>NC_134398.1:771731-1109908 GCF_050003625.1 Haematobia irritans
GCAGTCCATCCCTATTTCCATGTCCTGAATATCGCTATCCATTAGCCAGTGCATACGATGGCAAAGTCATTCGATGATAATTAATCGCATTTAATGTGGTACTTGAAAATTCTGTTTGATTGATAATGCGTATTGACAATGTAAAGGCCAGGCATACACAACGCACACAAACTCTCTTTCGTAGTAATACGTACGTACACATATACACACACACACACATGTTGGTTCAATTAATTGATAAGCTTATCAGAGAGAAAAGTACGAACAAGGAAAAGCAAAATCAATGCATTTGTCAAAGGACACCATATGGTGAGGGATTTTAAGCTCATTAAAGAGATAAGAGACAAAAACCTGATGGAAATGTTCACCACAACTAAGCTTCTATAAAATTCTGTTTTCGTTAGATGGGGAAACACAGTACGAATTCTTTCGTATTCTACTATAAGGTCTCATGATATTGAATGACACACGTATCGAGAATCAATTATATTATAAACGAGAGTGTGCGTGAGTGTGTATGTGTGTGTGCGAATGTGGGAAGGCTTACGTGTGAATGTGGATATATCTACATTTACTTATTTTGCCTTTGCCTAATAGCTCTTATCAATTGCTTCCTTTGTATAAAACATAGACTACACAGGCTGGTCCTTCGGACCGCATGATTGATATAAATTTTGCATAGACTTATTAATTGAGTATACGCCTCATTGGTCCGAGTTTTATGTGCAAATCAACATACAAACAGACACAACCATATTGAACACATGCGGTCATTGTGTTATTTAAAGCGAAGTAAATTTTAAATTCTTATATAAGAACTAATATTAAAAAAAAAAAACAGTGGTCTTATAGTTTAAACCAAGTTGTAATTTAGCATTTTCCAACAATTAGGGCAATCCCTTGCTAGAACACAGATATTGATCAGTTTTCTGAATGAGAGGAAGTATTGTTTGGCAATAGGATATAGCAAATTGCAAATCGGGTGAATGCTATAGGCAGTGAGTATGGATATATAACAGGTTGGCTGATAAGCCCCCGGTCTAACAAAGAAAAACACATTTTTTTGTCAAAATTCCTTTTTATTATTCAACATAGTTGCCTTCAAGAGCGATACAACGATTATAACGACCTTCCAATTTTTTGATACCATTTTGGTAGTACTCCTTCGGTTTTGCCTCAAAATAGGCCTCAGTTTCGGCGATCACCTCTTCATTGCAGCCAAATTTTTTCCCTGCGAGCATCCTTTTGAGGTCTGAGAACAAGAAAAAGTCGCTGTTGGCCAGATCTGGAGAATACGGTGGGTGGGGAAGCAATTCGCAGCTCAATGACTTGTGGCACGGTGCGTTGTCTTGGTGGAACAACACTTTTTTCTTCTTCATATGGGGCCGTTTTGCCGCGATTTCGACCTTCAAACGCTCCAATAACGCCATATAATAGTCAGTGTTGATGGTTTTTCCCTTCTCAAGATAATCGATAAAAATGATTCCATGCGCATCCCAAAAAACAGAGGCCATTACTTTGCCAGCGGACTTTTGAGTCTTTCCACGCTTCGGAGACGGTTCACCGGTCGCTGTCCACTCACCCGACTGTCGATTGGACTCAGGAGTGTAGTGATGGAGCCATGTTTCATCCATTGTCACATATCGACTGAAAAACTCGGGTGTATTACGAGTTAACAGCTGCAAACACCGCTCAAAATCATCAACACGTTGTTGTTTTTGGTCAAATGTGAGCTCGCGTGGCACCCATTTTGCACAGAGCTTCCGCATATCCAAATATTGATGAATGATATGACCAACACGTTCCTTTGATATCTTTAAGGCCTCTGCTATCTCGATCAACTTCATTTTACGGTCATTCAAAATCATTTTGTGTATTTTTTTGATTTTTTCGTCGGTAACCACCTCTTTCGGGCGTCCACTGCGTTCACCGTCCTCCGTGCTCATTTCACCACGCTTGAATTTTGCATACTAATCAATTATTGTTGATTTCCCTGGGGCAGAGTCCGGAAACTCATTATCAAGCCAAGTTTTTTCTTCCACCGTATTTTTTCCCTTCAGAAAACAATATTTTATCAAAACACGAAATTCCTTTTTTTTCCATTTTTTTCACAATAACGAAAGTTGCTTCACAAAAGACGCTCTATCTCACAAACTAATTGACTTACAGACGTCAAACTTTGACACGAATCATTTGAAGATTGGTACTACATAAAAATAATATGCATTTAATACTAGCGACGCCATCTATCTGTCAGACCGGGGATTTTATCAGCCAACCTGTTACCTGTCGTCTGTAGTGGGTATTGGTAGAAAAAGGTTGCAAAATTTCTACAGTTGTTAGAAAAAACTCATTCACAAAATTATGGCAAATACGACCTCAATTTAATGAAGATTATTAAAGCAAATCGGAACGAGTTTGTATAATCTAACCAATTTTAGTGAAAATGAACAAATTTTAAATAAAATTTTATAAATTATCTATCTATATTAAAAATTGCGCGAAATTAAAAACCTAATTGACAATTTGAAGAAAATAGAAAATTTGGGGACAATTAAAATTTTTGTTGTTTTTTCCGAACGTATGGGATAGTTTGTAGTGTTAATATTACACTCAAAAGAAGTGAACTCTACATTTCACTAAAGCCGATTTAATTCTATTTTAGTTCATGAAACTATTACGTTTAAGAAAGTTTTTGCGTACGTTAGTTAAATTAACTAAAACAGAGGAAAAAATTATACACAAATGAAGCATAGAGATGAACTAAATTCTTGTCTCCCAAAATAGTTCAGATTTTCTTAAAATTTGTAAATTTTACCAATAATGCATCAATCTTGAACCTCGTATAGTACTAAAGACATTTTGGAAATTTTGAACTCCAATTTTTTTTCCTTCAGACTACGAAATTTTCTTTAACAATTGAAAGATAATAATTTTGTCTACTCGATTTTCTTGAAGTTGTCGAAAATTATGTATTTATTTTTGTGAAATCGACGCGACTTCTGCGTTTCTAATATGGCATACTTAAGATTTTCTAATCTATTTTTTCCAAAATTAAATAAAATATGATATCCTGGTAGGTTTGCTGTTTACTTAGAGTATCAAATATGTTTTTAAGTTTGCCATTTGTACACCACTGTAATATATTATAATCAAATATTCACAAAATACTCTGCACTCTGAAATCGTATGCCATCAATTATACTTGTAGCTTAATTTGCAAAATATATTATATTGTTAGAGTGGGCGGTTGCTTATTCATTATAAACTTAAAAAATTCAATATTTCAATATATTTTAATAAAGGATATTATTAAAAAATATGTCCATACAACAAATATACCAAGCTATGACAACATAAAAACTACCTACATATCCATATCAGAAGCAATACGGCAAGAATGACCCATAATCTATGCCTATCCTTCGTAAGACAGCAAAATTTCATATCTATCCATACATAGTTTAATATATGGCCATTGTACTGTAAAATTTATTGATTGGATTTCATAAAATTTAGTTCGTTTTGTTTGATCAGCATCCGCTTCCTTTTTTTCTGGCAAACTGCATCAGTGGTCGGTCCATATTTAAGAACAACTTAAGCCCATGACCCACTCTGTACTACAACCCATACCAACATTGACTCACTAATTTACAGGGTCGAGCCCACACGCGCTAACTGAAGATGGTCAGAAAAAATGATTTTTAATTAAAATGCAAATATGATGCAAACATATGGACTGATGGACAGACCTAAGGATAGACTCTCACACAGACAAACATACGCAAAATAAAGTTTATATGCAATTCAGAATATGTCTACGGCAACGTATAATAGTCTCCAGTGCTGGTTAGCATCATCATGTATGTGTTAGTGTGAATGAGTGAGTGCTTGGCTGACTGTCAGTTAACTTTCCGCCGGATGTAGTTAAGCCAATTTTACATGCCAAAGTCAGTGATGTACATGGCAACGGTTGAGTGTGTTCTGTTTCCGACTCCTGCATCTTTCCTGTCAATGACTATCATCATATTCATACCGCCTGCATTATGCCCCCCACCCCACCCCACCAAGCCAATACAGAAAATAATAATGATGTCGATGCCAAGGGCCCTGATACATTTCATGTTCGAGAGAGAAAAAAAGGGTTTCCGTTACCGACAGACAACGTGAAGTGAACATAATGTTTGGTTAATAACAGCAAAAATGTGATGTGCGATGCAAGTATTTATTACATGTTTCATCATTAAATAAAAACACACACATACAACCAAACACTCTGCACAAATACACACCAAGCACACATGACATGTACACAATGGGAAAATGTGTACATGTGTATGTGTGCTTAATTGCATTGAAAGGTATTAAATTAACATTGATAAATGATAGCCGTACAGAATGATGAATGAGCGAAATTTTCAAAACCGAACAAATTGCAACAATTTCATTTTAAAGTTGCAAACGAAATATAAATAAGCTTTTATTTTATAAAATTTCATTGGATATAATTTATTTAACTACTATGTTTATTTGTCACGGCAAATCTTAAAGGAATCACAAGTCCATTATTTAATTTATTGCGATACTGAAAAACAAAAAAAAAATAGTTTATATTTCATGTTAGCCTGATACCGAAACAGGCAATTGACGTCCAAATGCATTATATCTAATTATACAATTATTTTTCGAGCTTTATGGACAGAATTAGTTTAATGTAACAAGGCGGACCTACCATGGTACAATGGGTGAATTGAACTAAACAAAATTAAAATAATTTAGTTACAATTCAGATACATTAAGCCAAATCCAATTCAATTTAAATTCAGTGTATTTCACAGTTTCAATTATAGCCTAAAAGAAATTTCTGCCAAAAAATGAAAAAAGAAATGATTTTGTTTCAAAGATTTTGATATCAATTTATTGGTAAATAAATGAAAATACTCTACACAGAAAAAGTACTTTATACATAATATAATAATTACAAAATTAATTGATACCCTTAACTTTTGGATTGATTTTTTTTGTTTAATTAAAAAAAAAAAATATATGAATCACTTAAATTTTTAATAGAATATGTTTTAATCTTTTATTACCCAGCAAAAAATTTTGGAAGTTTTCCAAAGGCACAACTTAAAAAACACTTCCAGAAGATGCACTCCTAATGATGTTCTTTATTTTAACTACCCAGGAAGTTTTTTTAATTAAATTTTTTATAACTTGGTTTTTTTTATACTTTTAATGGGTAATTTTAACTTTTTTTGTTTCAAATAAGTTAACAACAGAGTAAGAATTCATAAAACGATACAAATAATTTTGTCGAAAAAATGCTAAATCCAATCTGAAAAAATTTTGAATTTTTGAAAATATTTGAGGTCAAACGTTTCCGACAAGCGTTAGAGTCCATTAAAAATTATAAAACATTATAAAAATTATTTATTTGACAAAATATCACAGAATTTTTTAATTTAGATTCAAAACATTGAATTCGGATCACATCTAAAGAAGTGATGCAAATTCAGTGCAACGGCTGTTGGAATGGAGGACTTCCGTCCTATGACAAACCCATGTTAAATTCATCGCTTCTGCGTCAATTTTGCACCACTTCCGGATCTAAAAGAACATTTTCATTACTTTTTTGGCGACGTTTTTTGCTGGGTAATGATATTTTTTAAGGTTTACTTGAAAGCTTCCCTTTGGAATCTTGTTATTGATTCCCAGCTAAACATGCTGCTTCTTTAATGTAGAGATATTATATAGAGAGCTATCTAAACTAATAGAAAAAATTACGTTCCATAGTCGTGAACGGACGGTGACAATATGAAACGGAAACGTTCACAAAAAATCAAAACAGAATGTTCACAATTTCGTCCACGGGCGTTCACGATTTCATGAAGGGGACTCGCTCTTCGTTGGCCATGAAATGTCTTCAAAAAATAATCGTTAGATGTTATTATGGCAACTCTCTCGGTGGTACAATGTGCTAAGGCGACTGTTAACGCTTATGGTGCAGAACACACAGGATCGAGTCACGCTAGCGGAAATCTTTTTTTTTTAATTTTGTTTATAAATTCGTAACCATAACGTTTACAGATCATGAACGCTGGTTGTTGTTTTGACAACGCATGGTGTCATTTTATCGTTGTCAGATTGACACCGCCTGCACCCAGAGAAGGACTATGATCACCTCAAACAAGTTTTAAGAGCAAAATGTTATTTTTGTGTGGTGACCATGTAACATGGTTTTCGCAACCATGATATTTTCTCGGAAACCATGTATCTGATTTCGGCAAGCAGGTTATATTTGGTGAGAAAATAACATTTTAGTGATAAACATGTTACATGGTCACCATTCAAAAATAACATTTTGCTCTCGAAACATGTTTGAGGTGATCATATTCATATTCCTTTTGTTTGAGGTGATCATATTCATATTCCTTTTTGAGGTGATCATATTCCTTTTCTCAGTTTGACACCACATGTGTTTTGATTCACTTTCATGAACGAGTCGTTATGAAATGAGCACGCCGTGCATGATCTTTTGTATGAGTGTAGCTCTCTAAATCTAGGCTCTATAAATTCAAATTAGGATGCAGACATCATCTACCAAATTTTCGTTCTCTTCTTGTGATATATGAGTTATACTCTATAGGTGAAATAAATAAATTGTTGAAATGACAAGAGTTTCAAAAATGGAATATTTACATTTGTATATAGTGCAAGAGCTATGGTTAAAATGGGAATGGGAATTTAGCTTAGCGCAGAAGACTCATTTCTCTGATATATATATTTTTTTATTCCTTGTCCAAAGATCGATAAGCTTTTCGTCGTCATTTTGTCCTTATTGTTAATATGAAAGAAAATTTTGTTTGACTAAGGTCAACTTGGCTTTAATAATTCAGAAGCATTTTTCAAAATAAATGGAATCGTCTTGACTTTTTGTATCTTGATAAAAATATGTTATGTTTTTGAACACATGAAGCAAAAAGCAGAAAAAACCAATTAATTAAATTTTTTCCTAGTACGCAAGTACGCTAAACATTTAAAAGAGAATTGAGTTCTAAGTTAGTACCAAAATCATTACTGTAAAGACAAAATCTTTGGAACCGGACATGCTTTCTTTCAGTGTGGGTAGGCATCTCAGTATATCTGCATATTGTTTTAGAATGACAATTTATCTTACTTTGCAGATATTTGCATTGTAATTGATTCCTTTGAACAAATTTATTACTATTTTTTTATTTAAAGTATAAAGTATAAACGAAATTTCTACTCTAACAAAAATTGCCTTATCATATGGAAACAATTAAATTCAGTAAATGGTGGTGGCACACATCTAAAAACGAAATAATACTAATTTTCCATGCATTTTATATGGATTATTAGTGATTAATGTCTTTCTATGGCGGGCAATTGTGAGAAAAGTAATTTCGAGACAGCAATTAAATCAACGTCATGCTTAACGTTGCTTATAATTTCTGGCTTATGGAATATTCCAGTTTCCAACAATATTATTGACTAGCATGCCTTGCCCGCAGTGTTTTTTTGCGGTTTGGTTGCTGTACTGCATTATTTTTAAATTGCCCGTCAAACTTTTGCTCAAATTCTATTTGAAACTTTCTCAAAGGAGTTTGGCATTATTTTTTTTCTAAAACTTTTCTCGTTCGAACAATTAATTATAAAATATTTACATGGTAAAATCTGTTATATTTTCATGTTCCGCACTTCCAGCATATAACACGTCCTGTATTTTTTGGCTTTGTTGTGTGAAGGACGAACCAATCGCCTGCTCAAACTTTGTGTTGGCAAACAAATTTTGACAAGTACAAGCACTTTTTAAGCACACTTACACAAAGACATACGAGCTAACACTTCGCTGGTGTCAAAAGGTTGCACATTTGTTTGTATATACAGTAGTGTAGGATATCTACATATGCCTAAACATACATTTGTAGGTTTATGTGAGTGTGGTTAAACAGATGTAACTCGAACATGAAAACATAACGACAAACGGACGTGAAACACACGAAGGCCTTTTAATGTATTGTGGCAGGACCAACGGTAAAATTGTTTGATACTCACGCGACTACATCAGTGATGTCAACTCTTTAATTTTCTGTAGCTGTTAACATCAATGTTTTTAAATATTTTCCCATTTGTAGACAGACAACTAAAGCTAGAAGTTCGAAATATGCCATGTATAAGGGATTAATTGAACATCTTTAATGCTTCCCACACACATAAACAAGAGGACAAGATCGTATCAAAATAAAATCTCTAATTGGATTTCATTCAATTGCCATCAGTTCTTAGAAATTATCACTATTTGTGTGTTGGCATTTATTCTGCATTTGCATCATTGCTGATGCAATGGACTATAGCTATTCTTCTATTCATATGTAATCATTCACCTTTGTCTGGCCATCTTCTACCCTACCTTTTAACAACACCTACCTAAAAAACATTCCGTCTCTTTTTATTCCTTCCATAGAGATAAATCGCTATTGCTTTGTTCCAGTTAAACAGCAAGGAACACACAGCAAACAAATAAATAAAGCAACACATTTTGTGTTTTGTAAAAACGAAGGACTAAAGGAATGACTGAAAGCAATAGGCGCAGAAAAAGGATTCCTTGTTAAACAAGAATAACTGACATGGGTCTCTCATTCCCATGTTTGCCTTTATTTGTTTGCTTATTTTTAGTCCACATCATTCATCTTTCAGCATAGAACTTATGGACACATGCACCCGCAACAGGGTCGTAGCAATTTGTTGATGACAGAAAAAAATAAAAACAAAATCATTTTTATTTTTCACATCTATAATAACAGGTTGGCTGACAAGTCCCCGGTCTGACACATAGATGGCGTCGCTAGTATTAAATGAATATTATTTTTATATAGTACCAACCTTCAAATGATTCGTGTCAAAATTTGACGCCTGTAAGTCAATTAGTTTGTGAGATAGAGCGTCTTTTGTGAAGCAACATTTGTTATTGTAAAAAAAATGGAAAAAAGGAATTTCGTGTTTTGATAAAATACGGGTTTCTGAAGGGAAAAAATACGGAGGAAGCAAAAACTTGGCTTGATAATGAGTTTCCGGACTCTGCCCCAGGGAAATCAACAATAATTGATTGGTATGCAAAATTCAAGCGCGGTGAAATGAGCACGGAAGACGCAGTGGACGCCCGAAAGAGGTGGTTACCGACGAAAACATCAAAAAAATCCACAAATTGATTTTGAATGACCGTAAAATGAAGTTGATCGAGATAGCAGAGGCCAAAGATATCAAAGGAACGTGTTGGGGTCATATCATTCATCAATATTTGGATATGCGGAAGCTCTGTGCAAAATGGGTGCCGCGCGAGCTCACATTTGACCAAAAACTACAACGTGTGGATTATTCTGAGCGGTGTTTGCAGCTGTTAACTCGTAATACACCCGAGTTTTTCCGTCGATATGTGACAATGGATAAAACATGGCTCCATCACTACACTCCTGAGTCCAATCGACAGTCGGCTGAGTGGACAGCGACCGGTGAACCGTCTCCAAGGCGAGGAAAGACTCAAAAGTCCGCTGGCAAGGTAATGGCCTCTGTTTTTTGGGATGTGCATGGAATAATTGTTATCGATTATCTTGAGAAGGGAAAAATCATCAACAGTGACTATTATATGGCGTTATTGGAGCGTTTGAAGGTCGAAAACGCGGCAAAACGGCCCCATATGAAGAAGAAAAAAGTGTTGTTCCACCAAGACAACGCACCATGCCACAAGTCATTGAGAACTATGGCAAAAATTCATGAATTGGGCTTCGAATTGCTTCCCCACCCACCGTATTCTCCTGATCTGGCCCCCAACGACTTTTTCTTGTTCTCAGACCTCAAAAGGATGCTCGCAGGGAAAAAAATTTGGCTGCAATGAAGAGGTGATCGCCGGAACTGAGGCCTATCTTGAGGCAAAACCGAAAGAGTACTACCAAAATGGTATCAAAACATTGGAAGGTCGTTATAATCGTTGTATCGCTCTTGAAGGGAACTATGTTGAATAATAAAAACGAATTTTGAAAAAAAAAATGTGTTTTTCTTTGTTAGACTGGGGACTTATCAGCCAACCTGTTAGACATAGAGCAGCAAAGAGTTTTAGCCCTTAAGCCTAGTACTAAGATCACGTTTTCGCACGAAAAACTGTTATACTCCATATAAAAAACCTTAGCGCGGAATAAATGCGAAATCTTTGTTTTGAGTATTTCAGACACATATTTATACAACCCTGGATTTTTCGCACGAAAGGTTTGAGACCGTATTTACAGAGATATGTTAGATGAAAATATTCGTTTTTCGCAGAAACGAACTTAGTACTAGTTAAGCATTAGTTGAAAAACTAAATTCTCATACCCATATGCAAATTTATTGACAATTTATCGAAGGAATTGCTACGGTAAAAGTAGGCTTTAAGTTTTCTTTAACTTTTTTTGTAAATATATGGGTGTTAATCGACTTTAAGTAACAATATTATTTTCACATTAGAAAAAAAAACTATTCTAAATAATATCAAATATTTTATACGACGAAATCTTTTCTGAATTTTTCATACCAACAATTTTTAGTATATAAATTGATTTTCTACAACTTTCATTCGATGGATTACGTTTTTTGCAGTTTTCTTCTCGCTGTAAAAAAAATGGTTGATTGAAAAAACTAGAATTCTTGGGATAAAAAGTTTGACGTTTTTTATAGGGCATGAAATAATTTAATAAAGACTAACTTTTTTACTTTTCTGACTAATTGCATCTCCCCATTATAACTTTATTAAATCCACATGATTTAATACTTTCTATTTTGTAATACACTGTAAAAGCCTATGTTAGTTTTTCTGAATGGAGAATCGAACACTAGATTAGGTTAGGTTAGGTGTATCAGGCCGATATATCAGGCTCACTTAGACTATTCAGTCCATTGTGATATCACATTAGTGAACTTCTCTCTTTGAGTGTTAACACACTATCCATTGGCCAAGTACATAAAAAAGGAAACTATATTTAATGAAGTACCTCGTGAATGAACTATCTCTATTTTATAATCACCGTGGAGCCTTCCAAAAATAATACAACTGGAGTCATCTTCGAACCATTAACAGATTTTTCGAATGTGGTTGCTATTTTTTGTTATAGCTTCATAAAAAGCTATTTACTCATTGAAAATGTAGAATTCGTAAATTTATTTTATTTGCTTAACAAATGGAATTTATATTATATATTATATTTTGCCTACGTTAGTTAAATTAACTAAAAAACAGGAAACAATTGTACACAAATAATGAATAAAGAGTTACTAAATTCATGTCTCTCACTTTGTTTGTAAATTTTTCCGATAATGGACTTCGTATGGCACTAAAGACATTTTTGGAATTTTTAACTCAAATTTTTTCTTCAAACTACAAAATTTTCTTTAACAAGTGAATAAAAAAATATATCTATTAAATTTTCTTGAAATTGTCTAAAAATATTTATTTTTTTAATTTTAAAGCCCATTTGGATTTATACGTTTATTACTTTATACCTGGCATGGACTTATTAACATATGTTAAGTTTAGAAATATTTTCTTTTACTAAAAACACATTCTACAACTTTTGTCTACGCCTCTGACTAATTGAAGGCAATAGTACCAAAGAACCAACCAAGATCTTTATGATACGGAAAACCTCTCTATATGCTGTTCATTGTATAAAAATAAACTTGTAAAACTACACAAAGTAAACTAACAAGAGCTATACAAGTCCGTCTATCCGGCGGGCGCTTGGTCACATGCTATGGAGGTTATCCAAAGGAAGAGTGTACCAGCAGCAACTTGTATGCCATTCTTTAACATGCACACAACTTTATGCCGCCCACCTCTCGCCCCCATTGCCATTGTGCAGTGGAGACCCTTCGCATTGAAACGGGCAGTATCGGCAAAACCAACTACAAAGATTTCATCATGTCATAAAGTTGTATGAGAAACGAGAATCGAAACCATGGACGACACTATGAGTGGGAGGTAGACAAAGAAGTATGGGCTCTTTTGATTTCTCTTGTCGGAGTTCAGCCAAGTTCTATTTGCTTTGTATGCCAATGGGCTACGCACAGTTTTTCCAGTTATTTACCTTTAGCCTGTTACGACTCTTGGCAAATATTAGGCATATTAAGCTTAAGTGCCAACATTGCCTTAGGTAAGCTGGCAGCCAGTGGGGTCATTTTTTGGGCTCGAAAAAGTGGTGGTGGCTACATGGGTTATTGATAATATAGTCCATAAACTCTTGATGTTCTTGTCAGGGCGTTGTGGAATACTGGTAGTTTGTTTTCCTTCTTTTGTTAAACATTTTCTTTAATAAGTTTTTGAATTTTTCTTTATCATTTGAGGAACAAAACAAAAAAAAAATAAAAATACGTTCCATAGTGTGTGTGGCTATTTAGAGTAGAGTGAGGGAGTGAGAGAATATGGACAGTAGTATTATTTAACTGAAACCCAAATGAAATAAGAGGGCTAAAATATTGTCATGGGGTCAAAGATTTCATGTCTTTAAAATAAGAATGCAAATTTTGCTTAGCATAGAAGACACATTTCTCTAACATAAAGTTTTTTCCTTGTCCAAAAGTCGATATACTTTTCAATGAAGTCGTATTGTCCTTATAATTAAGTGATTTGACTTCAAAATGGGTATCATAACATGAAAGAAACATTTTTTACGGTAAAGTCAACTTGACTTTAATAATTCAGAAAAATTCTTTAAATTTAATGAAATTGTCTTTAAATTTGTTGTCTTTTTGCATCTAGACTACAAAGCAAAAAATCGTTCAAATATAGGACTTTATTTTAAAGGCGTTTTTACTTGAAACATAGCATAACTTCTACTGGAATTCGAGTCTTAATTTGGAAAATAAAGTTGTCCTGAACTCGTTTTTAAAGGACTTTGATAGCATATTAAGAAAAAAAGCTGACAAAGCGAAAAATTAAAATTTGCTTCCTAGAAGCAAGTACACAAAACCCAATTTTAAAAGAGAATTGTGTCTTAAAAGTATTCTTACTTGTATTCTCCGCTTCAAAATGTTTAAAGACAAAATCGTTGGAACCGGACATGCTTTTTTTATCAGTGTGTTGTTCCTCTGAAACACACACACCCACATTCAAATGTTTGGCAAAGTAAACATTTGATGATGCTATTGAGTACAACTGTATTTGAGTAATTAATTTAAAAGTAAATTATAAAAGTATGAGAGAGAAAGAGAGAGGGTTTGTATGGCATGGGAAAAAATATGTAACCAGAGTGGCAAAAAGATATCTTTTCAAATTAAATACTGAAAATTTATAAATTAATTTACTGAGAATTCCCTATTTAATGTCTGCCACTCAAAAAGTAACTAACAACAGGGTTTAAGTTCCCTAAGTAAACCTGCAAAGAGCGATAAGTATGTTCTAAAATTTGCTTTAGTTGCCTACTTTAGTTGAATGTGCGAATGTTGTAGATACCAACGAATCGGAAATGCGTGCTGCACGTACAAAAGCGGAAAGGGAAATACACAGGAGACACATCTTTCTTCGAACTCTACACACAAAAAAATTTCACGAAAAATTTTCCAATTAAAATTTTAATTGAGTTTTAAAAAATATTCAATTAAAAATTTAATTGATTCAACAAATTTTTTTAATTGAAACAAAAATCAATCACAAAAATAATAGTATCAATTAATTTTTTAATTGGATCAATTAACTTTTTAATTGACTTTCAATTAATTTTTTAATTGATACTATCATTTCTGTGATTGAAGACATTTCAATTAAAAATTAATTGGATCAATTAATTTCGTGATTGAATCAGAAAAAATTTTTTTGTGTGTATGTGAGTTTTTCTACACTCAACTTGGGGAAAAGTTAGCAAAGTTACATATTGCAACGTAACTCACCTGATGATTAATGATTGTGATTAATGCAAACTGTACAACAAAAGCCAAATGAGATATTGTGATAGAATAGAGAGATTAAACTTTTAAACATTTCAGCTATGAGCTTTTCATTTGTAAACCTGGTGAAATTCTTCATAGTCATGAAAACGCAGCATAAGTTTTTACAGCACTAATTTACACGCAAAAAAATTATACATTCGCCCAATGGGTAAAGAATTTCTTTTCACCTTAAAGAAGTTCGTTCGGGATACAACGGACGATGGCTTTTAGAGGCAGTAAAAATGTAAGGCACAACGATCAAACTTGGTTTTACACCGAAGGTAGCCTATATATGAGGTTGACACAGAATGCGGCACAAATGAAGAAATATATTCTCAAGAACGAAATTAAGGACAAGAAATTTCCTTCATTCTTAACAAAGAAAACCATATCATAAAGAGCAAATAACCTTTAAACAATTGTCACTGCACTGGAAATAAGCTTGTCGAGTTCCAAAGATTTTGTCACTAATGGTTTTAGTATTGATTTCGAGACAAACAAATGGAGAATTGAAGAGAAATAAATTTAAGTTTTGAGTACTTCATACTAGAAAAATCTAAATTTGGTTTCTGGACAATATATATTTTTTTGCAATATCACAAAAAAAATTTTTGGGTTAATCAGATAACTTTTTTGGACAGTAGGAAAAGACCTAAAAAGCCTTCCTGCGGAAAAGTATGAATATTTGTGTGTTCAAATTGCAAATATTTAATTGCTTTTTGATTACTTGCTATATGTCGCAGCTTAGCTACTACTTTAAACATAAAGCAAATGACATACTCGTATCTCAGATAAAGACAACTATTACTATTACAAAGTTTCATATACAAAAAACCATTTGACCACTCTATTTAATACCTACCACTGGTCACGGGTACATTATGATCATCGTAAAAAATGTACAGCCTCTGGCATCATCAGATATAAGGCTACAAAGCGTTCAATCGCTCCATTTACCACCCCCTTTGGAATCGGCTACGGGCAAGTTGGTAGTCACAACACCTGCATTGGAAAAAATCGAGAAGAGTACAAAAAATAAATACATTACCTTAACCAGAGAGGATAGCAGCAGCTCTATGATGATAACAACACAAAGCGCCAGGAGATACGAGAGATACTTAAAAACACCTGCATTCGTTCGGAACAATTCAATTAACACTTTAAACGATTCGCTGTGTGCTGTCATGGCTGGTCATTGTTTTTGTTGCACTTTAATCAATTTAACACAGATTTGTCATTAAACAGCCATGAGAATCTACTGTCAATATTTATTTGAGCAAATGGTAAACTTTACTTGTGTATTAGGGAGGGCGGGAACCAAATAGACAAGATACGTGAACATATCGCTGTATGTGACTGTAGAATGGTTCAGCCACATTAACACAAAAAAGTTTCTTCAATATTGGTTCATTTAAAATGCTACTCAATTGATGTATTATTCAAAAGAATCACAGAAATTAGTTCAACAATTTAGATTTCATTTAATGTCGTGATTTAATCGAAACTAAATATTACTTGTGTTCCTTTACGTACTACTAGTTACTACTTTTACTAGTTTTTACTAGAAACCGTTCCTCAACCCCAAAAAATAGTAAAAGTAGTAAACAATTTTAAGAGAACAATGTCAAAATGCATGTCTCTTTTAAAATTTTTTTACTACAAGTTACTCGACAAATTCTTTCGAGTAAAAGTTGTAGATATGTCATGACAAAAATAATTATTTGTTTTCAAATTTTCCAAACTAAAGTAGTTCCAAATCGCTTTTTTTTTTGGAAATAAATCTGTAACTTTTTAATGGATTAAGATATCATCATAATTTTTTCTTTATGCCAAAGCTGAAATGTTTTTCTCTATATTTAGAGGTTTGTAGGTCCCTAGTGGATTCACGGGCTGGTCTATAGACGTTGGAAGTTGGACACCTCGGATGTATGCAATTTAGTGTACCTTGGCAAACGCGCAATTATCCACCGATTTTCATGATTTTTGCTTTGCTGGATAGAACTTATAAACTACCATAAAAAGATTGTGTATGTGTGCGAATATATCTAATATTTGCGAGATAGGGCCTTACAATTTATTTTTTTTGCAAAATTTGAACAAAGTGGGGTCTGTATTTTGAGTCTAGAAGGACTACATTCCTTATAAAATTCTACGTATTCTGGAGGAAAATTTTGCGCACCTTTGTGCTTTAGATTTAACGTGTAGACTCCACAATTTGGAATTTCAAAACAATGTCGAACCAATACCACTTGCTTCGAAAAAAGTACCAAAACATTGACCGACTCACACCAAATTCGGCACACCCTTTAATGGACCAAAAGTACCTCTACGTTTTGAATTTCATGCAAATCGGATAAAAGTTTTAATGTCTATGTGATGAAGACCCCAATTCGGGGGTCGGTTCATATGGAAGCAAAATCGAAACTTAGGCCGAAGTAGTCCCATCTTCAAAATTGACCTGCATGTAGAAGAAAAACGCGTCTGTTAAAATTTCAGCACTATAGGTCCATTATTGAAGGAAGTAGCCTGATTACAATAGATAGCCAGACAGAGAGACATCGTCTTATAATTTCTCCCTGATCAAGACTATATATACTTTATATAGTTAGAATTCGTTATTTGTATGTGTTACAAACGGAATGAAAAACCCCACCTTATAAGATACTGATAATATGCGCTATTACTCTACTTTATGGCCCAGAAGCCAGAGTTTTACTTTGATTAAAAATTTTGCAAAAGGAGTACTTTTTATAACAAAGTAAAAACCATAGCTTCTTTCTATCGTAATAAGGATTTCAAAGTTTCCTGCAAAAAATCTGCCATTTGTCAAAAAAAAAATTCGATATAAAAGTATTTAATTTACCTACATGTTTTGAAAATATTTATTCAAATCACAATGCTTCTTTTGTTTTTTATTTGACATTTTTACAATTTTTACTATATTTTCGTTCCTGTACATTTAACAAATATAGAAATCTGAGAGGATTTTCAATATTTCTCTCTTTTACTACTTTTTACTACGAGTAAAGTAAAGGAACACACCTATTATTTTTTGTGTTGACTTGTCAATCGCATCTTCAGTTGTATGCAAAGCCTCTATAGAGTTGATGCCCATGTCCGATCTGAATGTAAAAATTAACAGCAGAATAAGTTGCTAATTGAGATTGTTGTCAAATTTTTAGCCTATTCTCGCAACGTTTTCAGATCTTTCAGTTTTTCGACTTATTTCTGCTTGACTTGCGAACTGAATATTCCATTATTGAATCTTCATAATAAATTTTAGAAAAACCTATATACATCAAATAAATTTGATTCTATGTAATCTGTATTCCTCTACTATTATTTTTTATTTATATTATAAATGAATGATAATTTGAAAAGCGAGGATTGTTTTTAAATCAAATATTTATTTAGTCAAATGAAAATTTAGATGTGTTTTTTATCTTTTTATTTACAGGTAAATAGAATCGATTGCATTCGTTATTGCTGGATTTCATGTAAGTTAAATTATCAATTCATGGGTTGGAAATATAAATAGAAATGTCATAAATGCAGCAACAGAATACATGGCTATGGGTACTATAAAATAACAAACAACATTGGAATTAAATTTGAGTTGTTTTACAGATACAGCTCGAAAACTCAGTTATTGATTATCTAATGAAGTTTAGATTCATGAAATGGATATGTACGAGTCTAAGCAAAGAGGGTCTTTTCCGTTTCCCTGTTATCATCAACAATTTTAATACTAAAGACAATTGCAGTACTATCAAACATAACCATGGCGACACTTGGTATGCATGTATTTCTTATCGCAAATGATATAACAGCTACTATCTATAAAAAATAATGCAAATGCTAAATTGCAAGAAGAGAATAACGAAAGTGCTAATTTTCAAGTCAATGCTTCTTATTTGTTTTTGTTTCAACAAACAAAAATCAATTATTTATTCGTTAATTAGGTTTCGCTGTAGTGTGATACCATTCTCCGTCAACTAAAGTAACTAAAATACCTATTACGTATACACCCTCAAAAAAATCGCTTCTGTAACATAAACTCCCAACCACATTCTGCTTCAAGCATATATATTTTCAGGATTGGTCCAAACAAAATATTCTTTCTATTGTTCAAACATGTTATCTTTCACCTTAGGCATACACTAATAGAAAAACATTTAATGGAATTTTATTTGTGTGTATATATTTTTGAGGCGCCAATTGGTTACCTCAGTTTTAAATTGCAGCATATATATATAGCAGTGTTGCCTGGTTAGGGGTTTTCCCCCCCAAATTTAGGGGGTTTTTCACGTTTAGGGGGATTTTAGGGGTAACATTTATTTGGGGGATTTTTGGGGGTAAAAAAATATCTTAGACCTTATAAAGTGGAGCAATTTTCGACCACATTTGGAACAATTCTGGCATGAAATTTGTGGAAAAAGATACAGGAAATCAACCTAAGTTCCTAAATATAGGCATGCATTATCATTATTTTTATTATCCTTTTCAACTTCTTTTGAAAGAGCATTTTTAATATTTGACACAGTTAACAAAAAATTAAGAAGTCGTATGTTAACAGGTTGGCTTATAAGTCCCCGGTCTAACAAAGAAAAACACATTTTTTTTGTCAAAATTCGTTTTTATTATTCAACATAGTTCCCTTCAAGAGCGATACAACGATTATAACGACCTTCCAATTTTTTGATACCATTTTGGTAGTACTCCTTCGGTTTTGCCTCAAAATAGGTCTCAATTTCGGCGATCACCTCTTCATTGCAGCCAAATTTTTTTTCTACGAACATTCTTTTGAGGTCTGAGAACATGAAAAAGTCGCTGGGGCCAGATCTGGAGAATACGGTGGGTGGGGAAGCAATTCGAAGCCCAATTCATGAATTTTTGCCATCGTTCTCAATGACTTGTGGCACGGTGCGTTGTCTTGGTGGAACAACACTTTTTTCTTCTTCATATGGGGCCGGTTTGCCGCGATTTCGACCTTCAAACCCTCCAATAACGTCATATAATAGTCACTGTTGATGGTTTTTCCCTTCTCAATATAATTGATAAAAATTATTCCATGCGCATCCCAAGAAACAGAGGCCATTACTTTGCCAGCGGACTTTTGAGTCTTTCCACGCTTCGGAGACGGTTCACCGGTCTCCGTCCACTCAGCCGACTGTCGATTGGACTCAGGAGTGTAGTGATGGAGCCATGTTTCATCCATTGTCACATAAACTCGGGTGTATTACGAGTTAACAATTGCAAACACCGCTCAGAATCATCAACACGTTGTTGGTTTTGGTCAAATGTGAGCTCGCGCGGCACCCAATTTGCGCAGAGCTTCCGCATATCCAAATATTGATGAATGATATGACCCCAACACGTTCCTTTGATATCTTTGGCCTCTGCTATCTCGATCAACTTCATTTTACGGTCATTCAAAATCATTTTGTGGATTTTTTTGATGTTTTCGTCGGTAACCACCTCTTTCGGACGTCCACTGCGTCCTCCGTGCTCATTTCACCGCGCTTGAACCAACCTGTTAACTTAGCCTGATACATCGGGCTGCCACCTAACCTAACCTATGGGTCTCATAATGTAACACCTACAATTTGTACACTGCTACGGCAAACGATTTAAAATTTTAGACTCCTTGTAGCGAATAATGTATATATTTACTGAATTTAGTTTATTTTTTATACGATTTTTTAAAATTAATTTGATTTAAAAGATTTTTACATTAAATTATTTTGTTTTACCTGCTTTTTAAATTGATATTGTATTATTATATATTTTTATTTTAAAATGTATCACTACAGCATTTTTTCACGAAATTTGGCATCCCATTGGCATCCCATTTTATAAATTTTCGGGGGTTTTTGAAAAAACTCTAGATTAATTTAGGGTTTTTGAAATTTCACTCACACTCACGCACATTCACGAAGCAAAATTTTTATTCACGTACGCTCCCACACGATACGTGTGGTAGCCAATCCCACTCACGCACATTTACGAAATGAAAACCAGTACTCACGCACGAACAACTTTTAAAGACTCACGCTCACGCACGATTCACGACAATTCACGTGATTCACGACAAATTCACGAGACCCACGACATTTTCCAAACTTCAAAATAATTCAAAAATAGAATATAGTTCGAGAGCTAAATTAATTTCAGTTAACATAAGAGTATGAATTAAATCTTGATTTTTTCGTGAGCGTAATTTTGCAAAAATTTTATTCACGCACATTCACGAACCGCTTTTATTTCTCACGCACGATATATTTATTTCAGTCCCATTCACGCTCATTCACGAGAGTTGCTTTGGATTTTGTTCACGACTATGATACACATATTGCAGATAGATTTCCATTATTATCTGCCACATTATAGTTTTCCATTAATACAGCGAACAATTTTTATAGAGACGATGAAAATATTCTTTAATAATACGAAACCTTTCGTTATTTAATAGGAAATTCGTTATAGTACACAAAATATAAAAACAGGAGTATCATTATTATATATGCATCTCTGAAGAAATTGAAATCGGGCCAAAATAACCTTCTGAGTCAGTAAAGCGTTTTCGTTTCGTTTGTGAACAAATTGTATGCCCACAAAGTCACTAATGTTCTAAATGCTAAACCGTTTTCATGAAGCGTCGTTAGTGCGCCATTAGTTAAAGAACTTTTAAACTGTACTATGGACATATCTGACATCGTGCAACATATTCCATATGCCAGATAGGAACTTAACTGCTGAAAATTTTTTCACTTAAAGTTAACCGGAGAGAAGGTATTTGCAATTTACTTTATGTTAACTGGCAGTAAAAGCCTAACGAAGCTACAAGAAAATGGCCGTTTGTATCGAATTCATTTTATTCTATGGCCCACACTAAATCCAATACAAACTTGCTGAGTGATATTTCAAACTATTTTCTACACAATGTGCATTTTAAGACTTTGCCAAAATTTCCATTTCACCCAATGCACACGACCAAAAGACCAAGGAAAAAATGCTCAGAATTAAATGAAGACATAAAATCCAAAAATAAACTGTCCGAAATGAAGGCAAAACAAAAACCAAAATGCAAATAAATAAAATATTCGGGCAAATACGAAATGTGAATACAAGAAAAATAAATCCAAAATACAACTGAGTATGTATTACCCCAATTTAGGCCCATCTAACGTGACCGCACTCTGTCCATTGGTCCACGCCCACTAACTAACCCATCCATTGTGAACAAAGAGCCACAGAAGCACTTGGATAGACAGACATAGGGCTCTCCAATGCATGCAATTGCATATTTGGAATAAATTCAATGGCCACAAATTATGACACAGCAATTGTTGGCTACATATGCAATTTCCATACGAGTAAAAGAAGAAGACCTCAGGGTGGCATAGGGCATGGTGTGGCCTGAGGACCGATGAAAGCATCGGGAAATAAGAAAACGGCAAACCACAAGTAACATGTTATGAATTTTATGTGCCGTTTTATGCAGCTCCACGTCTTTTCATCTACCTTTGCATTGCCCATATCTGCTCGGAACACATGTCTGCATACGTATAAGGACTTAAAGATGTCCGTTCACAAAAATTTAATATAAACAGCAATTTGTGTACAAATGCTCCTCATCCACCTACAATCTTCATTTTCAGAATTTTGTAATAGTCTGTGTCGAGAGTTTCTACGGATGCAGCAGTGGCGCGGCCAGTTGTGACAATTTGCATTTCATTTGTATTTACAGCCATTCCCGAGAACATAGATATGGGATATTGCATGAAAAATTGAAAGGGCGAACAGTGAGTGTTGAAAAAAAAGGATTCGATTCAGATATGATTTTCCAATAAAATGGGAAAATGTTGCAACTGGCTTGACTTTCAGAATATTGGTGAAAACCTTTTTTAAAAAATAAAATCTTAACTTCTAGCCAGACTATCCCCTCCCAGCAAAAAAATTTGGAAGTTCTTCCAAAGGCACAACTTTAAAAGCACTTCCAGAAAATGCACTCCCAATGATATTCTTTATTTTAACTACCCAGGAAGTTATTTTAAATCAATTTTTTATATATTGGTTTTTTCATGCTTTTAATGGGTAATTTTAACTTTTTTGTTTCAAATAGGTTAAAAACAGAGTAAGAATTCATAAAATGGTACAAATCATTTAAATTTTGTCGCAAAAAATGCTAAATCCAATCCAAAAAAAAAGGTGAATTTTTGAAAATATTTGAGGTCAAACTTTCCGACAAACGTTAGAATCCATTAAAAATTAAAAAAATTATTTATTTGCCAAAATATCACAGAATTTTTTAATTTACATCCAAAACATTGAATTCGGATCACACCTAAAGAAGCGATGTAAATTCAGTGCAACGATGAAATGGAGGACTTCCGTCCTATGACAAGCCCATGTTAAATCGCTTCTGCGTCAATTTTGCACCACTTTCGGATCCAAAAAGAACATTTTCATTACTTTTTTGGCGATGCTTTTTTCGCTGGGCTACTTCAATTATATCACATTTTTATTCTTTAGATAGAATACTCCAACTCAATTTTTAATACAATTTCTCATTGAGGTTCAAGGGTTATCTATTCAGGGAAAGAGTCTTGTCTTCAAAAGTATATTTACCAAGTCAATGACAAACCCATGTTAAAGTGACTGGTCCTTTCCAAAAGTTTTGACAAGAAGTGGGACTGATGCATAAACACACTTCGAAAAAAAAAAGCCTGTCCGGTTCCAAAGATTTTGTCTTTGCGTTAATAAGTTTGGTATTAATTCCGAGTCAAGGAAGCGGATAATTGAATACCTATAAGACAAAATTATATTTACTTGATTCTAGGAAACAAATTTTCATTTATTCGTTTTCAGTTTTTGCTTCAAACAAAGTCGTTTAAAAATGTCAGACACGACTTCAAGACGAAAAATTGTTAAGTTTCATGTAGAAACCGCTATTATAATAGACGATTCAAAAACATCCCCCATTTTTAAACACTTTTATTGCTTTGTAGTCAAGATAAAAAAAGATTACGATTTTTCATTAATATTGAAGAATTTTTCATAAATATTAAAGCCAAGTTGACCTTAGTCCAACAAAATTGTCATTCAATTTTTTAGGCCGAATAACCTAAGTTTAGTTTGGTTTGGAATAGTGGCAGCCCGATATTTCAGGCTCACTACGACTTTTCAGTCCATTGTGATACCATAGTGGTGCGCTTCTCTCTTATCACTGAGTGCTTCCCGATTCTATGTTAAGCTCAATGCCAAGGACCTCCTTTTTATAGCCGAGTCCGAACGGCGTTCCACATTGCAGTGAAACCACTTAGAGAAGCTTTTGAAACGCCCTGTGTATGCAAGCCGGGCATGCTAACCATTGCACCACGGTGGCTCCCTTAATTATAAGGACTAAACGACTTCATTGAAAAGTATAGCAACTTTTGGAAAAGGTAAGAAACTTTATATAAGCGAAATGCGTCTTTTATGCTAAGCAAAATATGTATTTTAAGGACACGAAATCTTTGACCCCATCACAATATTTTTGTCAGTGTGTGTCAGCTCTATTGTAACTAAAATATGGATTTTCGTAAGGATATCACCTGTTATCCCCTGTTTAGCATGATCAGCATTTAATGTTGAAAATACCTTTCAAAATCACAACGTCCATAATCCTGCAAAGCAATTTAAATATTTTAGTATTATTGTGTAGGTATTAAATAACATTAAGAAAATGCATATTCATGTTAGAATTAAAAGTTGTAACAACAAAATTCATTAAAATTAAATTTTAAAGTAAGCTAAACTAAATTAAATTAAAATAAAACATAAGAAAACGCTTTTAAATTAGACAAATAAAAGATTGAACTTCTATTCAAGTTTTCCATTTATTGCGTACAGTTTTATAATCTCTCAGTACTTAAGATTGTGAGCAATAAAAAATCGTTCATTTCTTAAAGGCCGTTTGCTGACAAATCCATTTTTATAATCGCCTTCGTGTCGGAATGCAATTGTTCGTTGTTTACGACATAACGACGGACATTTACTCCCAATTGGCACAAGGATAAAATCCTAATAAAGAAAATATGAAGGCACCAAATGGAATAGAAAAGATTCAGAATTGTATGAAATTGCCGGCATTGTAGAAATACTCAAGAAAACTAGTGATGACAATTTTACGGATAGCAAATGTGGTTGTGAATAAGATCGGAAAAAAATACGCCTAATGGGAGCATACAGGAAAATTAAGCTATGAAAAAGGGGAGCATAGATAATTAAGTGATGTGTTAATCTTATATCGGCCCCAAAATTCTCGAAATTCACTTTTCGATTTATGCGGTTTTGTTATATTTCTGTCTTTAGAACCACACGCAGCACAAGTATCTCGAATATCTGATTTTCCTTCGCAAAATATGTATTTTAAGGACACGAAATCTTTGACCCCATCACAATATTTTTGTCAGTGTGTGTCAGCTCTATTGTAACTAAAATATGGATTTTCGTAAGGATATCACCTGTTATCCCCTGTTTAGCATGATCAGCATTTAATGTTGAAAATACCTTTCAAAATCACAACGTCCATAATCCTGCAAAGCAATTTACATATTTTAGTATTATTGTGTAGGTATTAAATAACATTAAGAAAATGCATATTCATGTTAGAATTAAAAGTTGTAACAACAAAATTCATTAAAATTAAATTTTAAAGTAAGCTAAACTAAATTAAATTAAAATAAAACATAAGAAAACGCTTTTAAATTAGACAAATAAAAGATTGAACTTCTATTCAAGTTTTCCATTTATTGCGTACAGTTTTATAATCTCTCAGTACTTAAGATTGTGAGCAATAAAAAATCGTTCATTTCTTAAAGGCCGTTTGCTGACAAATCCATTTTTATAATCGCCTTCGTGTCGGAATGCAATTGTTCGTTGTTTACGACATAACGACGGACATTTACTCCCAATTGGCACAAGGATAAAATCCTAATAAAGAAAATATGAAGGCACCAAATGGAATAGAAAAGATTCAGAATTGTATGAAATTGCCGGCATTGTAGAAATACTCAAGAAAACTAGTGATGACAATTTTACGGATAGCAAATGTGGTTGTGAATAAGATCGGAAAAAAATACGCCTAATGGGAGCATACAGGAAAATTAAGCTATGAAAAAGGGGAGCATAGATAATTAAGTGATGTGTTAATCTTATATCGGCCCCAAAATTCTCGAAATTCACTTTTCGATTTATGCGGTTTTGTTATATTTCTGTCTTTAGAACCACACGCAGCACAAGTATCTCGAATATCTGATTTTCCTTCGTTGCGCCGGTTATTGGCTGAGACTATACAACACTAATATACGAACACATTTCACAAACTTAAATTTGCGCATTTTTATGAACGTCCAGAGGACAAAATGAAAGAATGACACCAATGAAATGAACATTTGAGTTCTTTCTTTGCTTAGAGTGGTCCGCTATATGGAGAGTGTTCTGGCTTTGATTTTCTATTCCATAGAATTTTACGATTTCGTTATAAAAGTCGTCCTTCCGTTTGGCCATTCATATTTATGCAACGCTTTTGATTCTAAAAATGAGTGCTCTGTTCGTGGTGGTAGAGTGAATATTTTACGAATTACGATGTGCAATGCAATCACCCAGAAATGCAAGAGCACTAAAAAAATGAGCATATTTTTTTTTGTTCTTACGGCACAGCACTGATTTTTATGGTTAGCGAAAAACTAATAAAAGAAATTTAAAAAAAGGAATTTTATATCATGGCCTTTTTAGTTCATTTGTTTCACTTTGTGAAACATCAATTCAAATTTCCTCGAATAGTTTTTAATAGCTAGCCTTACTCTATTCAAATAATATAGACATTGAGATTCTGCAATCATATTCCGTCTAATATAAGGAATGCTACTCTAAGGTTCTAAAAATATAATTGCTGCAATTGAGTTTTTTTTATATCAGTATTTATAGTATAATCATACAATACCAAGACCATCATTGCTTTTGTGGGTAAATTTACTTAAATACTGAAAGATGAAACATAAGTTTCCATGGTTATGCCTCCCACTGTGTATTACTGAAGATTTGTTGTGGGCAACATCCAATTCGACTAGTCGGATTTTTTAACCGACATATACATACAATGAAAATAATTATTTTTTAATCTTCCAAAGTAAACCACATACTGAATTGACATTTGCCTTTTCTACACTAAGAAAAAATAATTGTATTTTTGAAGATTTAGAAACAAAACATCTGAAAATATTGATTTTTGTAAGAGAGAAAGTCCTCTAGGTCGGGCTGAGATTTGGAATTTTTATTTTTATTAATTTTATATACGAGTGCGGTTCGGAAACTTCTTAACCTATCAATGAAAGAGAATAGTTAGTTTTTCAAAAATATTTTTATTTTTCAATATAATCTCCTGAAACTTCAATACACTTAGTCCAACGCTTTTCTAGCAATTCTATCCCTTGATTAAAATAGTTTTCCTCAAGGTCTTCAAAATAGTAGTTTACAACTGTAACTGCATCTTCATTTGAGGTAAAACGCTTGCCAGCAAGGAATTTTTTTAGATTTGGGAACAAGTAAAAGTCACTGGGAGCTAAATCAGGAGAATAAGTTGGGTGGTCAAGCAACTCGTACTTTAATTCGTTGATTTTAGCCATTGTTAAAACACTCTTGTGCGCTGATGCGTTGTCTTGATGAAAAATTATGTTATTTTTTGTGCTGTAAGCCAGGACGTTTTTCTCGTATTTATACATTTAATTGATCCAATAGGTTGCAATAGTACTCTGAATTTATTGTTTTACCCGTTTGCAAATAGTCAATCAATAAAATACCTTTGAAGTCCCAAAAAACCGTTGCCATAACCTTACCAGCCGATTGAATTGTTTTTGCCTTCTTTTGGGGCACTTCCTCCAGCTTCAGTCCATTGTTTGGATTGTTCTTTTGTCTCTGGAGTACAGTGGTGGATCCATGTCTCATCAACAGTTACGAAACGACGCTTAAAATCCATTTTATTTCGCTTAAAACAATCCAAACAAGCTTGAGAAATGTTCATTCTGATGCGTTTTTGATCGACTGTTAACAAATCCGGCACCCATCTTGCAGAAAGCTTTTTCATCTGTAGTTATTCATGCAAAATTAAATGGACTCGATCATTTGAGATGCCCATGATATTAGCAATTTTACGCTCTTTTGGTGCAATGGTTAGCATGCCCGCCTTGCATACACAAGGTCGTGGGTTTGATTCCTGCTTCGACCGAACACCAAAAAGTTTTCCAGCGGTGGATTATCCCAACTCAGTAATGCTGGTGACATTTCTGAGGGTTTCGAAGCTTCTCTAAGTGGTTTCACTGCAATGTGGAACGCCGTTCGGATTCGGCTATAAAAAGGAGGTCCCTTGTCATTGAGCTTAACATGGAATCGGGCAGCACTCAGTGATAAGAGAGAAGTTCACCAATGTGGTATCACAATGGACTGAATAGTCTAAGTGAGCCTGATACATCGGGCTGCCACCTAACCTAACCTACGCACTTTTATCCGTCGATCATTTAATACCATATCATGCACTTTGGCTACAATTCCTGTTGTTGTTGCTGTTTTTGGACGTCCACTACGTGGTTCATCTTCAATGCTTGTACGACGACCACGTTTAAATTCAGCAACCCAATTTTTTACTGTTGCGTATGAAGGAGCACTTTCACCTAACACATTCACCATATCATTATGAATTTCTTGTCCTGATAAACCTATCTTAGGTAAATATTTAATGACAGCTCGCATTTCAAATTTTTCCATTAACATGTGTTCATAACAGAAATGGAAGTTTCCAAAACACTTAACTGTTTATACCGCGCTTTTTGTGCTAGGCTAAGGAGTTTCCGAACTGTCCTCGTATGTGCACGCAAAGAAAAAAAACGTCTGGAAAACGTGTACCGAAAACGTTTTTCTTTTGTTAGAGTTTTTTGAATTGCTTCGAAAATTTAAAACTTTTATCACCAAAGAAATTCGTTTGTTACAAAAATTTTATTTTTTCAATAAAAAAAGTTATTTTTGAAACAACAACATAGTCCATTTCGTTTATATCAAACACTGTTCTTTTCTGACTTTAGGTCTTTAATAAGACACATTTTACAGTTCAAAATTTAATATAGTACAATGTAATGTTGAACATTTTTTCGAAATCTTCCGAACATATCTGGAATATATGTAAAAAAAAACAAAAGAAAAAAACTTTGGCCGTAGCAGGGATCGAACCCACGACCCTTGGCATGCAAGTCGGACGTAGCAACCACTGCTCCACGGTGCCAAACTAAATGTTTGTTTCTGTTAAATAAACTTTGTTTATTCGGTTCGTGGGCGCCGCAAGCTATGCTACATAAATATAACTTATATGGATATTTATCTATTGATGACCATAACAGGTACATAGCTCAGTGGTTAGTGTGTTGGCTTACAAAGTGCATGGTCCGCGGTTCGATTCTCCGTCCAGGCGAAAGGTAAAAAAAAAATTTAAAAATTTATAGTATAATTTCTTCTACATTGTTGGTATTACAGGAAAAGGTGTTAAGAACTAAAAAACATCGTGGATGTGAGAAAGATGTGAGGGAAAATGCAATTAGAGGGAAATGCAATTTTTTTTTGAGTTTGTCCTTATGAAATTGTTTTTACATCCTGAAAAAGAATAAACGTTTATCACAAAAAGTATGTACTTTTCTCCCAAATACACTTCCTTACAGCGAAAAGCAAATGAGAAACGAACTTTGTTTGTCTAAAATTTCGTTTGGGAGGAAAGAATTATTTTTTTGCGTGTGTGCAACATTGTAGATAAAACTGATAAAACACAATCAATTTTTATATCAACTGGTGGATTTTTTACCGACCAACAAATTGATAAAACCAGAAGAAGGGCATTTTGTTTTTCGAAATATTTACGTTCGTTGATATATGTCAGTTTTTTTATCAGAAAGTATTTTCAAATATTATTGATAAAATTATCGTACCTTTCGTCGTTGATATTCCAACTTTGTTTATCAAATACAATATCGCTAAGGAAATTCAAACTATCAATGGATTTTTCTTAATAGATGTTTTTGTCAAAATTTAACAAGGCGTATTTTTTGTGTGTATAGTTTTTTATTGAAAAATATAGATTATAAAATCCTCGATATGTTTTTGCCCATGCTATGTAATATAAACTCCTATTCAAAGGAACGTAAATAAAATAGACTTATTTTTCTGACAAGTTTTGCATAGCTCAAATATTGACAATAATTGTGGCTTAAACAAATACGTTTGGTCATGCCTGCGTTGACACCATTACTCACTTTATACACAAAATTCCGGAATAATATTTTAACCAAAAAGTTTCAAATATTTGCCTGTGTATGTTTCACATTGGATTCTATTGTTTCTGTGTATAATTTACGACAGAAATCTTAAAACTTCTTTTGTACTAAAAGTCTCTGTGTTTGTTTTGAGTTGAATGTCTTAAAATATTAAATCCTTTGGCTAACATCGTCTATGAATGGGCAAAATATTCAAAGACTTTTATTAAATTTAGTGGTTGGATCTCAAATACGATATTACCATCCAATCCCTTATTTGCAATATACAGCCCATTGATAGCATTGCAGCCTAGACGAGGCGATAAACTATTATAGCCAATGGTATGGGCTAAACTGCTTCATAATCTCCAAAAGTCACCTAACGAACCACACACAAGCTCACATTTGCATTTGTAACACATACATGCACTCACGTAAATACATAACAACACAAATTGAACATTTGTATGTGAAAATGTGTAGAGAATTTGCAATCGACAGACGTGAGTGTATGTAGATGTTGTGGCTGTTGTTGTTGATACAGTAAATGTCCTTCATATCCGGTTTAACAATTTGTATTGAAACAGAGCAATGTGTCTGGCAGGCATTGAAAGCCATGTTGCCTGCTTTAGAGACCCCCCCCCCCCCCCCCAAAATGGGCTGAAAAAGTGATGAAGGAGTTAGTTTGTTGTGCATCATTCATTCATATGTAAAATATATTGGCTATGTTGTATTTGTATTCATACAGACACGTCCTCTTCATGTACAGCATAGTGAATATATATTTGCATATGTATTTGTCGTGTGTATATATGCAATTCCTGTTGCATTGCTTGATTGCATTCGAAGGCTTTTATCTCTACGTGAATACTGACTGACCTTTGCAAATTCAGACGCAGGTTGGTTCCTAAAAATTTCGATTATTACAAAAGTGTAGTAAGTTCTTTGGATCGAATTGCTTTACGCTGTTGATGTAATTAATGCTGTAGGTGAACATTTACACGGACGAAAAAGACTGTTTTTCATATGTTTGGATGTAATAATTATATGTTTGGAACTCAAATTTTTTAACACAATATTTTTAACTGCAAGCATATAATGTTCATAAACTAGCATAACATGTTTGGGACATATATGTTAATATGTTAGAACATATTATGTTTGGGACATAAAATGTTTGTAAATATAATATGCTTAGATGCAAATATATATTAATTTGGAAATAGCTTATAAACATATATGTGTTTAGAAAGACGGACCTAGAATAATGGAAGTAACCAATTGACGCCTTAAAAATATATCCACACAAAGAAAATTTCATTAAAATTTTTTACTACCAGTGTATGCCCTAAGGTGAAACATAATATGTTTGAACAATACAAACAATATTTTGTTTGGACCAATCCCGAAAATATATATGCTTGAAGCAAAATGTGTTTGGGGTATATGTTACAGAAGCGATCTTTTTTGAGGGTGTACTATTTAATCGAATATAAACACAAAACAAGTTTTAAAGCAAATGGAAAGAAATAAAAGAAAAAGGCAGGCAACATTGTGACACCCTGCACCAACCTAATCGATTAGCGATGTTCACAAAAGTTGAAAGTTTTGCAAGTGTCACGGGGTCAAAGGCTGAGTTCCGCTTATGATAGCACGCGACAACTTTCCCACTCTAAATAATTCTGGTGCCTTTCCGACTGTCTCAATATACAGTCTGATATACTACACTGCCCGTTAGGAAATAGCTTTTTTGATTTTGCATAGTTATCGAATTATCTGCGTATTCGAGCTATGTCTAAATCTAAACATAAATGGAAAATATGGTGCAATTAGTAAGATTATAAAGAACGCGTGTAAAAATTGAGGGATCTAATTATATATGATTAGAACTCAAAATTTGCCACTTTAGATCTAAGCAGATTTACTTAGATATGATGAGACAGAACTAGATATAATTATATATAATTTCACATATGACGAGATCTAACATCAGATCCAAATATATATAGGGATAGATATAATCATATCTAAGGCATCAGATCTAGGCCAATCTTGAGATCTTATCAGATCTAATTCCATAGTAATTTGATATAGTTAGATCTTACCATTTTTCGGATCTACTCATATCTAATTGTATCAAATTAGATCGCCCAATTTTTCCTCGGGAAGTCATTTTTGAAAATTTTGTTAACATGACCATACGGACGGATAGCAATATTTCTGTATCTATTCTGTACATGAACTCAGAAATTACACTGAAATAGAATTTTCTGGCTATAACCATGAAGTCAATCCAATAAAAAACTCTGTCGTTGCTTTGTATTATGATTAAAAGTTGAATTCATTTAATAAACTGATTAAATAAAAGGTTGAACTTTTTTTTTGGTATGTATGATAACTGTGGTGAATCAATGACCTTCCTACTTGTTCCTGAAACTGGTAGCCATGATTTCGTTAACTGAAATTATTATTGAAATCTCATTTAAAATACGAAGCTTTGGAAAAATTCATTTTTTTTTTGCCAAAGAAAAAGCTACGGTCAATTGACTGCAACTGCGTTATTAAAAAATTCAGCATTTTTTACCATTAATTGCAATACAAATAACTACATATTTGTCAAAGACTCGATGATACTGTAAACAGAAAAAAATTGTTTTCTTCAATAACGACATTAATTGATCCAATTAATTTTCAATTGAAGTTTCTTCAATCGCAATATCAATCATCAACGCCAGTTAAAAATAACTGATTAATTTTTGATGATTGTTTTTGTTTTAATTATATAATTTGTTGAATAAATTTTTAATTGAATATATTTTCAATTTAATTAAAACTTTATATCTTAATTTACAATTAATTATTATTCGAGCTATATGGTAAATTAATTGCAAATTAAGATATGCATTTGGACATTAATCGCCTGTCTCAGTACCAGGCTAACATGAAAAATATTACAATTTTATTTTGAAACATTTTAGTGGTATTTTTTCTGTGCAGCAATAGCTTAGAAATGTCTAGTCGGCTGTTTTCAGATACTCGAAATCAACACTGATGTTCAAAAGGTTACATCTAACCATTACACATATATAACAGGTTGGCTGACAAGTCCCCGAATTTCCCGAATTCCCCAAAATTCGTTTTTATTATTCAACATAGTTCCCTTCAAGAGCGATACAATGATTATAACGACCGTCCAATTTTTTGATACCATTTTGGTAGTACTCCTTCGGTTTTGCCTCAAAATAGGCCTCAGTTTCGGCGATCACCTCTTCATTGCAGCCAAATTTTTTCCCTGCGAGCATCCTTTTGAGGTCTGAGAACAAGAAAAGGTCGCTGGGGCCAGATCTGGAGAATACGGTGGGTGGGGAAGCAATTCGAAGCCCAATTCATGAAATTTTGCCATAGTTCTCAATGACTTGTGGCACGGTGCGTTGTCTTGGTGGAACAAAACTTTTCTTCTTCATATGGGGCCGTTTTGCCCCGATTTCGACCTTCAAACGCTCCAATAACGCCATATAATATTCACTGTTGATGGTTTTTCCCTTCTTAAGATAATCGATAAAAATTATTCCATGCGCATCCCAAAAAAAGGCCATTACTTTGCCAGGGGACTTTTGAGTCTTTCCACGCTTCGGGGACGGTTCACCGGTCGCTGTCCACTCAGCCGACTGTCGATTGGACTCAGGAGTGTAGTGATGGAGCCATGTTTCATCCATTGTCACATATCGACGGAAAAACTCGGGGTGTATTATGAGTTAACAGCTGCAAACACCGCTCAGAATCATCAACACGTTGTTGTTTTTGGTCAGATGTGAGATCGCGCGGCACTCATTTTGCACAGAGCTTCCGCATATCCAAATATGGATTTTTTTGATGTTTTCGTCGGTAACCACCTCTTTCGGGCGTCCACTGTGTTCACCGTCCTCCGTGCTCATTTCACCACGCTTAAATTTTGCATACCAATCAATTATTGTTGTTTTCCCTGGAGCAGAGTCCGGAAACTCATTATCAAGCCAAGTTTTTGCTTCCACCGTATTTTTTCCTTTCAGAAAACAGTATTTTATCAAAACACGAAACTCCTTTTGGTCCATTTTTTTCACAATAACAAAAGTTGCTTCACAAAAGATGCTCTATCTCACAAACTAATTGACTTACAGACGTCAAATTTTGACACGAATCATTTGAGGGTTGGTACTATATAAAAATAATATGCATTTAATACTAGCGACGCCATCTATGTGTCAGACCGGGGACTTATAAGCCAACTTGTTATATACAGTGAAACCTCACAGAAGTGGACCATCCTAAGTTTTGTCCACATTTGGGAGGTGTTCTATTATGGGGGATTACTTTTCAGGTGATAACATCTCACGAAAATTGTCCACTTTGGAAAATAGTCCGGTTTTTAGAGTGTCCAAGTTTGAGAGGTTTCATTGTATATCGATGATGATTTCTATTCTCTTCTTTGGTAACATGGTTTTTTCACACTTTAAATTATTTTTTGTTTTTCTTTTACACCCAACTCCATTTTACATTTTTCAACTTCCGTCCAATTTAATATTCAAGGAAATTCAATTGAAAATCAATCTCTATCCTATGCATGTGTGTGTGTGTGTATGTATATTTGAACTCACATACATACTAACTGCTGGTACTCACACATCGTTCGGTTCGATTTGGTGTGGTTGTATGAAGTGTGGTAAATGAAATTATATCGTTGCATAATGGAATACAGAATTCTTCATCCGAATCAGGCAAGAGAAAGAGATCTGCAAAGATAGTCTACATGGTATTTGCATGGAGGGCTTACAGCCATAAATTCAATTAGCCCCGGACAAGTGGACGGCCACAATGATGCTTGGTATTACCTCCCACGCAGTACTCATCTGCCATGCGATACTCATGCGAAATGGTTGGAAAATCATTTAAATTCCAAATAATTGTTCGAGCTTCTCTTTTTTTTGCTACGGCTCGTTGGCCGATGGCTAAAATCCCTGCAGTTATTTGTGGATTGGAGGGAAAATCTCAGTTAACGGTAAATGAATTCAATTGGGATAATGAGGTTTACAATTTCAAGACTTAAAATTTTTATCAGCCCTTAATGATGATGGACACTTTGCAGCAAATTAACATAATTTTTGCTTAATCGAAAGAATACAATTTAATAATAATTTAAAATTAGAAAAACGCATATTAAAACTTTAACTATTGCTTAATTTTGGAAACAGTAAGAGTAACAAATATTTTTTATACAACTAAAGTTAAATTACGTTTTTGGTTTTAGAAAAATAAAACTAACTGTGAACGATGCTATGTTCAAAAATTTCATTCATTTCATTATAGAGAAAAAAGTTATTCGTTACAGAAAGTTATATGAATTTTTCTTCAATTTTTCCCTCTCCCCAAAACGATATTTTAGATAATGGAAGTTCTTTCCATGTTTAGAATTTTTTTTTTTTTTTTAAAGCAAGTGAAAGAGATTGAAGATAATAACTGGCGACAAATTTGGTTTAATTTTTCCATAAAGTGACAACAAAGTTCAATTCCTTTCGAAACACCCTGTTTACTTGGTTTATAAAATCACACTGTAATAGATGGCTGATATCCAGCATGCCTAATAAAATATTGCTCAATTTAATTATTCGTGAAAAATGTTTTTTTTTTGTATGTGTACAATATAAAGAGAATTAATTCATTAAATATATAATTTGTAATCTATCTAATCTATCTGTCAAGACGAAGACTCAAAATGACATCGGTAATGGGATATGGGTGGCAACTGAGTATGTGTAAGGTTTGTTCAACGACATTGTATACGAATGATGTAAGCCTGTTGCCTCAAGATTACCATAATGTCATTGAGTTAACGCCATGGAAGGTTATAAAATTATTTTAATTAAAAATCAGTACAAAGGTGGTGGTGTACAATGGCAGCGTTTTGGACAAATAAGAAAATATAGCCGCCACTGCACAAAGCTAATTGCTTTGGAAATTCAAGAAAGCTACAAAAGTCTATTCCAGCCGACAACGATTTGCAGATACCTTCAATTACAAATTTAGCTACAAATTGAATGGAATTTGTTGCTGCCACCGCCATTGGCGGTGTTGCATGAAACCATACACGAATCACATCCAGTCCCCATGTTCAAACATGGAGCCAGAGGGTGGCACATTGCTCTTAAGGTGGGCTATGTGGAAAAAAACAGCTTGGAAATAGCACGTGACAGCTGTCAATTCGGTTCAAGTTTGTTTGAAGCTTATGAAATTATCAAACAGCTAAAAAGAATATCAGAACAGAACAAACACAACAACATCAGCAAAAACTTCAGAAGAGCCGACTACCAACACCGACAATTGCAGGCATACAAAACAAATCTGTTGGCATTGGCAACAAGATATGGTAACATGATCGGCTAAGTACAATTCTACGAAGGAAAAGAAAATGAAGGGGCACGCTACCGCTTAAATCATTTCACATGTTCCCATTTTATTGCCCCATGCTCCTCCCGCAGTTTGGAAACTCAAAACTGTTTGTCATTGGCCAGCTAATTTCCTCAGGCTGTCTTCCCACCCATAGCTTCATATTTGGTATCTGTATCTTATTAAAAGTGATTAATGGTTTTTATTCTTTCCATGAATTCATCTGTAGCAAAATAAAAGCAAACGAAATGAGATGGAAGAACATTGTAAGATGATTTGCTAACACACATACACACACTGACTCTATCGAGCTTGAAATGCTCGAAACATGACCTAAGTGAAATGAAAGTCAAAGAATCGTATGATACTATCGATCAAATAAGCTGACTTCTCTGAAATGAATGTAGTGTAAGATTAAAACTATTAGAAATTTTTATGAATTACGTATTGCCTCTGAAAAAGATACTAAAATCCAGATGAAAACTAACTAAAGCTCTCTCTTTAATCTGTTTTGATGAATCTTTATTCGGGACCAATAAATGATCGGTGGTTTTTCTGCATTTTCGTATCAAGGTTAGGTTAGGTGGCAGCCCGATGTATCAGGCTCACCTAGACTATTCAGTCCATTGTGATACCACACTGGTGAAATTCTCTCTTATCACTGAGTGCTGCCCGATTCCATGTTAAGCTCAATGACAAGGGACCTCCGAGTCCGAACGGCTTTCCACTTAGAGAAGCTTTGAAACCCTCAGAAATGTCACCAGCATTACTGAGGTGGGATAATCCACCGCTGAAACTTTTTGGTGTTCGGTCGAAGCAGGAATTGAACCCACGACCTTGTGTATGCAAGGCGGGCATGCTAACCATTGCACCACGGTGGCTCCCGTTTCGTATCAAGGACATTAGTCGATTTTATGTTAATCTCAATGTGAAGGGAATGTTCTTCAAATATGGTTTGCTCTACATAGACATTTTAGAATCTTTTGTACAAGTATTTCTAAACCATATAGCTTAAAAAAAAAGTCTTTTTTATTGCAATTGGAAACTATAAAAGGATCCCTCACTAGATAATAAACATTGGTGGGAATTTTATTTCCAACAAAAAGAAGTCGATGACAAAAAAGTACTACAACAGTTGGAGCCCATCACAAAAACAAAAATGCTATAAAAATAATTTCAATTTTTTGGAGGATGAACGTTTATTGTTCGAAATGCTTCAAAGTCATAAAATTATGAACGAAACATCACAAAATTCCACACGTTTTTTACGGCTGTGTGTGTCTGGGTTCGTCTAAAATTTTTAAGTGCCGTGATTCCAGCGTTCTGCCTCCTGAGAAATGTCTGGGTCTGGTTAATGTTGGTATTTTTTCGCTTTTTCGCATTTCTCTGTTTCACTTTGTAATTAAAAATATGTTTGAAATTAAATACTTTTGTCTGAAGTAATAACAATTTACAAACGTACATAAGACTCCCTATGGCATTATGTTTGTATGAGTGTGTGCATACGATACAAATACACAGAGAACGAAATACATATGTGAAATTTATATCCCTGTTTATGGATATTTATTCCCAAGAATAATGAGTAAATGCATAAACATGAATATACAATAAAAAAATGCTATGTTAAAAAAATATCAATGAAATGTTTAAGACAATTTTTCCCATTATATCATACAGCAAATGCTGTTGCAAGAAAAACGTATTCCCAAGAAAAGTGAGTGTGTAACAAATAAGAAAATGTGCAGCATATTTGCATAAAACTGTAGCAAGTTCCCAGAATTTTCTTGATTGCATTATAGATGCTTTCCAATATCAATATAAACTTATTTGTATTCAAAAAATATACTACTAACGTACTTTCTATTCTCTACGACTAGATTTCTGTTGTTGTTGTTGGCGATGATAGCAAATAACAAAACATAGTCCTTCGTTGTGCGCTGTGAATACTCTTCTAGGAAAATAATGAAAAAAAAAATTGTATTACATTTTATATCAATTTGTAATTTTTATTTGAATTAATATTGCATATGCACACAGTGGCGAGAGTGATGTGTAGTGATGAAGGTTACTCATGAACTCATTGTGATACACAAGATGGGGCTATCTCGCAATATCGATGAAAGACTGCTGGCCAATTCTATTTTCGAGTATTCTATTTACGACCAACTTTGAGGCAGAAGATTCAGATTTCAAAATTCAGCCGTGTTTTCGTAAATTCAGTTTTGAATCGTTTACCTTGTGTCTTCAAGGTATCCTTACACCTTTAAGACACAATTCTCTTTTAAATTTGAGTTTTGCGTATTTGATTCAGGTAACAAAATTTAACTTATTCGATTTTCGGTTTTTTTCTTCATGTGCTGTCAAAGTCCTTTAAAAACGTGTTAACTAAAACTTAAATGTTGTAATTTAGACTATTTTTGAAGTACAAAGTCTTTAAGTCTTTCAAATAAAGTGTTGAAAGTGTTTGTAGACAAGATGCAAAAAGACAACGAATTTAAAGAAAATTTCATTAATTTTGAAGAATTAATAAAGCCACGGTGACCTAAAAAAAGAATTCTTTAAATTTTCTTAGAATACCCATTTTTAAGTAGAATCACTTATTTTTCTAAAATACGCCTATATTTTTCCAGACTGGGTATCTTCCACTCGATGTGAACTGTATTCGCTATTTTTATATCCTGCACCACACTGTGGAAAAGGGTATTATAAGTTAGTGCATATGTTTGCAACACCCAGAAGGATACGAGATAGACACATGGTGTCTTTGGCAAAAATGCTCAGGGTGGGCTCCTGAGTCAATATAGCCATGTCCGTGAACACATTTTTGTAATCAAAGTCTAGGTCGCAGTTTTAGTCCAATCGACTAAATCAAATTTGGCACACATATGTGTTCTGGCTCAGAATAGAACCCTATTGATGTTGGAAGAAATCGGTTCAGATTTAGATATAGCTCCCATATATATATTTCGCCCGATATGGACTTATATGGACCCAGAAGCCAGAGTTTTACCCTTATTTGCTTAAAATTTTGCACAAGAAGAACAATTAGTACTATATATTGAAATCGGTTCAGATTTAGATATAGCTCCCATATATATCGTTCGCCCGATTTATACTCATATGACCACAGTGGCCAATCTTTTAATCTGATTTAATTGAAATTTTGCACAGGGAGTAGAATTAGCATTGTAGCTATGCGTGCCAAATTTGGTTGAAATGGGTTCAAATTTAGATATATATCTCCCATATATAGCTTTCGCCCGATTTACACTCATATGACCACAGAGGCCAATTTTTAACTCCGATTTAGTTGAAATTTTGCACGGGGAGTAGAATTAGCATTGTTGCTATGCGTGCACAATTTGGTTGAAATCGGTTCAGATTTACATATAGCTCCCATATATATGTTTTTCTGTTTTCGACAAAAATGGTCAAAATACCAACATTTTCCTTGTAAAATCGCCACTGCTTAGTCGAAAAGTTGTAAAAATGACTATAATTTTCCTAAACTTTTAATACATGTATATCGGACGATAAATCATAAATAAACTTTTGGGAAGTTTCCTTAAAATTGCTTCAGATTTAAAAGTTTCCCATTTTTTTTTTCTAAAATTGTGTTCCACCCTAGTGCATTAGCCAACTTAAATTTTGAGTCTATAGATTTTGTAAAAGTCTATCAAATTCTGTCCAAATCGAGTGATATTTAAATGTATGTATTTGGGACAAACCTTTATATATAGCACCCAACACATTTGACGAATGTGATATGGTATCGAAAATTTAGATCTACAAAGTGGTGCAGGGTATAATATAGTCGGCCCCGCTCGACTTTAGACTTTCCTTAACATACTTGTTTGTTTATAATTATGTAAATGTATCCAATTATTATCGTTTGATATTTGATTAACATATACCGCCCAATACATTCATACCCATTAACATTAAATTGTAATTGTCTGCGTTTATACATACTTACAAAAAAAAAAGACTCTTAACAGTTTTTATAATCCTCCCAATTGTATCAATTTCCTGATGTTTCAATTAACAAATGGAGAGAATATACGAACAATCCTTTCCATTTTTTTAGGTAATAAATATTATGTTTCATTACTCATATAACGCTGCCGAAAAAATGCAGTCAAATATTATCGATTTTTATGGTCCTTTGTGCAAAGCAAAATTGCTTTCGTGAGGCATCATAATCATGCAGCATGAATCTATGAAAGTCGTAAAAAACTCGGGCATTTTAATTATGGTCTTTACTTTTGATATAGTTTCATGTACACCACAAAGGATTTATGTTTATAATTTTGCAATTAAAAGTTAAAATGATTGGGCTAGAAAAACGACATTAATACAGCTGCTACTATCACCAATTATAGCCTTTTAACAAATTTATTTGCATTTTAATGAAAAATCTGTTATTGCCATTCAGCAGGCCTGCTGAATATGGAGACTTGTAATTTCCCATGGTACTAACAAACAATTGACTATTTTCATTGGAATGAAAGGAACTTGTTTGCGATTAGCCGGTAATTAATGCATCTTTATTATGTTCAATGGAACAGATTCAATTTGTCCATATTGATGTCATTACTTGTGGCTATCACACCAGTGTTAGAATACTAATGAGCCCGAGGTAATCGATGTGAAAATATCGAAATTTATTCATACCTTGTATTTTTACCTAAAAAAAAGCCCATGTGGTCACATATTGGCAATTAAAATCATATTAAGAAGAGTTCGATTTTTTCCTCAGCACTTAGCTAATCATCGATACAATTGCATAATTAAAATTGTTGATATTTAGAAGTAGTAGTTAATAAGTTTTTCCAGTTCATTTCAAAAGATATGGATGAAATCGCCTATAGCAAATATGGTCGTTTGGTTTCTAAAAAATCGCGTTTTTATTTACACAATTACATATGTCCGCCTAAGAGTATGTAAGTATTTCAATAGGAATTTTAGTAAGTGGCCAAGCAGGTGTGTTCTGTGCTAATTTTGGTTAATAGCAATATTTAAATCTAATGAGAAAGGATAATTTTTTGCACTTTGAGCATTAATAATGGATTTGTATGCGAATTAGTTGAAAAAAGATGAGGTAATATAGTCACAATTACACAAATCAGAGCGAAATCTGAATCTAAACCGATTTTATCCAAATTTAATAGCATTTCCATACAATTTTATACAAAGGTTCAGTAAAAGTTGCAATGTCTTTTATACGATCTAAAAATAGATGCAAGGACACAGTAAAGGTGAATCGAATCAAGAGGTATTCTGAGTCGATCAGTAGATAATATGAGACCAATATTTCTGATAGACACCACTATACCCAGAGACAAAAGAACAATCCACACTAAAAAAAAAGTGAACCCTATATTTCACTAAAGCTGATTTAATTCTCTTATAGTTCATAGAATTATTACCATTTAAAAAAGTTTCCATAACTTTAACAATTTTTTGCGTACGTTAGTTAACTTAACTAAAGCAGAAGAAAAAAACATACACAATTGAAGTATAAAGATGAACTAAATTCGTGTCTCCCACAAAATAATTCAGAATTCCTTAAAATTTGTAAATTTTACCAATAATGCGTCCATTATGAACTTCGTATGGCACTAAAGACATTTTTGCAATTTTGGACTCCAATTTTTTGCTTCATACTACGAAATCTTCTTTAATAAGTGAAAAATAATAATTTTGTCTAATAAATTTTCTTACATTTGTCGAAAATTTTTTACTTATTTTTGCGCAATCGGCGCAACATCTGCGTTTATAATACAGTTTAGTTAAAATTTTCTACAATGGAACAAATTTTTCTACAATTAACTAAAATTTTCTTTCCTGGTGGGTTCACTGTTTTTTCAGTGCAAACAATGGACTGAAGCTGGAGGAAGTGCCCCAAAGAAGGCAAAAATAATTCAATCGGCTAGTAAGTTTTTTGGAACGGGTTTTTGGGACTTCAAAGGTATTTTATTGATTGACTGTCTGCAAACGGGTAAAACAATAAATTCAGAGTACCATTGCAACCTTTTGGATCAATTAAATGTACAAATTCGAGAAAAACGTCCTGGCTTACAACACAAAAAAATAATTTTTCATCAATACAACGCACCAGCGCACAAAAGTGTTTTAACAATGGCTAAAATCCACGAATTAAAGTACGAGTTGCTTGACCACCCGCCTTATTCTCCTGATTTAGCTCCCAGTGACTTTTACTTGTTCCCAAATCTAAAAACATTCCTTGCTGGCAAGCGTTTTACCTCAAATGAAGATGCAATTACAGTTGTAAACCACTATTTTGAAGACCTTGAGGAAAACTATTTTAATCAAGGGATAGAATTGCTACACCCAGAGAAGGAATATGATCACCTCAAACATGTTTCAAGAGCAAAATGTTATTTTTGGATGGAGACCATGTATCGTGTTTGTCGCAAAAATTTTGTTTTCTCGGCAAACATAATATTCTTTCCGAAAACAGATCCATAATTTCCGACAAAATGACATGGTTGCAGCGAACATGTTACATGGTCACCATCCAAAAATAACATTTTGCTCTTGAAACATGTTTGAGGTGATCATATTCCTTCTCTGGGTGTAGAAAAGCGTTGGACTAAGTGTATTGAAGTTTCAGGAGATTATATTGAAAAATAAAAATATTTTTGATAAACTAAATATTCTCTTTCATTGATAGGCTAAGAAGTTTCCGAACCCCCCTCGTATATGCTTGAAGCAAAATATGTTTGGGGTATATGTTACAGAAGCGATTTTTTAGGGTGTGAACGTGAGTATCTACCACAATAGCAGTGTTCCCAGGTGATTTTTTTGATTCTTCCCCCCAAATCTTAAGAAAAACAAGTATATACGGCCGTAAGTTCGGCCAGGCCGAATCTTATGTACCGTCCACCATGGATTGCGTAGAAACTTCTACGAAAGTCTGTCATTCACAAATTTCAACTCACTCGGATGAAATTTGCTCCTCCAAGAGGCTCCAAAACCAAATCTCGGGATCGGTTTATATGGGGGCTATAAATGATAATGGACTGATATGGACCTAGTTAGGCATGGTTGTTAACGGCCATATACTACCACCATCACGTACCAAATTTCAACTGAATCAGATGAATTTTGGTCTTCCAAGAGGCTCCGGAGGTCAAATCTGGTGATCGGTTTATATGGGGGCTATATATAATTATGGACCGATATGGACCAATTTTTGCATGGTCATTAGAGACCATATACTAACATCATGTACCAAATTTCAGCCGGATCGGATGAAACTTGTTTCTCTTAGAGGCTCTGCAAGCCAAATCGGGGGATCGGTTTATATGGGGGCTATATATAATTATCGAACGATGTGGACCAATTTCTGCATGGTTGTAAGAGACCATATACTAACACCATGTACCAAATTTTAGCCGGATCGGATGAAATGTGCTTCTCTTAGAGGCTCCGCAAGCCAAACCGGGGGATCGGTTTATATGGGGGCTATATATAATTATGGACCTATGTGGACCAATTTTTGCATGGTTGTTAGAAACCATATACTTACACTATGTACCAAATTTCAGCCGGATCGAATGAAATTTACTTCTCTTAGAGGCCTCGCAAGCCAAATTTGGGGGTCCGTTTATATGGGGGCTATACGTAAAAGTGGACCGATATGGCCCATTTGCAGTACCATCCGACCTACATCAATAGCAACTACTTGTGCCAAGTTTCAAGTCGATAGCTTGTTTCGTTCGGAAGTTAGCGTGATTTCAACAGACGGACGGACGGACGTACGGACATGCTCAGATCGACTTAGAATTTCACCACGACCCAGAATATATATACTTTATGGGGTCTTAGATCAATATTTCGATGTGTTACAAACGGAATGACAAAGTTAATATACCCCCCATCCTATGGTGGAGGGTATAAAAACCCCTAAAATGGTCTAGACTTTTTTCAAAAACCCCCCAAAAAAATTAAGAATGCAAATAGTACAAAAAGGAGTCCCAAATATAGTGGAAAAAACCTGTAGTGATTCACTTTAACAATTAAATGTAAATATATATACTGAAAGAAGAGATTTTTTTTCTGAAGAAGGAAATTTTAGACAACCTAAGTTTTCTTTTGAAGTAAAGAAAAAAATAAAATTTGCTCTTTTAGAAAATATAAAAGGGAATTTTATTTGTCTAAAATTCGTCCCTGAGAGTATTGAAAGTATTTTTTTCTTTGAGTGTAATAATACAATATGTCTATCAATTTAAAAAGCAGGCACAACAAAATAATTCAATGTATAAAACTACCCAGCAAAAAAATTTGGAAGTTCTTCCAAAGGCACAACTTTAAAAGCACTTCCAGAAGATGCACTCCCAAGATGTTCTTTGTTTTAACTACCCAGGAAGTTCTTTTAATTCAATTTTTTATAACTTCTTTTTTTCATACTTTTAATGGGTAATTTTAACTTTTTTTGTTTGAAATTTTGTCGAAAAAAAATGCTAAAACCCATCTGAAAAATTTGTGCATTTTTGAATATATTTGAGGTCAAACGTTTTCGACAAGCGTTAGAATCCATTAAAAATTATTAAAATTATTTATTTGACAAAATATCACAGAATTTGTTAATTTACATCCAAAACATTGAATTCGGATCACACCTAAAGACTTCCGTCCTATGACAAGCCCATGTTAAATTCATCACTTCTGCGTCAATTTTGCACCACTTCCGGATCCAAAAAGAAAGTTTTCATTACTTTTTTGGCAATGCTATTTTGCTGGGTATTAAATTAAATTAATTAAAAAAAACCGTTTATAAAGTAGAAATAATAGAAATAAACAAGGAAACAAAAATTAAAGTTCATATATATTTATATACATTATTCGCCATATATTTAATACATTATTCGCCAAAATTCTAGGCGTGGAATTATGAGACCAACAATTTAATGAAAATTTTAAATGCTTTCACCTGCTAAGTTAAAATATGATTTCTCATTTTTTTTAAATTGTGTCATATATTAAAAATGCTACTGCATACTTGTTTGTATTTGGAAACTTGGGTTGATATTTTCCCCAAAAATTCCCCCAAATAAATGTTACCCCTAACAATCCCCCCAAACGTGATAAAAACCCGTAAATTTGGGGGGAAACCCCCAATCTGGCAACACTGCACAATAGTCGCACACGTAGCAACCATTTCTAATATACCAACTAACCTGATCCATTCATCTATTTATAAAACCAAAATTCGGTTTCCAATCAATAAAATCACGCAATAATTTTATATTGTAAAGCAAATTGTGGCCACCGAGAAAGACATTGTATGATAAGCGTAATCAAATGTTTTCATTGTACTATTTTTGGAACGGCAAAATATAATTTGAGTAAAATTTGAAATCGAATGAAAAACTATTTTTGTTGTTTTCTTAATTTATCGGATGAAATTTAAACATGGTGAAACTTGGATAAATCATTGACACCTGCTCTCTGACAAACCCATGTTGTATTCAAATATTCTATTTAAATTTTTTACTACAACAAGATCAAAAAAAAAAATTTTTTGTTTGGTGGTAAGAAATTATATGATTTTATTCCAAATATACCATTAAATGCATCGTTTTTTACAGAGATTTATATAGAAAGACACATCAATCCCACAAAAACAGATACACATGACTAAAAAATTTAAGTATATTTTGCATATGTACTCCTCGTGTTCCATTCATACATAGTCATCACACGATTAACGTCTTTGAGCGTCCTTGAAAGGGGTATACGCTTCACAACATCCTTGTCAATGGAGGCTCATACAATATTTATTGTGATTTTTCTTGTCACATTTTTTTTTTTGACAAATTTATGATGATGGAATTTTAAGTGATTTTTAACGAGAATTTTCTACTCATTTTTTACCATTTCATAACACGAACAAAATTTTAGTTTATTTACATGCCAACGATCAGGAAAGCTGAGTAATTGGCTGGCTGACTAGCTGACGTTACAAATCTTATGGCCATAGTAAGAAAAAGTCTTTTCAAATTATTTAGTCCGCAAATAATCAAATAAAATTTTAAAATTTTGTGATTAGTTAATCGTTTGTTGTTGGTCTAGTACTGTAACATAATTTTACCTCATTGATGAGAAAATTCTTCAGTACACACCAAAAAAACAAGGAATTATTTCATACGAAACGAAATTTTAGACTAACGAACGTTTCTTTTATTGTTAAAGAAAACATATGGACAGACATGCTTAGATCGATATCACAACAATCAGGTGCATAAGTGCTTTAGGGAAGGATTCAATGTGTTACTAATAAAAACACAATATTTCCATACTCCTAACTTTGGAGTACCGCTGCTTAGATATAGCAAAACTTTAATTTTTTCACAATGATGGTTACTCAGTTTACACACTAAGGTTTTTCGACAAAATTTTAATTGTTTCCAAACTATAAATCTTTTTATAAAAATATTGCACAGCTTAAATAACAGAAAAGTTTCTGGCCATCAATAAAATGCATAATTCTCAAAAGTTATGTTAATAGATTTTGTTTTTCAGTAACCAAAAACTTCTTCATTGAATATTGCATCAGTTAGTTGCTGAAGATACAATGCAATTTGTACTTCATTCTTTGGATTGTTATTTTTTGGGGAAAATGATAAATTGCGTTTCTGAAAATGTTCGAAAGATCCATTAAGAGAATACATTTGTATGCAAACTTTTAAAGTGATTTCCTTGGAAAGTCATTAGGCGATTTTAAAATGGAGCTTTTTAGTTATCACGGCAAAACAATGCGAGCCAATCTTTCCACAAAATACACACTGAAAAAAAAAATGATAACAAAGTACCAAAAATGTAATATTTACTTTAATGAATCTGCTGTTTAGACAAAAAAACGAGGAGTCTTACTAAAGTTATGTTTAGATACAATTGACATTTAAATTTAAGTTTTGCGTACTTTATAAACGATGATACGGTCACAATTTGGTCAATATAAACTTGACGTATTTCTTTAAATTTTGCATTTAAAAAACCTGAACACCCCTCATTTTGAAGGTGTATGTGTGTAGAATGTTGCACCTATTTTGATTTTGGAATTCACTCTTCAGTTGCCAAAATGCCGTCCAAGCAAAAAGAGCAGCGTATCAAAATTTTGCTCGCGCGTCGCGAAAATCCGAGCTACTCGCACGCAAAGCTGGCAAAATCGCTAAAAGTTGCCAAATCAACCGTTACAAATGTACACTGAAAAAAAAGCATACCCGGTTCCAAAGATTTTGTATTTACTTTAAAAAAAAATGGTATTGATTCCGAGCCAAAGAAGCGGAGACTACAAGTAAGGATACTTTTAAGACACAATTCTCTTTTAAAATCGGGTTGTGTGTACTTGCTTCTAGGAAGTAAATTTTAATTTTTCGATTTTTCAGCTTTTTTTCTTCATATGCTATCAAAGTCATTTAAAAACAAGTTAACGACGACTTTATTTTCCAAATTAAGACTCGACTTCTAGTAGAAATTATGCTGTGTTTCAAGTAAAAAACGTCTTTAAAATAAAGTGTTGAAAAACATGTCCTATATTTGAAGGATTTTTTGCTTTGTAGTCATGATGAAAAAAGACAACAAATTTAAAGACAAAATCATTAAATTTAAAGATTTCTTCTAAATTATTAAAGTCATGTTGACCTTAGCCCAAACATTTTTTCTTTCATGTTATGATAACCATTTTTAAATCAAATCACTTAATTATAAGGACAATACGACTTCATTGAAAAGTTTATCCACCTTTGGTCAAGGAAAAAAACTTTATACTAAAGAAATGCGTCTTCTATGCTAAGCAAAATTTGCATTCGTATTTTAAAGACATGAAATCTTTGACCTCACGACAATATTTTTTTCAGTGTAATTAAAGTGTTTGGGGAACGTTTGTCGACAGCCAGGAAGTCTGGATCGGGGGGAAATCGAAAACCGGAAGCCGCTGAGACGACAAGCGGTAGTTTCAAGCGAAACCCTAACCTCTCTCTCCGAGATGCCGCAAATAAGCTGGGTGTATCGTCTACAACCGTGCATCGAGCCAAAAAACGAGCCGGACTATCGACTTACAAGGAGGTAGTGACTCCAAATCGCGATGATAAACAAAATACGACGGCCAAAGCGCGATCCCGGAGGCTGTACACGACGATGCTGACGAAGTTTGACTGCGTGGTAATGCACGACGAAACCTACGTCAGGAGACAGGAGTTTTATACGGCAAAAGGAAGGGGAAAGGTAGCAGATATTTTCAAGCACATAAAACTGTCAAAGTTCGCAAAGAAATATCTGGTTTGGCAAGCCATCTGTACCTGTGGCTTGAAAAGCAGCATTTTCATAGCTTCCGGGACTGTCAACCAAGAAATTTACGTGAAAGAGTGTTTGAATAAACGTCTGCTGCCTTTCCTGAAGAAACACGGTTGTTCCGTACTGTTTTGGCCGGATTTGGCATCTTGCCATTACGGTAAACTGGCCATGGAGTGGTACGCCGCCAACAACGTGCAGGTGGTTCCCAAGGACAAGAACCCTCCCAACACGCCAGAGCTCCGCCCAATTGAGAAATACTGGCCTATTGTCAAGCGGAACCTAAAGAAGACACAACAAAACTGCTAAGGACGAGCAGCAGTTTAAGGCAAACTGGCTTTCTGCGGCGAAGAAGGTGGACAAGGCGGCTGTACAAAATCCGATGGCAAGTGTCAAGCGTGAGGCCCGGCAATTCGGATTTGGAAAAGCGAAAGCCTAACTGAATATTTTTCCTGAATTTTATACTAATTGAACTTGAAAAAGAAATTTAATTTGATTTTTTAAAATAAACGATTTCACCGATTAACACGCGTTTTCCCTTGACCACATTTTGACCGTATCACCCTTTACTGGGAAACAAATTTTAATTTGTTGGTTTTTTCTGCTTTTTCATAACGCAACTGTAAATTCCAAATTCGCCATCGACCCGGAACATACAATTTTATTGTTCCGCACTGAAAAAAAATATTGACCTAATATGGAAGATTATGCAACTTAAATTTTAGGACTCGAAATTTACGCAATGCTAAGGACAAAATTCTTTAAAATAATGACATTTTAATTAAAAGAAAGTTTAAAATCCTTGCATCAAAAAATTTTTTCATTAAATTTGGGACACAAATCTTGAAATTTTGCGTCCCTCGGTTGAAGTTGTAGATCTTTGAAGTAAGGCAAATGTTCCTTAAAATAAAGAAAAACATTTTTAATTTAAAGAAATTGTCTATAACTCAACTGACATATTGAATTTTTAAATTAAAGATAAAAACGCTTCAAATATAGACTAAGACTTATTTTAAGGATTTGCATCTTTGGTTTAAAGTTTGTTTTTAGCATTAAGAAAACAGTTTTTACTTTGAAGTGCTTGGCATAATTTGGATTTTGAAACTGGAATTTTTTTTTGTACATGAATACCTTTATTAATATATCGCAAACGGAGAATAAAAATTCGATGAATGAGATCTATATCCAATTTTAATTTTATCGATCCTAGATTTAAAGCCAGGGAGGTCCGTAAAAAATGTCTTTATTTTAAAGAAGCCGCATCTTTGGCTCGGAATCAATAACAAAATCCTTAAAGGAATGTCAAAATCTTTGGATCCAAGTAAACTTTTTTTGAGTGCGGGCAAGAAAAAGATACGATGTAAAGATACTAATTTTTAAGTCAAATCACTTGACTCTAAGGACAATCGTTTCGACTTTTGGTCAAGTAAAAATTTATTGCGTCAGAAATTATGTGTTCTAAGCTACACAAAAATGCATTAGTAGTTTAAAGAGTGCTCACGACGATATTTTTTCAGTGCACAATAATGATCCTTATTTTAGGTTTTAGCGACTATTTTATGTGAAAATGATTGAAAGTGTTAAAAAGTTCAAACAAACAGAATACCCGACCGAAACAAAATTCCCCAAAGATTATCAAAAAAAAAAACATTTCCAAGAATTTTAAGCTAACCATAATCATCAACTCCTTAGCCGACTTCACTTATAAAAGACTACAAATATTTCTCTTGTTTTACTTATTTACAGGTAAGGACGAGCATAACTGCCCTAAACAAGGCAATGTGTAACCATGGGCAATCAGTCAGCTTGAGTAGAAAGGAAGCTCCTTGTTAAGGACTTGAGTACAGTCGTTGCTACTATGTTTATCGGCCAAGGTAATAATTTAAATCTAAATTGTGTAAGAATCACGAAACTTTTTGTTGTTGCTTCTGACCCATTAGGTAGATGACGCCCTGAAAAAGAGGAAAAAAACACATAATTGAATGTTTCATCGAAAATGTTAAAACAATTTTTAAACATGGTATTAGAAGTATCCTTTAACGTCCAGAGAAAAAACTTTAAACCACAAAATCTGATATTGTTCCAAACCTTTTAAATGTTATGTCATATTGCTAAGTAAAGGGATAACAAAGGATATGAACAGATTTTGCCAGATAGGACTTAACACCTTTTTTCCATAGTCTTTTGTGGTTCTTGGGGTTTTTTTCTTCTTAGGATTCTTGTTGAAATTGCCAGCTTGCTAAATGTCTTAAGTAGTTTTGGCTATGAAACTGCATAATTTTTGTTGTTCTTATTTGTGTAGCTGGTGATTTCGTGTTGCTAATATTATTGGCCGGATATCCTTTTATGGTTAGCAACGTAGCAATTCAGTGGTCGAGATTTCCTTAAATAAAACCAAACTCATTAAGAAGAATAATGCAAAACGAAAGTGGCTAAACAACCACCTAACAAATTATATTCCGTCTTCTCCACTTTTCTCTTAGAAAGGATTTTTACAAATTAAGTTCTCAAATATTTTTTAAATTAATCCACAGGGTATGGAATATCTTAAATCGAACAAAGTAGGGACGTTACGAATAAGATTAAATCTAATGACTTTCACTAAATAGGTTAGGCTTTCTTTTGTACACTCAAAAAACGTTTAACTTAGATCCAAAGATTTTAACTTTAGCTCAAGGATTTGTGTATTGATTCCGACTTCTTTAAAATAAAGGCAGTTTTAAGGGAGTCTTCAAACAAAAATAATTTTCATTTTCTTTTTGTGATATATTAACAAAGTTATTAATCTACAAATAAATTTCAGTTTAAAACTCCAAATTATAACAAATACTTGAAGTGTAAGTAAAAAATGTTTTCTTAGTTAAAAACAAATAAGTTTTTTATCTTTCATACAAAGATTGAATGTCTCAGTTAATTTTAAGATTATTTAAGATTTTTAAAGAAAAATTGCTTAAAACTTTGTCAAAGGAACGCGAATTTCAAAGATTAGTGTCCAAAACGTAAAGAAGGAATTTTTTAAAACAAAGATTATAAACTTATTTTTAATTAAAATATAATCATAATCTCTCATATCAATATGTTTTTTCAGTGTACACTCAAAAAAAAAAATTACTTGGATCCAAGGATTTTTACCTTCCTTTAAGAATTTTGGTATTGATTCCGAGCCAAAGATGCGGCTTCTTTAAAATAAAGACATTTTTTACGGACCTTCCTGGCTTTAAATCTAGGACCAATAAAATTAAAATTGGATACAGATCTCATTCATCGAATTTTTATTCTCTGTTTGCGATATATTAATAAAGGTATTCATGTACAAACAAATTCCAGTTTCAAAATCCAAATTATGCCAAGTACTTCAAAGTAAAAACTATTTTCTTAATGCAAAAAAAAACTTTAAACCAAACTTCAAACTTACTTCAAAGATCTACAACTTCAACAGAGGGACGCAAAATTTCAAGATTTGTGTCCTAAATTTAATGAAAAAAATTTTGAAGCAAGGATTATAAACTTTCTTTTAATTAAAATGTCACGCCTTAGCACACTCAGCCACAAACGCCATTGAACATAAAGCATCGAAAGGTCAATTCAAATGTTTGTGATATGATCGTAATACGAAGCGGAAAAGACAAATGGCACAGGTTTAAATCCCAGCGGAAATGATTTTTTTTATTATTATTTTTTTACTTTTTTCTTAATTTATTAAATTTAAGTGTCCAAAATTTGCACTTAAAATAGCCTGGTTGCGTACTTTCTAATACTTGTCCACAACGACTGCATCGGAAGTAGAAGAAAATCATTGGGGGATCCCAAGATGCGCTTTAGAAGAAATGTTTGTGGACTTGTCCAACAGAACTGCATCGGGAGTGGAAAAAAATTATTGGGAGATCCCACGATGCGCTTTAAAAGAAATGTTTGTGGACTTGTCCAAAAGGACTGCATCGGAAGTTGAAAAAGTCGATGGGGGATTCTGGGATGGGCTTTAAAAGCTTGCTGGCAAAGCTGTTAATTTCTATCTGTATAGTTCTTATTGGATGCCTATTATATTCAGATTTTTTTTTACCTAATTGACATACCACCTCGTAGAAATAAAAATAAATGTAATTTTCCCATTGCACTATGTCACGCCCATTGCAACGACATCAAGCAAGCTTGACAATGCCAACAAAAGATAATTCTACATTTCGTAATTATTTATTTGTGCATTTTTTGTTCGTTACAAATAATTGTAGATTTTAACAAATTAATTGAAAAATATTTGCAAACAATCTCACATGATAGGTATTACGAACGTGGCTATCAGCGATAGAGAAAACGAACTAACGAACACATTGCCATTTGTGGCCATTTATGATTTATTGACTATTAAATGCCGAATTCGAATTTTAGCATTTTGTGGACGTTTCAAACGTTTTTTTGTGATTTTTTTTGGGGGGGGAAAACGTGTAGCACGCGCTGGCTGTTGTGCTTGGCTGGAAGCTAAATATGATCAGGGTATAAACGATGGTGTCTAATGGCACACCTGGGTCTGTTTTCATGGGGCCGCACCTTGTTTTGTTGTTTTTTTGGTCGCAACGTTAAGACAATAAAAGTAGTGTAAATAAATACAACTCTAGACCATACCCGACTTCCAAAAGCCTCCGCTAAAAAAAAACAATGATTTTCCAATTCAGCCCATTGAAATATGAGCTTTTCTTGAAAAATAGCAAACAAAAAAAAATCCATCATTTGTAAAAATGTTTTTTTTTTGGTTTTTGTTTAAATGGACATTTGCTAATATTTATAATTAAATGTTGAGAAAAAATTGAGAGTTTGATAAATTAATATAGATTAGCCGGAGTTGTAATATAGGATTAGTTATCGGGTTTTCGTCTTTCATGGTCAGATTCTTATTTCACCAAAAATTCCATAAAACAATCTTGCATACAATCTTTTGCATATCCCAGCAAAAAAAATTGGAAGTTGTTCCACAAACATTTCTTTTAAAGCCCATCCCAGAATCCCCCATCGAGTTTTTTCAACTTCCGATGCAGTTCTTTTGGGCAAGTCCTCAAACATTTCTTCTAAAGCGCATAGTGGGATCCCCCAATGATTTATTTCCACTTCCGATGCAGTCCTTTTAGACAAGTGCACAAACATTTCTTCTAAAGCGCATCTTGGGATCCCCCAATGATTTTTTTCTACTTCCGATGCAGTCCTTGTGGACAAGTATTACAAAGAACGCAATCAGGCTATTTTAAGTGCAAATTTTGGACAATTAAATTTTACAAAAAAAAAATAGAAAACTAATAAAAAAACCAAAAAATAGAAAATTAATAAAAAAGTAAAAAAATAATTAAAAAAAAAAATAAATTTCATCCCCGCTGGGATTTGAACCTGTGCCGTTTGACTTTTTCGCTTCCATGGAAGTTCTTTTGAGAAGGTTTTGCAAATTACGAGAATTTTTAATTTTTTTGTTGATTTTTAATGAGAAAAATATATTTATACGAAAATATATGCCGAAAATAAAAAATAAAAACGATGCATGACATAAAAAATAATTTTTTAGAAAAATATTTGATAAAAAAATTGCCGCTGGTGAGATTTGAACCTGCGTTTCTTATTTTTTCGTTCATACTAATAAAGAACATTTCGAGAAGCAATTAGAATGTTATTCCTTGGTGCGTATTACGATCATATCACAAACATTTGAATTGACCTTTCGACGCTTTATGTTCAATGACGTTTGTGGCTGAGTGTGCTAAGGCCTTCTGTTATGGTGCCAGCAAACCCAGGTTCAACCCCTGGTCGGAGCAAAAAGTTTTTCAAATTGTAAAAATTAGATAATAGGAAAATAATTGTGTAATAAAACATATGGATGAAAAAAAAGTGAAATTGGTTGAAAAAAATTTTGTTTTTTTTTTCGCTTTTTAAATTTCTTCATTCAAATTAACTTACAGGGCACAACTTCTAAAGCAATGCAAAGGATCCAAAAAGGGAGTACTTCCATCCTATGACAAGCCCATGTAAAATTCATTGGAGATGATCCAAGTTTGCACTACTTCCGGATCACAGATTGGGGATCCAAACTACTTTTTTGGAAGCTCTTTTTTTGCTGGGATATGAATGACATCATAAATAGAAAGATAGCAAAAATTAAATTTTTTGACGAATGAGTAGCTTTATGCCGCAATTGCGCAAATTCTGTATGTGTTCTTTGATTAATCCATTTCTCTTAGGATATTTGCTTGATAAGAGCTTCCTATTGTCCATTTACTTTTCAATTTATTAACTTGCTAGTGACTCCAAGAGAGTACAAAAATCCATCAAAATCTAGTTTTGCTTCCAAATTATTGATAGTTTCCAGTTTATTTGATTGTAACATTTCCAGTTTTTTCTCAAAATCTTTCTTGTTGTCTCTGTTTATGAAATTTCAACAATTCCTTGTTATAAACTTTTTGTTAACATATTGAAGGCAAAAAAACAATTGGAGAAAGCCATCAATACAAAAGTTGCAAATTATAAATCTTCTTCGATTTCGTAACGACTTTAATCAACCATTGACATGGTTTCCCCTCAAAGACTTTGCAAATGGAACATTCCTCACAAAACAAAAAGCTAAATGGGAAACTAGCAAACTATCCACTTTTATTTGGGGAACTTTTTACCGTGTCGCCGACAGCAAAATCAAAAAAATGTTTTGTTCTCTCTCGTTTTGTTCCTTTGCCATAAATGAAGGACCCCCAAAGAAATAACAACAGTGTATACAGCCCAAAAGGAAAACTTACGTCTGCTACATGTGATGGGAAAAAAATTCTCAACTTTTATTTACTCCAACGTCGTTTTCTTTTTCCATTTAACATCTCCCGTTCTTTTTAGTTAAGTTAGCTAAGTGTAACATCATAGCCACAATTTACACAGAAAGGACATCGACGTTAACCCCAGCCCCATCAAGTCGGAACCAACGATTCAGCCCCCAATTGGTTATTTCACAATGTTTGGTGGTCTATGCCAGCTCCCATTGTACGTACAGTCATGGATCACATTTACCGTCCATTTTAGTGTAGTTCCAAGGTGCTCTGTGGTGTTGGGAAAGGACCACTTTTTACATCAACTTGTAAACCGTTTCGTTACTCTAGTTGTGGCAAACTTTTTCCTTATGCTGTACAAGTGGGAGGACCTTTCTCATTTTTGTTTCTGATTGTAAAATGGGAATATTGTTCGTTTGTATAGGACATGTTTGTTTTCTTTTCTTCTTTTTTTTTGTTGAGGGGCTTCATGAATGGTTAGCGACACACACATACAGAATATTAGCAAACTTTTATGGAAGGAAATGTTTCCCTACAAACAATCATTACGAAACATCATTCGGTTTTTTATTTTTTTTTTGTAGGGTCAAAATGGTAAAACTCAATGCACCAGTTAAGAAATATTTAAGTAAGAAAATATGAATAATATAGTAGAAGCTCTAGTAAATATGAAAATAAGAAAACTTGGCCCCCGATAGACAGTCGTCCCAATTTATGTTTCACAAAAGATCCAATCCAATTCGAATATGAATATAAACATATTTCATCTCCACATGTTTACCTGAGATTTATGTTGTATACAGCGAGACCTACCTGGTCACCTAAATTTTGCCCACTTTTGGGAGGTGTCCACTGATGAGAGATTAATTTTAATGTGATAATGTGATAGGAAACATTTACGAAAATTTCTCACCTTTGGGTGAGGTCCAAGTTTGAAATATTTTACTGCACACTGTACTCTGCAGGCAATTTTCAAATACTTCAATAAGCAGATTAAGTTTTCATAAAATTTCACAAGCAATGAATAGCAATCATAATTTAATATTTTCTATAGCAAATATTTTCTTGTTTTTTTTTTTTGTTTTGGAATTTGCACAATGGGTCGAATTAGTGTCAACTTGAGAAATAAAGATTACGTTTCTGTTTAAATATAAACTAATGTGAGAAAATTGCGATTTTGAAAACTCACAGATTATAAAATAATTATAATAATAATAATTATAATAATTATAATTATAATAATTATAATTATAATAATTATAATAATTTTAAATGTCAAACAAGAAATATGTTTTAGTTAATTTTTGTTTAACCAAATTACTTTTTATTAGTAATTTTGTAAATAAAAAAAAGCCAACAAATAAGAACCCATTGCAAAACGGCCCGACTTGCATATACAAGGTCGTGGGTTCGATTCCTGCTTCGACCGAACACCAAAAAATGTTTCAGCGGTGGATTATACCGCCTCAGTAATGCTGGTGACATTTCTGAGGATTTCAAAGCTTCTCTAAGTGGTTTCACTGCAATGTGGAACGCCGTTCGGGCTCGGCTATAAAACGGAGGCCCCTTAGTCATTGAGCTTAACATGGAATTGGGCAGCACTCACTGATAAGAGAGAAGTTCACCACTGTGGTATCACAATGGACTGAATAGTCTAAGTGAGCTTGATATATCGGACTGAAATCTAACCTAACCCAACCTAACCTAAACTGTAATTTTAGTCACTAGCCTGTATACGGTATCAAAATTCCTTACCAGTTAGAATAGATATGTTGATTAGCTACAATGCTAATTCTACTCCCTGTGCAAAATTTCTGAACCGATTTCAACCAAATTTGGTACGCATGGCTACAATGCTAATTCTACTCCCTGTGCAAAATTTCAACTAAATCGGAGTTGAAAATTGGCCTCTGTGGTCATATGAGTGTAAATCGGGCGAAATCTATATATGGGAGCTATATCTAAATCTGAACCGATTTGGCTGATATTTTGCAAGTTTTTCGAGACCCATAAAATATTCGGATGTACGGAATTGAAGGAAGATCGGTTGATATACACGCCAATTATGACCAGATCGGTGAAAAATATATATGGCAGCTATATCTAAATCTGAACCGATTTTTTCCATAATTAATAGGGATCGTCTTTGAGCCGAAACAAGTGGTTTCACTAAGTGGTTTCACTGGAATGTGGAACGCCGTTCGGACTCGGCTATAAAAAGGAGGTCCCTTGTCACTGAGCTTAACATGGAATCGGGCAGCACTCAGTGATAAGAGAGAAGTTCACCACTGTGGTATCACAATGGACTGAATAGTCTAAGTGAGCCTGATACATCGGGCGGCCACATAACCTAACCTAACCTAACCTTGATCCGAAACAGGACCCTATACCAAATTTTAGGACAATCGGACTAAAACTGCGAGCTGTACTTTGCACACAAAAATACATCAACAGACAGACAGACGGACAGACAGACAGACAGACAGACGGACATCGCTAAATCGACTCAGAATTTAATTCCAAGCCGATCCGTATACTAAAAGGTTGGTCTATGATTACTCCTTCTTGGCGTTACATACAAATGCACAAACTTATTATACCCTGTGCCACAGTAGTGGTGAAGGGTATAATGATTGCAAGTTAATAGATTGTGAACATTTTCCATGGATTTTAAACATTATCACAAACATTTATTCGTGTTTGTAATCTCATCGAAAATGTCGATTCAAACTCAAGCCACTGTGTTCCGCTAGCATTTATATTTCAGCATTATATGTAAATATGTTTATATTCATTACACACACAAGTATATATGTATGGGTGGTTGTATTGGTTTGCTGGCAATATTTACAATATTCGTTTACATCATTACTAAGAAATGATTGCCAAGGGATTAATTTATGCTCTGTTGTGTTGTTTTACAAAATTTTGTGATGTGAGTATCAGATATCGCCCTAATTAGAACAATATTTAAATTTACAAATTTAATGACATTAGACTGCTGAAGCAATGAATGGAAATGCGTAATGGGATTACAATATTTTCTATGGATGTAATTTAGGGTAATATATACCACTAAATTGTTAAACAAGAGTTTTTAACCATTTTTAAAGGGAAAAACAAAAACAATAGAGTAAATATAGAAGTAACATATTCGAAAAATAGCTTTATTTAAACAATGATACTAGGAAAAACTTTGGAATCTGCCATGAACAAATGAAAATCTTAATTGGCTGTTGGCAAAAAAGTTTAAAATTGATCTACTAATTAGAATTGAATTGCCATTGCAGTTTTGTAAATCAGTGATCAGGGCGCAAACCAGTTTATCCAAATATTTAATTTAAAAATGTTCAGGTGGCAATCATATCCCTACAAAATATCTTTTGCCTTTTTGTTCAGAAGCAATAAAAATTATATTATGCTATGCCATGCAGATATTCTAAATATAGCAGTTGTCATGACACTTCCATGTTAGATAAACATGAATTAATTTAATTTCAGGAAGCATGTATAAAACTCATCTCGAGTAGAGATACAAAAGTTAAAAACGACTTTTCGACTTTTTATCAAAATTGTACAAGCCAAGTTTGTGTAATATATATTCGACTAATCAACTTTTGATATTTTGGAAAACCGGCAAATCTAATCGCCTACAAATACTCTCAGAGTTACCATAGACATATTTGCATCATATTCGACTTTTCATCCAAAGTTGGATTTTTAATGTTTTTGTTATTAAAAAGTTAACTTTGAATGAAAAGGCGAATATGATGCAAATATGTCTATGGTAACTCTGAGAGTATTTGTAGGCGATATCATTATTTTAGAAATAATTCAATACAGACATGGTAGCAATATGAATTCGTAAAATTTTCACAAAAGACTACTATTTAAAAAATATGAAAACTCGAAATGTCGACGGTTTTATTCCTATTGCAATTCCTATTCATGAGATCTGAAATACACCGGGTCATCTAACATAAAAATGAGCAGTAACGATCCAAGATGTATTTTCCAATTTTTCAATTATAGTAAACTTTATTCCAAAAATTTGTTAGTAAGATTAGTTTTTTTTTATTCATTATTCGTTAATTTCTACTGCTTTTATTATTTCTATCTTATAACAATTAGAATACCCTACTTAATGCTACCTATTATATGAAATTGCAATATGGCATTATAAGTGACACTAATGTTAATTAATTCAGACAAAAAAAAAAAAGAGACATATAAACATGAATGAAAACAGGCACCATATTCGTGACAACCATAAACATCAAACACTGCAATAAAATAATGCTTAATAAAAAAAGAGCTTATTTTTTATAACTTCACACTGAAATAAACAAAATATCTCAAATAAACGACAAAAACATCAACATTTGCGTTGTAATCCAACGACCCACCCGCATTAATTCACAATAGCGGAGTTAACCCCTCTATTCATGTCTAATCAGCTTATAGCTCTGACAAATGTTAATAGCTCTCATTAAAATAAGCTGTAATGTTTAAGTAACGCATAACGAAAAACTCGCATTCTATTGTTAATATTCAATGATGTACTCAGTTAAATGATTTTATAGATTAGGTTAGGTGCGTTGTATCATCTCGAAATCATGAACCATTTTTGTTTTGATGAATGGAATAGCTAATGCGATGGCCTATTTACTTATGTACCATCGGAGTCCCTTCTAGATAGCTTACCTTGCATTGCGAATTTTTACTCGGACGAACAACTGCTCAAAAATAGAGATAAAAATCTGAACATCAACATTATTATTATTATTATTGTTTCAGAACACCTGTGACCTACCGTCAAATACCACATTTACCATTAGGAGAATAAAATACTGTTTTTGATAGTCACCGCATAATTTTGAACCCCGCAAAATTTTCGAGCCACGTGAATTCCTTCGAATAAATTAAAATCTTAAAACAGGTAACTATACACACTTTAATCTTAAATATTGAATTTTCGGGACCAAAATCCTCAGATTGTATATTGACCCTTAAAATCGTCAAACTTTCTGCCAACATGGCATTGTTTTAGTTACACTTATAGCCTGTTTCTGAATGTCGAACGAGCTCTATCGATCGACTGAAATAGAAACAAACAGCTGAATTTCTAACCAAAAATCAGCTATTTCTATGTATTTCAGTCGATCGAAAGAGCTCGTTCGACATACAGGCTGTTAGTCTATCATGTTCGTTTTGTATGTAAGATGCTGAATTAGTCACGTTTCACAGAGTATTGTGTAACTCTATTTTAAACTTAATGGCAGTGATTCTCAAACAGCATATAATAAGTGCAGGATATGGGCGCATCTCATATAAAAACGCACATGAGAATGCTGCGTGAAACATCATACCTTATTTTTCTTGTAAACAACAATCGTCTATAAAATAGAAACGCATACAGTGCACTCGCGGTAATGTGAACTAATTAAAACCAAGAGAGTTCACGTTAGCGAAAATGTTCACGTTAGCGAACTTCAGCGAATTTCAGAAAAAAAAACATAGCTATATTCGGGAGTTTTACACATTTCTAGCGTGATGGTCTTCTATTTTTGTTATTAGCAATATTAAAAACTTAATTAATTTCATGAAAAAAATTTAAAAAAAAATAGATCGGAAAAATATCAGTGGGTATGTAGTTACTAAGCAATTTAAATTAATAGTTAAAATTCACGAAAAAGACAAACTAGATAATTTGAAAATTTCGTAAGTGTATTTGAAATTATATTTGGCATTGTAAATCTACCTTTAACGTCAAATTTCATGTTTTTCAGCGTTACGGAGTAGTTAGTGTAAGAAAAAACGTGTGTTCACGTTACACTGAAAAAACAGTGAACCCACCAGGAAGAAAAGTTTCGGTTAATTTTAGAAAATGTTTAATATTTTTAGAAAATGTTAACTAAACAGTATAACAAACGCTGGCATCACGCCGATGTCATAAAAATAAGTAAATATTTTCGGCAAATTCAAGAAAATTTATTGGACTTAATTAATGTTTTTCACTTGTTAAAGAAAATTTTGTAGTTTGAAGGAAAAATTGGAGTTCAAAATTGCAAGAATGTCTTTAGTGACATACGAAGTTCATGATGAACGCATTTGCAGTAAAATTTACAAATTTAAAGAAATATTGAACTATTTTGTGGAAGACACGAATTTAGTTAATCTTTATGCTTCATTTGTGTATATTTTTTTCCTCGGTTTTAGTTAATTTAACTAACGTACGCAAAAAATTATTAAAGTAGAGGAAACTTTCTCGAAACATAATAATTCCATGAACTAAAATAAAGTTAAATTGGCTTTAGTGAAATAGAGAGTTCACTTTTTTTTGAGTGTATGCTGTGTCCACGTTACCACGAGTGCACTGTATTAGCAAACAAAGTTGTGTTTTTTCGGAGTTTTTAATATTCGCTATGATATGAGATGCACCAACTTGTTTCAGAAATGTAACCATCAAATTACAAGTTTTTTTTATCTCTTTATTAATCACACAAAAATTTTTTTTCTGATTCAATCACGAAATTAATTGATCCGATTAATTTTAATTGGAATGTCTTCAATCACAGAAATGATAGTATCAATTAAAAAATTAATTGACAGTCAATTAAAAAATTAATTGATCTAATTAAATATTTAATTTATACTATTAATTTGTGTGATTGATTTTTATTTCAATTAAAAAATTTGTTGAATCAATTAAATTTTTAATTGAATATTTTTTAAAACTCAATTAAGATTTTAATTGGAAAAATGTTCGTGAAATTTTTTTCTGTGATGCATTCTGTCTTAACAGGTTGGCTGATAAGTCCCAGGTCTAACAAAGAAAAACACATTTTTTTTGTCAAAATTCGTTTTTATTATTCAACATAGTTCCCTTCAAGAGCGATACAACGATTATAACGACCTTCCAATTTTTTGATACCATTTTGGAAGTACTCCTTCGGTTTTGCCTCAAAGTAGGCCTCAGTTTCGGCGATCACCTCTTCATTGCAGCCAAATTTTTCCCTGCAAGCATCCTTTTGAGGTCTGAGAACAAGAAAAGGTCGCTGGGGACCAGATCTGGAGAATATGGTGGGTGGGGAAGCAATTCGAAGCCCAATTCATGAATTTTTGCCATCGTTCTCAATTTTTTCTTCTTCATATGGGGCCGTTTTGCCGCGAATTCGACCTTCAAACGCTCCAATAACGCCATATAATAGTCACCGTTGATGGTTTTTCCCTTCTCAAGATAATCGATAAAAATGATTCCATACGCATCCCAAAAAAACAGAGGCCATTACTTTGCCAGCGGACTTTTGAGTCTTTCCACGCTTCGGAGACGGTTCACCGGTCGCTGTCCACTCAACCGACTGTCGATTGGACTCAGGAGTGTAGTGATGGAGCCATGTTGCATCCATTGTCACATATCGACGGAAAAACTCGGGTGTATTACGAGTTAACAGCTGCAAACACCGCTCAGAATCATCAACACGTTGTTGTTTTTGGTCAAATGTGAGCTCGCGCGGCACCCATTTTGCACAGAGCTTCCGCATATCCAAATATCGATGAATGATATGACCCACACGTTGCTTTGATATCTTTAAGGCCTCTGCTATCTCGATCAACTTCATTTTACGGTCATTCAAAATCATTTTGGATCATTTGGATTTGTTTGATGTTTTCGTCGGTAACCACCTCTTTCGGGCGTCCACTGCGTTCAGCGTCCTCCGTGCTCATGTCACCACGCTTGAATTTTGCATTCCAATCAATTATTGTTGATTTCCCTGGGGCAGAGTCCGGAAACTCATTATCAAGCCAAGTTTTTGCTTCCACCGTATTTTTCCCCTTCAGAAAACAGTATTTTATCAAAACACGAAATTCCTTTTTTTTTCCTTTTTTTTACAACAACAATAGTTGCTTCACAAAAGACGCTCTATCTCACAAACTAATTGACTTACAGACGTCAAATTTTGACACGAACTATATAAAAATAATATGCATTTAATACTAGCAATGCCATCTATGTGTCAGACCGGTGACTTATCAGCCAACCTGTTATTAGCGATATTTTCATTATTTAATTGATTATTAATACAATTATGCTAATGGTACCCACTCAGTGGTGAGCCCATTTTATATTAAATATATTTAATTAAAATTATTATATTTTCAATATTTGTTTTCCTCAATCTTCATGTTTATGGTTTTTATACACTAAACCACATAGTGGTTAGGGTATAATAAGTTTGATCGGCCAAAAAATGTGCCTACCAGAAATATTGATTTTAGACCCTATATATATATATATATATATATATATATATATACATATATATATATATATATATATATATATATATATATATATATATATATATATATATATATATATATATATATATATATATATATATATATATATATATATATATATATATATATATATATATATATATATATATATATATATATTCAAGTCTGCAAAATTTCATCCAAATCGGTTCAGATTTAGATATAGCTCTCATATATATGTATCGCCCGATTTTCCCAAATTTGGCCACAAAACCTTTATTTATCAACCGATCTTACTCAAAGTTGGATAAATATATTCTTCTATAGTACTAACTATATGTGCAAAAAATCATCGAAATCGGTTCAGATTTAGCTATAGCTCCCATATATATGTACCGCCCGATTTTCCTAAATTTGGCCATAAAACCCTTATTTATCAACCGATCTTACCCAAATTTGGCTAAATGTAGTCTTCTATAGCACTTACTATATGTGCAAAAAATCATCGAAATCGGTTCAGATTTAGATATAGCTCCCATATATATGTATAGCCCGATTTTCCCAAATTTGGCCATAGAATATGTATTTGTTTGTGTATTTTCAAATGCGTGTGGCTTTTATTCTCTAACAAGATGGTTATAATGAGAAAACGGAATAAGGAAAGTTTATAAGGTTTCACATTTCCCCTGCATCATTTGTAGAGTCTTTCATGATCCTTGTGTTGTGAAATTAATTTAAATTGTCCCATACAATAAAGGAAAACTAAATCAATTTACATTCACATCTATTAATGACAATGTGTAGATTAGGGTGTATTGACAACTTCACAATCATTGTTTAGATTTCTAAACATGTGTTATTTGTACACTGAAAAAAATATTCGCTCAATATTAAAGATTACGCAACCTAAATTTGAGGACGCCCAATTTAAAAAAAAATATTAAGGACAAATTTCTTTAGAATAATGAAATTTTAATTAAAATAAAGTTTAAAATCTTTTCTTCAAAAAAAATATTAAATTTAGGGCACACTCCATTAAAGCCACATGGCTTTGAACTAAGAGAATTTTTCTTTAATGTAAAGAAACACATTTTTGATTTAGGGAAATCGTCCTTAAATTAACTGAAATATTGAATTTTACGATTTAAGACAAAAAAGGTCCAAAAATATAAGCTAGTTAGGACTTATTTTGAGGATTTAGCATCTTTGGTTTAATTTTTTTTTTGAGCTAAAACAATATTTTTATACCCACCACCATAGAATGGTGATGGGGGTATAATAAGTTTGTTTGTAACACATCGAAATATCGATTTCCGACTATATAAAGTATATATATTCTTGATCAGGGAGAAATTTTAAGACGATATAACCATGTCCGTTGTTGTTGTTGTAACAGTTTATTTTGATTTCATCCATTTTTATGTTATACACTCTGGTACTTCAGCTTGTGGACAAATCGAGGAACTCTGCGACTAAGGTGGGGTGCGTCCAGAGTGATCTATATAAAGTATATATATTCTTGATCAGGGAGAAATTTTAAGACGATATAACCATGTCCGTTGTTGTTGTAGTAACAGTTTATTTTGATTTCATCCATTTTTTGAAAAATTCGCCCCTAATAACCTTATGTTTGACCATACAGGCCTCATTTCTTAACTGATCTTACTCAAATCTTGCACAAGGTAACCTTTTGTGGTATTAATCAAACCCGCAAAATATTATGTAAATTGGTTCAGATTTAGATATAGCTTCCATATATATGCATCGCTCGATTTTCCCAAATTTGGCCATAGTACTCTTATTTATTAACCAATGTTACTCAAATTTCAAATTTTGATGTACTAGCCGATCGTACTTATACGTACTTGTAGCTCTTACATAAGAATATTGCTCGATTTTTACAAATTTGTATTTATTACCCACACTAACTTAACGATTTTCTCTTTTTTAATAATGGGCTCAATATTAGTGGCATACTAACTCCGTAGGTGCAATATCAACACAGCCAGTGTTGCTAGAAGTAGGGGAAATTCCCTATATGTAGGGCTTTTCTAATACTTAGCGTCTTGTAGGGACGTAGGCCCACAATGTAGGACATTTTCACTCAACACAATTTGTAATAATTTTTACATTTTGGTGGCTCTAGAGGAGGAAAATAATAGCCGGCAAGGCTTGATCTTTAACAATGTGTGGTAAACTTTAGTCCTGTAGAAAATTTTGCCAACATTTTATTTCTATAGAACATTTTGTCAAAATTGTATTTCTATAGAAATTTTTTTCCAAATATTATTTCTATAAAAAATTTCCTCAACATTTTATTTCTGTGGAATTTTTTCTCAAAATTTTATTTTTATAGAATATATTGTCAAAATTTTATTTCTATAGAAAAATTTCTCACAAAAATTTATAGAAACTTTTCCCAAAATTTTATTTTTATAGAGATTTAAGAAATCACTAATTTGGGTAGAATTCTACCAACTGTGGCAACCGTGGTGGTAATACAAATTTATATTCTAAGTTATATACGTTGCATATTCATGTTTTAAGATAATAAAGTACTTAGAACCATTTTTATTTTGTAAATTTTTTTAAATTTAACGAAAAATATAGTAGGGAAAATTGTTTGGGAATGTATGGGAAAGTAGGGAACTTTTTTGTCCTTGTTGGGTAAACCGAACATTTTCCCTGGCAACATTGACTATGAGCAATAGTCAGATTGATACAAAGCACCCATAGACATGTACCCCTTAATTTTCTTAAATATGCAACTGCGGTTTATCTCCCAGACCTATATGTTACCCCACAAATGCTTATGATTACTAATTCTGTAATGGTGGTTTAGGGTATGATATAGTCGGCCCCGCCCGACTTTCTACTTTACTTACTTGTTTAATGATTGCAATAGTAAATCTTGCGGAGCTTTTCTATTTAGTCTAGTGAAAGTTTCCACATTTGCTATTAAATTTGTTGCTAATGGGTTTGGATGATTTTGTGTTCTTATTTTGTAACTTTGAAGTTGCGATATTATTTCTTCTTTAACAGTTTTCATATTCAGTTCTTCATGTATTTGTTTATTTGTTATGTAGTAAAGAGCAGCAGTTATTTTTCTTAGTATTTTAGATTGAAATTGTTGCAGTATCTTGATGGTTGTATTGGAAGCTATGCCCCATAGCTGGATACCATATGTCCAGATAGGTTTTATTATACGTTTATATATTAGTATTTTATTTTCCAGATAGAATTTCGAATTGGGACCAATTAGAAAGTTCGTTTTATTGGCTTGGAAATCAAGTGCTTTTCGTTTCGTTTTGATATGGGTTCCCCATTTCAGTTTGCTATCTAAGTACAAGTCAAGATAGAGTTCAAATATCTTCTTTTGTGGAATATCAATTTGATTCATTTTCACAGGTGGACAAGTTGAATGATTTGTAAATGTGACATTATTTCGACTCATTCGCTTTTATCCTTTTGCGCTTTTTTAGCCATATACTTAAAGTATTTAAATAATTCTTTTGTAAATTACTTGAATTTCCGCATTGATGGCTACTACCAGTACAGCGGTATCATCCGCAAAAGTTCCAATGACAGTAGATTCTGATTCAGGCAGATCTGATGTAAATAGTACATTAAAAATAGGACCAAATTATTCCCCTCATACGACCCTTCGATATTAATCTTGATTTTAGAGCCTAAAAATCAACATTTCACTTACAGAATTTTTGTCACAAATAACAGGTCGAGCTGCCTGAGATCCGTCCTTAGAGCCTGTTGACTTTTCATTAGAACATAATTCCGTTAGTGCCGGCATAAAAAATCAATATAAATTATGTTAAGAGGTTTACATATAAGAGAACCACACCCAAAGAAGGAATATGATCACCTCAAAAAGGTTTCAAGAGCGAAATGTTATTTTTGGATGGTGACCATGTAATATTTTTATCGCAACCATGTTTTTTTTCTCGGAAATTATGTATCTGTTTTCGGAAAAAAATTTATGTTTGGAGAGAAAACAACATTTTTGCGATAAACATTTTACATGGTCACCGTCCATGGTCATGGTCACGTCCAATAACATTTTGCTCTTGAAACATGTTTGAGGTGATCATATTCCTTCTCTGTGTGCAAATGAGAAAATTAGAAAAGTTTAGTTTCGATTAGAAAAAAAAACAATCTTTGCCATTTTTCCCAGTGTACTTTCTCTCATTTTATGAGTAAAAAACGCCTTGCAAAAATTAAACGAAAGTGTGTTCTCTGCATACATAGTTGACCTATAATAAAAAAATTTTTATCACGTATATCACGCATATCAATAACACATTCATTAGTACCGAAAACTGAAAATGAATATATGTACCTAAACTGTACTTGTCGCCCCAGAATTCCCCAATTTCTGTGAATGCAGATTTAATCGTAGGTGTTGTCGTCAAATCTACGTCATTTGTGATTTCTCATTAATATGCGTTCTTTGAGTATCTCCAGGGCACTCACCCAGCGGCGGAAATCGCTCTTCATAAGGCCTTTTAAAAGGCATTTATTTGCAGACACAAGGCATTGACTTCCCATTACATATTCATTGATTTTTTACACAGGGTGTCATAGCCGACCAAGGGCTCCGACTTCAACTTACAGCATAAGGGCTAATATAAGGTCATTATTTTAAGGCCTTTTAGGAATTGCCTTAAATAAGTCTTTTATAATGTGTGATAAAATAAGGCCTTTTATAATGTATACATCGAACGGCTTTATGAAGCATATATAAATTGAGGCCTCTTAATAGGAAATTAAAATAATGCCTTTTTATGAAGGCTGTTTAAAAGGCCTTGTTTACATACCTTATATAGGACCTACTCCAAATTTCATATATAAATAAGAAACCAAAAATTCTTTTATTTTATTTTGTACTATATAAAATTGTACTATAAAAAATATATCACCTTCTTCATAGGAACTGATTTCGACGTCTGATTTCCGCATATTGAACAGAACGGTAGAAGTTCAATGGGTATTATTAAACATGGCGTTCCCCAGGGCAGTGTTCTGGGGCCTCTACTGTTTAAGATTTATATTGATGATTTAAACAACCTTAATTTGAGAGGAAGAATATATATGTATGCTGATGATCTGTGCATTTTTTACCCGTCTAAGATAGATAGTGTACTTTTAGATAATATTCAACATGATGCTAACATTGTCTCGGAATTTGCGAAATTAAACAAACTCAAACTGAATTTAAATAAGACGCAGTTGATGCGGTTTAGACCACATCAGTCACAAAGTAGTGACAATATTATTATGTTGGAAGGAAATGAGATCAGAGAAGTTAAGGTAGTTAAATACTTGGGTGTTTATCTCCAAAATAATTTGTCATGGAGCAAACATATACAAGAATTAAGAAGTAAAATTTCTCCTATTCTTGGAATACTTTACAAACTTAAAAATAAACTCACTGAGAGCACAAAGATGAAGGTTTACGAATGTCTCATTCAAAGTAAAATCAATTATTTGTCCTTAATTTATGGTCACAAACGGAACGCTGATCTAAAATCAATACAAATAATTCAGAATAAAGCACTAAAAATAATTTTTAATCTTCCAAGAACATATTCGACATTGTCCTTGTATAAAGATGTAGCCAAAACTATTTTACCTATATATGGATTATTCAAAATGCAGATTTTAACGTACGTTTATAAAGTTTTGCACAATATAGGATTTCATACCATAAGATTTCGCCAGCGTAATCATGGTATAAATACAAGAAATCATATGAATTTGTACGTTGTCAGGTGTCGCTTGGAAATGTCAAAGCAGAGAATCGAATTTATGGGAAGCATGGAATATAATGATTTGCCATTGTATGTTAAAGATGCACAATCGATATCAATATTTAAACAAAGATTAAAGCGTCATCTAATTGACAATATTGAAATGCTTATAATATGATGATGGGAATAAGCAGAATTTGAATTTATGCTAAATATAATAGAAAAAGATTTAAAGATTTTTTTCTTTTAATGAAATATGTTGTAATTGAATTTTGACTTCATTAACAGTTTAAATGTTGCCAGATTGCCTCAATAATGCCATTATGGCGCTGAGGCTATAAATATTTTTATAAATGTATATATATAATTAATTTGTAAAAATGAATTAATAATAATATAATAAAATGTTATACAAATACAAAAAAAAAAAAAAAAAAAAAAAAAAACATTGGCTTTCATGGAAGAAGTTGCCGCTAAATAAATAAGTAAAATTATTATTATAATGTAATTCAATATAGTATAATATTCGCCAAAAAATATATACCTACCGCATATTTGACAATTCAGCTACTTAAAAAAAACACCGAGACTTGCTCCAACGAAGTCACAAACCCGAATGAAGAAACACGTGTTGCTTTATGTTAAATTGTGCAAAATTATTTTTATTCTTAACTTTCGGTTACTTATAAACTTACGGCATAAGGGCTTATCAAAGGTCTCTTAGATTAAAGAAGTGCGCATATGAGAACATGACCTGTTTTTTTAAAGCCGTTATATTATTTGTGACTCGTTGTCGAAAAACTTATAAATTGGCTTACAAAGGTCTCGTAAATTATGAGAGCTTACTATGAGAATATGAGTTGCTTTTTAAAAATCGTTTTAGTTTGCTCGTTGCAAGAACACATTGTAATTCACAATACCAATCAAGGCCTATTAGGAGTTCTTTAAAATGTGTCTTTAAACACATGTCCCAGATAAGCCATTTCAAAAGGCCTCGACAAGTATGCTATGAGAAAAGGGATGGCGATCTTAGTAAATAAATACCTTTTTTAAGGCCTGGTTTTTGCAATGAATGATGAATGAGTATTAACTTTTTTTGTAAAGAAGGAAGACGTCTTACAAAAGGAATTATTTTATAAGACCTAATCGTATGAGTATTGCCTCTAAAACAAGGGCTCCGCTCACCTCAAGTCGAAAGTGCTCTCGATTTACGCCGCTGGGCAATTCATTGTACACATTAGAGATATTGATAAATTAGCTTCTATACCACTTAATAAAAGAGAGAGAGAGAGAGAGAGTGAGAGTATGAGTTTTTCATTCATGTTCATATCAAAGCCTCATTTGAAATGCGCAAAAAGGCACAACACACAGGTGCATTAGTAGTATAAATTGTGTGTGCTCCTTCTACCAACGCCATAGACAAACACATGTTTTAGCAGACGACTAATCCGACGCAAATTCCAATGATACCATTCTCTATGTTCAATACACATCGAAATATATATATATACACTACTAGAAATTTGGTATGTACCAAATAAATTATTCAGCTAAAACGTAGTAAAGCAATCACTGCACTATGCTTGTCACAACTTCGGATTAATTTGCTCTTAAAGCACATAGTTTGTCAAAATTCTCGATTGAGAGCAAAGTTCTTCTTCTTTGTGTCTACCTATTTATACTTTTATATTTGGAGTTGTGCTACAAAACTGAAAGTACTACCAGCTTTAAACAGTTTATTTGAGAAGCAACATTTTTGTTAATTTATATATGCACTGAAAGAAGAGTTTTCTTTTCTCAGGAACGAAATTTTAGACAAACGAAATTTTCTTTAAACGCAAATAAAAAGATTAGAGAAAATCGTTGTAAGTTTGTCTAAAATTTCTTTCCGAAGGAAACTATTTTTTTTGTGGTACCGATATTATTTTATTCTTGACTTTTGTACGATGGTTCATTTGTCATTTGTTTTTGTATATATAGGCCGATACTATGTTCGGTTTTCGAGTTGAAAATACTTTATTTTCGCGATTACTTTTTCTAAAACAATAAAAATTATAAATATGCGTATTATAATAATGCGTATCAATTGGTTTAAATTATGAGTTTTTAATCGCACTATCTTAATAAAGTAACCGCAGAAATTTCAACGCGAAACGGGAAATTACCCCATAAATTAATTCTGTTGAAAAAGTTTCCAAGTGAAATGGTTATTTGCCTTTAAAATAAATATATTGTTTTCCACTCTAGTCTAAAGGCAAAAAATTATGAAGCTAATGAATCGCCAATTAATCCGAATCTGGCTCTATAGAGATGATTATGATAACGCCGTGGCTGAGTGATCAAAATTTCACTCACGATCTCCGATGAAAGCCATTTATCTCACTGCAGCTATGTTGTGGCTTCCTTCATTATAACTATATAATTTCAATTTCAATCACACAATTTTATGTTTATCAATTATTTAGTGTCTCGTTTTTTAAATAATTATTTAGATTTATCGCAAGACGAAACAACATGTTTCATTAATCTCTAATTTTCAAAACAATAAATGTTATAAATAATGAAAATTTGTATGGTGTGAACTTTTGCTAATCACTGTGCACACATGTGTATATGGCAAAAAATTTACTTTAAAGCTATAAATGATTCTTTGAAATGATTCATCCATTGTCACAGCATATGATACGGATACGAGGCCCATGACGCTTATTCACTTGAAATAAATTCATAAAAGAATCTGCTAAATATTTATGTTTTTTTTTTAATATAATCAAGCACAGTCTGGATTTTAGCAAGCGGGTAGCTGACGATGGAATTCAAAATGAATATTAAAATGTCACGTTTGTTATTAAAATATTACAACAAAAAAATAAGAATATATTGAATGCAAAAAAAAAACGGTCAGGAAAATTCGGCGTTTACGTACATAATCCCTTCATGGAGTGGAAAAACAAATTTTTGCGTTCAAATCGATACCACGGCGGTAGATCTTTTTTTTAACAAATTACAGACTAGCAATTTTAAAAATAAATTAAATCTAATGTATTAATAAATTTATTTAGAGAAACTGAAAAATCCAAATTAAAGTTATTATTCAATTTATTAAATTCTTTTAAAGCTCTCAAAATGGGCTAGCAAGAGGCATAATTACTCCTATGAAAAGGAATATTAAAATAGTCATGACGTCTAAGATTCCGTACTGGTACATTAAAACCAATAATCTCTAGAAGAGGGGGACAATCTATAAATCCATTAATTACCTTAAAAACAAACAAAACAGAAAATTTTAATCTACGGTTCTCAAGAGATTCCAAATGAATTAATCTGCATCTAGCTTGATATGAGGGCAAAGGCTCAGTAAAAGGTACAGATACTAAATTTCTCTGTAATTTTTCAATCCGTTCACAATGTACATTATATATAGGACTCCACACAATGGCAGCATATTCCAGCCTATAATAATGAATGGTTGGAAAAATGATAATTAATAATTTATACTGGTTTTACACCGAAAGGATGAAAATATCATTGACGAGTATCCCAAATTTAAAGAAAAGTTCACTAAAATGTAATTTATCAAAATTTGTTTTTTTTTTTCAAAGACACTCCTTCATGAAGCTTGTAGTTAACTAATTTATACCATAGAATAAAACCCAAGCGTTAAAATAAAACCCAAGTAGACCTTATTGACAATGACGATTTTTCTTATACATTTGGGACCCAAAGTCTGATAAAATCGAAAACACCAAATGTTGACAATACATTTTTTTTTTGTTTCGTTAAATGTTTAGATCTGAGTTATTTTCGAAATCATGTCAAAACTTCGAATACCGTAAGTGGTCCAAGGCTAATAGGCAAGCAATGTGACAAATGCTGACCACTATGAGTTACAGTATAGTTGTAATCAATTGGTTATGACATTAGAAAACCGTTCCTTACCATTTCTTAAGCAGATCGGATATAAATAGGTATACATGGAAAGGAGAATCAATACTTCTGGCAAACCATAATAGAAATTCGATTATATTGTAAAAAATCATTATTTTTCTAAAAACATAAAATAATTAACTGCATTGCAAATCCAAACATTTTCCGCCAAGCCCTCCGCCTCATTTGAATGAAATGCCTACTATACCCTCTATATATATTGTGATGTGATTGAACTGTAGCCACTCAACTTATAAATGTTTTGTGGTGATTTTTTGTGCCAGTATGGATTAATTATTTCACTTTATACTCATTTAAATGAATTATTAGTAAATTAAAACCACAAAGTTATTGAAAGTGCGTTTAAAATAAACCCCTTGGCAACTAATAATCAGCCTACTACTAAAAGCCATGCATCACTTTGCTATGGAAAGGGTTGGACTTTCCAACAAGCAACAAAGTTCGCCTATCATTCAATGTCCATCATATGGAAACGACCGCAGTAGCAATGCATGTACGAGAATGCCACATCATCAAATTTCCACCGTAAATACCACACAAACCGCAAAATATCATTTGCATGGACAACATGATGCGTCCACAGGCACATGGATGCATGTGTGGCGATGCATACTTATGAATGTATTCTGGAGGGTGGAAATGCCATTTCAGACCACCATAGCAATGGGCCCGCTACCACCACTAAGATTAGTTGGTGCAATATGTATTCGTAAATCGATATTCCTCTAATCCAAATATTTTATCCAGTAGATAATGAAAGGTAGATTTCAAGTCAAAAGATTGATATACAGTCCAAAAATCAATTGGAAATCTAATTGGTGGTGGAAAAATCAAATAAAACAGATCCATCGGATTGATGGAAAATTTCATGTAGATTAAAGGCCTGAGAATATAATATCCTAACATATTCGTATTGATGACTGTCGCATGTAACGGATCTTCAGAACTCGCAAGAATCGAACAATACAACAAAGAAATCCCAACAGCAATAAGGGCGAAGTTTTCATAAAAGGATAAGTTCCTCGTAAGTATATACACATAGAAAAATTAAATAAAATGTGTATATGGATTAACTTACTATGGTACAATGGTTGGTCCGTCTGTCTGTTATAAGTGGAGTCACGGGTTCTATTCCAACATCGGCAAATCACCAAATACTTTTGCATTTATTTAGAATATGGACTGCAACAACAATTAACAAGTATATACAGTAGTAAGTTCGGCCGGGACGAATCTTAAATACCCACCACCATGAATAAAATATAATATGGGGATTTAAGGGGGTTTGATGACAGATATTGTCCCAAGCAGATCAATTCAACCAGTACCAGTAAAGATTCTACCTATGAATACTAGATCAGATTCTGTATTTATAAGAACCAATTTTGTTTGAATTTTAGAGAAATCATAAACATATCGTTTAAATGATGAAAAAAGCCTTGATTTGAAATCTTAAATCCATAGATTTTTACCGCCATTATTTAAATAATAACGAGGAGTAAAATCTGGAAATTTTACTTTTAGTTTCAAGCAATTGATATGAACCTGCTATACCCTCAACAAGTGAAATCGGTCGACCGATAAATGTCTTACATAATGGACCGGTAGAAATAAATGCGATACAAATTATAAATCAAAAAATACCAATATATTTATATTTTAAGGCAAATTGGATAAAAAATACAGATTCTAGCAGCCTAAGAACTAAATCCGGGAGGTAGGTCTATATGGGGGCTATACCAAAACATGGAACAATACTCAAAATTTTCGGCACACCTTTTAATGTTCCTCAAATTCCTCTAGAATTCAGATTTCAGACAAACTACGAAATCTAAAATCGGGCGATCAGTCTGCACACCTATTTGTGGTCCTAAAATACATCTGATTTCCAATTTTAGGCAAATCGAATAAAAACTACGGTTTCTAGAAGCTCAAGACCCCAAATCGGGGGATCGCTTTATATGGGAGATATATAAAAACTGGGATCGATACTCCCCATTTTCGACACACCTATTTGTGATCTTAAAATACCTCTAGATTTTCAATTTCAAGCAAATCGGATAGAAAATACAGTATCAAGACGCCCAAGAAGTAAAATAGGGAGATCGGTCTATATGGGGGCTATACCAAAACATGAACCGATACTCCCCATTTTCGACACCCCTATTTGTGGACTTAAAATACCTCTAGATTTTCAATTTCAAGTAAATCGGATAGAAAATACAGTTTCTAGACGCCCAAGAAGTAATATTGGGAGATCGGTCTATATGAGGGCTATACCAAAACATGGACCGATACATCCCATTTTCGGCACACCCCTTTATGGTCATAAAATACCTCTAGATTTCAAATTTCAGGCAAATTTGATAAAAACTACGGTCTCTATAAGCACGAGAAGTAAAATCTGGAGATCGGTCTATATGGGGGCTATACCAAAACATGGACCGATACTCACCATTTTTGGCACACCTCTTGACAGTCCTAAAATACCTCTAGATTTTCAATTTCAGACGAATTGGATAAAAACTACGGTTTCTATAAGCTCAAGACCCCAAATCGGGAGGTTGGTTTATATGGGGACTGTATCATAACTTGGACCGATATAGCCCATCTTCGAACTTGACCTGCCTGCAGACAAACGACGAGTTTGTGCAAAATTTCAGCATGATTGCTTCATTATTGAAGACTGTAGCGTGATTACAACAGACAGACAGAGAGACAGACAGCCAGACAGGCGGACATCGTTATATCGTCTTAGAATTTCTCCCTGATCAAGAATATATATACTTTATATAGTCGGAAATCGATATTTCGATGTGTTACAAACGGAATGACAAACTTATTATACCCCCGTCACCATTCTATGGTGGTGGGTAGAAAAAGGTAGATTGTTTTGCATCCCAGCAAAAAAAAAATAAAGTTCTTCTAAAAGCACAACTTTAAAAGCAATTAAAAAAGTGCTCCCAAAAATGTCCTTCGTTTTTTTATTTTTAAGGATTAATTTTTATATGTTTTGTTTCGTATGTATTAAAAATTATACAATAAAATATTTAATTATTATTACTATTATTTATTCTCCGCCGCCTCGGAATCCACAAAGAAAATTTTCACTACTCGTATATAGCGTATATACACCCTCAAAAGAAATCTCTTTTGTAACATATACCCCAAACAAATTTTGCTTCAAGCATATATATTTTCAGGATTGGTCCAAACAAAATATTGTTTGTATTGTTCAAACATATTATGGCATACACTGGTAGTAAAAATTTTAATGAAATTCTCTATGTGTGGATATATTTTTAAGGCGCCAATTGGTTACTTCCGTTATTTTACTTGCAGCATACTCTCTAGGTTTATAGACTATTTCCAAATTAATATATGTTTGCATCTAAACATATTATATTTACAAACATTTTATGTACCAAACATAATATGTTTTAACATATTAATATATATGTCCCAAACATGTTATGCTAGTTTATTAACATTATATGCTTGCACTTAAAAATATTGTGTTAAAAAATTTGAGTTCCAAACATATTATTTTTACACCCAAACATAAGAAAAACAGTATTTTTCGTCCGTGTAGTAATACCTGATAAACCTAAACCCAACATAGGTTAACTTACTCTAGATACCTATTTTTTTATTTTAAAAACAATTATTGTTATTATTATTATGGCAATTAAATTTGATCTATTTTTGAACTTTATCGAATCAATTTTATTTTTGATGACAAAATATAAAAACAATTATTTTATATTCACTATACTATGTTGGATTGATTCAACCCGATCGCATTCTTGTATAATGCAATTAAATATTCATTATATTCATGATCATGCAAATTGCATTAATGACTACATTAATCATGTTTCATTTCTTGTCACAGCTTTTATTTGTATGAAATTTGCTCAAAAAATTTGTTTTTTATCTAGTTTTTTTTTCATAGTGTATGGTCAGTCTTCAAATAACTCGAGGCGGATGGCGATTAAGAGTATTAGCGACTAAAGTTGCAGGTGACCACAATCACAATTTAAATATAAAATACAAACGGCAAAATGACTATAATGACATAACGCCAACATGACCATACCCAGATACAAATGTCTTTGCCTAAGTAAGGCCATCATAAAGGAAATTAATTTTGCTCATGCTAAGGCTTAAATTACATGAAAGGACTTGTGATAGCACACATGTAACCACACAAAGCACACATAATACAAACTCATATTCATTTAGCCAAGACCACAAGTTTCCCTCTGGTGGACACCACAAATACCTAATATAATGGAGACATGTAATACCAGACTCTTTTTTAAAGAACACCATTGAGCAATATGGCTATGTATGGATATATTAGAAATGAATTAAAGCCATAAAAATCTCCAAGGAGTCATAAACAGTAATGGCCAATTCAAGTGTATTTGCAAGCATTTTCACACTTAGAGAAATATATGAAAATAAAAATAGATACATTCATTTGCTAACATTCTCATATTGAAAGTCGGATGGAGCTAATTATAATAAGTCTACCAAAGTAAAGGTGTTATTACTGGCAATGGCAACCGAATTCGTAATGTCGTACCATAAATGTAACCGAGATGTTTGAATTGATAGTTCTGAAAGAATTTAATTTTTTTAAAGTCTTTTTTATGCCGTCTTTTATTTCTAAATAACATGAGCCACTAAACATTGTCTTGCATCTCCAACGGAATTTTATAAAAAAATATTAAAAAATGACCAAATTACATTAGATATTTAATTCTATTGCATATACATAAAATATTCTTTACTAAATTCTTGTTCTCCGCCATCGAAACTCTTACTCACCGATCAGAATCTTAAAAACTATTTTCTATCTTCTTATTAGTTTGAATTCAAACAATTTTTCAATTTTTTCCGTGTATAGACGATAGAACTAAAGAAGAGGTTAACCAAAAATGCACGAACTATTTAAAATGATAATTAAAGGAACATTTAATATTTATTGCCTTTGTGAGTGCTCACAGGTTTCCCAATAAATACTCTATATCATCCAAATTTATGGTCGTTTGGCTGTGCGTGTATGTGTTTGTATGTATGACTAGCATTTCTTGTGTGTTGCCTTGTGTTAGGGTTGCCACATCTATTTTCAGTTATTCAATTCAAATTTTATAAATGTTTTATTATCCAATAATACTTAAATGCTTAAGATTTCCACTAACCACAAAGACAACCGATTCCAATTGACTTTTTTTTTGCCCGAGACGGAAGTTGAAGTTTAAATAATTGAACTTAGCAACGGCAATCGTTTGTTTCTCATTGGAAACGGCAAATGCCATTCCATTGAGCTTAACTCATTGATAAGAATAACAAAAACTTCGTTGACAATCACCGTTGCTTCGCATTACTCAGTCTTCTTAACAGGGCTATTAAGTTGTGTAGCAAATACCTAACCTTGCTATAACTCAATGAAGTTGGAGGGTTTTTTTCTTAATTATTCAAAGTAATTGATGAATTTCAAATAAAAATAAAAATAACAATAAAAATATATTCGTTTATTTGTAAATATGATTTTGCAAAAATCTTAACAAAAGTGTTGATGTGACGAAAAATACATGCAAGTTAAATAGAATGAAAAAATTTGAGAAAAAAAATATTATTAGCTGATATTTCATGATCTTCATGATTGCAGCCTCGGCTGCAGATTTTCTTATATGCAAAATGGAAATTCCTATTCTTACTTTAGTTTCGCCCCAACACTGAAAATTTTTTTCAATGGTAGATTATTCCCTTTCGCCTATAAAAAGACATCGAGCCTTAACATATACTGAAAAAAAATATTTCCCTAGTATGAAATATTACAAAACATAAATTTTAAGACACGCAATATTAGGGACACATTTATTTCAAATAAAAAAAATAATTATATTAAAATCTTTGCCCTAAAAATGTGTTTCTTTAAATTTAGGGCAAGTTAAAGTCGTATGTCTTCGATGTAAGGTAAATTTACATTAAAATTAAGAAAAATATGATAGGTTTAAAGAAATATCCAAAGCCACATAATTCCCTCAATATGTCTTTATGTTAAAGAACCAGTACCGTTGGCTCGGAATCAATATCGAAATTGTTAAAGATTAAATTTTTGGATCCAAGTAAATTTTGTTTGAGTTTGAGTACTTATTGAGAAGATAAATGCCATACCACAATGGACTGCTTAGTCAAAGTAAGCCTAACCAACTGAATATCGCAACTGCACTGAAAACAAGCAGGTCCGTTTCCAAAGATTTTGTTTTTACACTAATAATTTTGGTATTGACTCCGGGAAGCGGAGAATTGAAGGACAATTCTATATTAAATTTAAGTTTTGCGTTCTAGATTCTATGAAACAAATTTTAATTTAATAGCTTTTTTTCAGCTTTTTTCTTCATGTGCCATTAAAGTGCTTTCAACCCATGTTAAGAACAACTACAATTTCCAAATTCAGACTCGACTTCAAGTATAAACTGTGCTCTGTTTGAAGTAAAAAACGTATTTAAAATAAAATCTTCAAAATCAACGCCTATCTCTAAATGTGTTTTTGCTTTGTAGTCAAGATACAAAAAGTCAACAATTTTAAAGACGATTTAATTAATTTGGAAGAAATTTTCAGAATTATTATAGTCAAGTTAACCTTATTCAAACATTTGCTTTCATGTAACATTTTCTATAAGGACAAGAATTCTTTGGCCTAACGAAAATATATTTTTTTTCAGTGTGATATAAAAATATTAATTAATATTATTTTAAAGAGAACATATTCACTTCAATGATAACAAGATTTCAAACGACGAATATAAAGAAATTTGTCCTTAAAATTGAATTTCAATAATCGAATTATATATTTTTTCAGTGTGAGCTATAACGGTCTCTAGGGTCTTTTAAGATGAAGTAGAATTTATTTTGACACATTTATTAGTATTTCGCACTTAAATCGGAACAACCATAATTTCTACAAAAATTTAATTTACTCTTATACTAATATTAGCCATGTCTTATAAAATGTACCAGTTTTACAACCCGTAATATTTTATTGGAACTTGTTGCAGATGCAACAAAGTAGAATATACATAAAATAAATTACCGTAATCTTTTTTAATAATATATAATTTTTTACCAGCATATATACGTCAGCCGAATACTATAAAATATAACTAGATTTTTCCGGCCCACCGTTTGTTGATAAATTGAAAAAAAAAAAAACATAGGCTTGTCATTCGCTTGCAATTTAATATTTTCTATTTGCACTGCCATCGCGATAAGATGTTCCCCATTGAGGCATACTGTATTTAAGATAAGATTTTGCCAGCAGACTGGTTGGCGAAATGATGAAACGTTGAGCTAATACATTTTTCGTTTTTCAATTTCATTGTTGTCTTTAAATTAAATTTTCAAACTAATAAACAATGTATGGTAGGTGTTGTATGAAAATATTGCAATGTTCCTTCCTTTATACGATAATGAATGATCATTAATTTTTATATTGATTGATGATGTATGAGGCAAAAGCAATCTGAGGAAATTAAGAAAATTATTTCTTAAGTATTTTTATGTTAGGTGTAGTAAAAAGAATTCGATTATTTTTCAAATTGTCGATGTTATTTATCTGTATCTCGCGTATGATAAGTTCAATCGCGTTCAAAACTTTTGTTACATATTTAAATAAAGAAAATTGTTTCTAATTTGTTCTAAATCAACTAATTTTTATGAATTCAAATAAAATAAAATTCTCTTTCGGAATTTTCCATGAATTCTTTGAAGGTTATATTGTACACCAATAGCATTGATTGTTGACGACAGATCTGCGTGTCCTTTATAGCTGATATCCCGTAAATATGAAATGCCTTACCAAAGAGAATTACAGGGAATCTGTAGCATAAGAAACAAATTAATTTCGAAGACCCTTTTCTCTGATCAGCATTCTTGGTTTGAAACCCTAAACCATTTTCGAAGCTTTTATTCAAAACTTTTGTTACATATTTAAATAAAGAAAATTGTTTCTGATTTGTTCTAAGTCAACTATTTTTTATGAATTCCAATAAAATAAAATTCTCTTTCGGAATTTTCCATGAATTCTTTAAGGGTTATATTGTACACCAAAAGCATTGATTGTTGACGACAGATCTGCGTGTCCTTTATAGCTTATATCCCGTAAATAGGAAATGCCTTACCACAGAGAATTACAGGGAATCTGTAGCATAAGAAAAAAATTAATTTCGAAGACCCTTTTCTCTGATCAGCATTCTTGGTTTCAAACCCTAAACCATTTTCGAAGCTTATATCTTTATGTAAAAATACTGGAAATGCCACACAGTTTAAGTACAGTGAAACCTCTAAAAGGTGGACATCCACGGTCGCCTAAATTTTGTTTACATTTGGGAGATGTCCAGTTATGAGAGATTCATTTTTATGTGTTAGTATAGCAAACGTCCCCAGACAACTGTTCACATTTGGGAAGTGCCCGGTTTTCAGAGTGTCCAAGTTTTAGAGGTTCCACTGTATTTTTATTACAACTTAAAAGATAAATTGAACTTTATTTACAGGTCCCAAAATAGAGTCTATATATTCCCTAGGGTATAAAACAATGTTATGTTCTCGTTCTCTCTCTCTCACACACATTCTTCTTGAGAGGTCGTTGATATAGTATTTTACGAATAATGAATTATATTCAATGGAATAATGGTATTCGATATAACAGGTTTTTATCAAATTTGATATAACATTATCCTTATAGGTATACTTTTTTAGGTTTTTTGGTTATTTACGAGATTTAGAGAAATCTCAATTATTTTATTTTATAAATTTCTACGACATTCTCAGAAAAGTCATGATGCCGCAGAAAAGTCCATTAGCCTCTTGGAAATTCTCACAATTTTAATAGATATTAAATTTCTTAGTTATTCCGTATATAATATTAGCATCTCATTACCCAAATTCGCAGAAGTCTCTTTTATAAATGATTCTTTTCAGTTTCTATTATATATGGAGATTAAAATATTTATAATTTTTGTGTATGCACATTTATGCGAGCTCATATCATTTGTATAATCCATACCATTCATCGTCATAGTCTTTGTGACTCATATTTGGGAGGTGTTGTTTTGTGTGCAAATGGAACTCCAAGAAAATAAAACTAAAATTAACTGATTCATGTCTTGTCATTTATGATAATTATTAAAAATGCTTCGTAAAAATCAGCTCAGAAACTCTCTGAAAGGCAAACAATAAAGTGACAACAATGGGACGCATGCTTTATAATCACCAAGAAAAAAAAAATAAAAATAAAAACTTACACATCAACGACACAAACACCTCTTTGAAATAAAGAATGACGATTTTAGAAATCATTTTTTTGAGAATGGATAGGTTTTTCAATGTGACATGGGGAGTGGTAACAAAAAACGTAAGTGAATATAGGGAATATAACAAAGTTTTTGTTGTTTTTAACACCAAATTATATATGATCCTCATCGTGGGCCCAAAGTAGAGAAAATTTTTCTTTGTTGAAACAAAATTGTTGCTAAAATTATCTCTTGTGGGCCCAAAGCAGAGAAAAATTTTCTTTGTTGAAACAAAATTGTTGCAAAAATTATCTCTTGTATTTTGCTAATACTGGTTTAGATACAATATAACTCGTTGAATACAAAAGTAATGAGAGCTTCTGTAAATTTAGGTATCAAAGGAATATCGTTCTGAGAAAACACCAACACATTAATTTAATGGTAAAATGCTGGGAATAATTCTAAATTTCTTATCACTCAAGCCTACTCGTGACTCCTAAAACTGTGTGCAATTGGAGCAATAGATTTCTTGATTATTGTAAGATTAATGAAGCAATTTTAATTACAAATCAATTGTATACATAAATCTCGTGATAGGATCCAATTAATATCGTCTCTGTCTCTGTTATCGCTTAGATGATAATTGAATCATACTAATCCCTTTAATATAATAGATTTCCCCTTCTTTGTATTTCGTTTTTGGTTTTTTTAAGAACGATTTCATTTGACTGCATTATCCCACTCCTTCCCTTCTTTAAAAAATTTGTCTATAAAACAAATAACTATCAATAGTAAGAAATACCACTGCAAATACCTATTCCATTGACCTATATTCCAATTTCCAGCGGTCCACCCTAACATCGCCAAGTGTTTGTTTTTTCCATATACTTCACATGTGTACATATATGCTAGAAACATTATAAAAATACTACACAATTATTATTTGTAGATGTGACCTTCGGCAAATTATTCGAAATCAATTCAATATGATACAATAAAAGGTTGGGCTTAAGAACACCTCCCAATGGCCTGAGTTAATGAAATCGCGTCAAAACCCACATGCTGTGAAAATTTAAATTTAAAACTTTTGTCAAAGTTGATTATTTCTATAAAACCGTTAACAAGAAGTTGGACAATATCTCAGTGTTAATAAAACTAAATCTAACATTGGCCGGATTGAAGGGTAGTATGATAAGGTTGAGTAGCGTTTGGTTATCTGAAATACATGACTGCCTCTAGAAGGATGTAATTTTTGTTTGCATCCTTATACCTAAACGAGCCACCGTGGTGTAATGGTTAGCATGCCCGCCTTGCATACACAAGGTCGTGGGTTCGTTTCCTGCTTTGACCGAACACCAAAAAGTTTTTCAGCGGTGGATTATCCCACCTCAGTAATGCTGGTGACATTTCTGAGGGTTTCAAAGCTTCTCCAAGTGGTTTCACTGCAATGTGGAACGCCGTTCGGACTCGGCTATAAAAAGGAGGTCCCTTGTCATTGAGTTTAACATGGAATCGGGCAGCACTCAGTGATAAATAGAAGTTCACCAATGTGGTATCACAATGGACTGAATAGTCGAAGTGAGCCTGATACATCGGGCTGCCACCTAATCTAACCTAACATACCTAAACGATAGGCCATTGACGCCACCACTGTGGTTCGAAATACGGTCATTTCATCTCTTTTTTTGAAATGTGAACTACAAACAAATATATACCGATTTGTAATAGCTGCCTCAGAGCTAAGAAACGTCGTCATTAATATTTCGAATGGTCAAAGCTCATTTCATTTATGTTAATGCCATATGCATTCGAATTTCAATGTGAAAGGTGAACGTCTCGCAAGTCGCAATTTCATTGAGAAGAAGTTTTGCTTGAGATAACGAAGCTTCTTTGGTTTCTTGATTTGGAAAATGAACTCTAGATTTACTTAAGTTGCCCCCTAGGCAAAGCCGGTCTTATCATACCTTCCCCCTTACAACGTTACGTGTATGCACATAGGGTATCGCGTATAACCCAGTCATACTCTTACGTGTATGGTCGCCTATCCGCCAGTGAATCATAAGCCCTGTTGTCAACTCCATACGACAGACTACTGCGCTAACAGTAAACGTTTTAGTTGTTGCTCTCCAGCGCCAAGTAGTTTTGTAAGTAGGCTCACTCTGCCCCTCTAACTCCTTGCCCTATTACTATGGCAAGTTATAGCAGCCCCAACAAGAGCAAACACAAAAAAAATCGACAATGATTATGATTATCGCACTATTGCCAACACAGACACACACTGTCACAAACACTCATACGCCACACACCCAAATAGACGTTGTAGTCGTCCCATGGAGATACATAGATACTCACTCAGCTCAGCTGAGGCAAATATGAATGCGAACTGAAGTCTAGTAAACCTAATGACGACTCGTCTGACAAGCACGGAAAGCAGTGAACCACAACACACAATTTGGCCTATGTAGTATACAAGCTGGTTGATAGACGGACAGACGGGCAAACGGACGGACAGAAACAACTAAAGATGTTCGTTTGTTTGAGTTTTGAAGACTCAAGAGGTGATGGGTGGGTGGTGGACAAATACTCATATATACGATGAGAGAATGTTGGTGGCCGCTCTGTGTGTGTGTGTGCGTTATTACAAAAGTGCGGCAGGTCAATAACGTGTTTAATATTCGCTTTTTCAGGGGATGAAACAGATGAAGAGGGGAGGATTCAAGATAATTTGACAGACTCTCTCACTCTCTTCCAGTATTAATTTCAATTAGTGTTGCTTATTTTAGCGTAGAAAACACTCAAAATCGATGTAGAATTTGATCAAATATACATAGTATATGTTAAAAGATGATTTTATTAAAATTGAATCCAGGAAGTTTTTCTTTGCTATAATGAAACATTTTTATACTACAATGCTACTTCTACTTTTGGTAAAGCCGAAATTCGACTATTCCGAAATTATTGACGTCACGACTTTCTAATGAATAGTCGACATTAACGCCATTTTCATGTAGCTCCGTTAGGCTCTAACTGCCAGTTAACAGACAATAATTTGTCGATATCTTCTCTCCAGTTAACTTTAACTGAAAAAAAAAAATCAGCCGGTAAGTTCTTAATTGACATAGGGGACATATGTCGATAGTGCGGTTTAAAAGTTCATTAGCTAACGTGGCTTCATGAAAATAGGGGTAAAAGACTTATATCCTAAATCAATTGTTTGTTTTTGACTTTTGTATCCCTATACCATAACTATTCCTATATCAGAAATATATGATAACATTTCTTCTTCTTGATAACATTTATATGTATAATATATTCGTTATATATCATTTAATTTGTATGCAAATTTATTTATTTTAATTAGTGCATTATATTTATTGTATTTCATTCTTTTTTTTAATAATTATTTATGTTTCATTGTTTATATTGAAACATTATACATTTTAATCGAATTGAATTATGTGTATTTATTATGCAAGACAAATGCTATTTGTTATATGCTTGAATGTATCAAACACCCACTTGAATTGAAATCAAATGCTCACCCCAGCGAATCGGTAATTAACTCATCAGAGGGAAGCTTCTATTTATCATTAAATCAAAATCGCAATTAAATTAAAGATAATATGTTTAAGCTAAGATATAAATATGTGCAGAATCGATAGATTTCGCTGATACCCCAATCATATGTTTGTTTCCATGACATATTCCTTGAATTTGGGAGGAAAGGGACATAACTAAGTTATTTTACGATTAAGTTAAGTAGTAGGTTTTCCATAGGTTTCCTAAATTAAAAGCACAACATTGACATCACTAATTTCGTCATCCAATGCATTGTTTAGATCTCTTTCGCTCAATCAATCTCTTTCTACTTCCAGCTCTCGCTACTCTCCCTCTCACGGTGTTCAACGATTCAGTCAGTATACATCATTTGTTTAGCAATGGCAGTAAGCAGTCATATATACAACTTGGAGCTAAGTAAACCTGAAATTCAACTAACTCATTATAGTTCAAGAAACGCGCGCGTTCTTTGCACACAACTCGACGTATTACACAAAAAATAAAATAAGGAATAATACAACAACAACAAAATATACATATAAGTGGAAAAAAATAACAAAAGCCCCAACTAGCAGCAGCAATCATCAGTGAAGTTTAAAAGGAAAAATCTATCAAACAAATATCGTTCGCCTATGCTAATATAAAAAAAAAATAAACAATTCAGCTAAAACAAAGAAAAAAAATTACAGCAAAGCAAAAAAATATGAATAAAATAGTTAAGAATTTAATTTTAATTAAGAATAAAATACGTGAACCACAACTGTGATCTCATTAAGAAAATAAAAAAATATATTATATGTATAAAAAAAGGTTTAATAAAATAACATAGCAATCGTGCATACAAAGAAGAATAGATACGAATTACAAAACTCTGTCGTCTCTGCAAGGAAGCAAAGATGACAGATTTTCTGAAATTGGCTGAAATGCAACGCACCAATATCGAAATTGAACGTCAGCGACATTTGGCAAATTGGTTAATCAAAAGCAGTCCCCACATGGCAACACCACAAACGGCCGTCAGCCAAAACTCCTCTTCGACAGCGGCGGCCTCCACAACAGCCATAACTACAGCAACTTCATCTTTAACGCCATTCAATGGAGCAGCAGTAACAACATCAGCAAATGGTAAGTTTTACTAGCGTATACAATGAAGAGAAAAGGTACTGCTCTCCCTCTCTCTCTCTGATACCTTTACTTATTAGAATTACGATCAGTGTTGCCAGTACTTTTATAGTTTTTTTGTGCCCAAATCGGGAAGCTTTTGTTCCCGAAAATCCCCAATTTAAGCCGAAACTACTCACTACATTTTGGAAACTTTCTCGGAAAAAAATGATCAACATACATTCACTTACTTATTCAATATTTTATGCTTCATGGATTAACATTGCTTCCCTAAGTCCAATTTGATAAGTAGAAAAAAGGTTTTGGTTATATGAACGATTGCAGACAAAACTAAAAAGTTGAAGCAATGAGTATTGGTTGAAACCAAAAAAAAAAACTGTTGCAAAGATAAATTTGACAAACATACTTTTCCTCTGTTAGTTAAGCTACTCTTGTAGTTTAGTCAACACATGGTTTTAAACTGACATCAAAACAACAATAATGAAAGTTGAAAATTTTTTAATTTGTTAATTAATTCCAATCTACTAATCGTTGGTTAAATTTTGAATTTTCTTAGCATATTACAATTTTAATACTAGCTTATTGGACATGAATATTAAGGAACCAATCATGATTATGAAGCTATTGAAGAGAAAACGTTGCCACAAGCCTAACTACACAGAAAAAAATGTCACCAAAATATTTCCAATTAAAAAGTTAATTGAAGTTGAAAATTTTTTCAATTAATAAATTAATTGATACAATTAACTTTTTAATCATGATAGAAACATTAAGCTAATTAAGTCAATGATAGAAATTTTTAAAATTTTTAATTAAAAAATTAATTGATACAATTAACTTTTTAATCAAATTCGGAAGACTAATTCAGTTTAAAAAACGTGATGAGACTTTTTTTAAATTTTTAATTAAAAACGTTTTTCAAACAATCAATTGTTAATCTAAATAAGAACTCTAAATCAATTCAGAAAGTAATTGAAAATAGTTACCTTTTTTAATTAATAAATTAATTGAGTTTTGCAATCAACATCAATTAAATTTTTAATTGAATCAATTAAAAATTTAGTTGAAATTTAATGAAATCAATTAATTTTTTAATTAAGAATTTTTTCTATGCCCAATTAAAACTGTGATTGATACTATCATTTTCGTGATTGAAGACATTTCAATTAAAAAATTAATTGGATCAATTAATTTCGTGATTGAATCAGAAAAAATTTTTTTTTTATGTATGTTAAAATATGTTTCTATGCGGGCTAATGCAAGTTTCCATAGACTTTAGTGTACATCTGGCGGGGTGAGATGAATTCACTTTGAGTCACAAATGTGGATAAAGTCTGAAAGTTTTGAAAAAATTCCAAAGCAGCCTTTTGAAAAAAAAAAAATGAAAAGTCTACTTTTTGGTTGTCATTACAACTAACATGTTATTCATAATAAAGCTAAATAGAAATGTGTGCTTCAAAACGAAATACGACGAAAGTAGAAATACAAAATCCTTTGATTTTAGTTGGTTGTTTGACATTTCTGGAATGGAAGAGTTCGTGTGTCTTACAGAAACTGGATGATTTTATTACTCAATATATTCCAAATTTGTGGAAAATATCCCACCAAATCCCCACAACTCAAAAATCCACAATTTGGTGTAAAGTCCCTAATGGTGGCAACGCCGATACCGCTGGGTATGAGTGTATATGAGTACGTGAGAACTTGTTATATGTGTCAAAGAGTATGGGAAACGTTTGTCTTTTGTGCATAACGGTTACAAAGAGAAAAAAAGTGCAATAGCAACAGGAGACATTTAAGAGAGAAAGTATTTTACTTTATTAGACAAAGAATATAATTTAGTACTTAAATTTCACAACTTTCGTTAAATTAACGTAACTAACAATTAATCGAATTATCATGTAAAATTGATTATCTCTCCTACACAAACTACATCGTGTGAAGTCAATTTCAACTGCATTTAAAATTCCTTAAAGAATAAAGCAACTCTAGAATCAAAATTGCTACACGTTTAACATCGGAATTACTTCCAGAACTTAAAGCGAAATATCAAAATAGAAAAACTTCGAATTTTTTGTGTAATAAACGACTACACACGAATTTTCGTAAGTAAAAACTTTTCACTCAACAACAACTATGCATAACACATTATAATAAATATTCTTTAATAGACATGTAATGAATAATAATACAGTATTTTGTTAGATTCAATCACGAAAGTAAATAATCATTTTTTTCATTTTTAATTAAAACTGATTTAGTAGAGAATATGATAATATCTATCAACAGTATCAATAAAACAAAACATACATAAATCGGTTCAATTAATTTTTCTATTTGGTTTTTAATTAGCAAAGTAATTGAACTAATTTAATGTTATGTAATTTTTTTTTCAAAATCAATTAATACTTTTTTGGAAATAGATTTTCTATACAGTAGCAACATCATTTCTGTAGAGAAAAGGACAGTATCATGTACCAATTAGCTAATTTTTGAAATGGATTAATTAGTCATATATAACTCTACGTTAATTTTGATTCAATCGTCCTTTTCGTTTGAGAGTTGTTAGGGCTCATGTTTTCATTGTGAAATACAATTGCAGATGTAGATATCAGACTCCAGTTTTTTGGTAAAAATATTTATGTAAAGCAGAAAAATATTTTTCTAAAGGGATTTGGTTAATGTGACTATCATCAAGGATGGATGGAAATGCTATATGCATGATCCAAAAGTCGTAAGAGGAATTTTGTCTACCCATAGTTCGTACAACGAATATGTATAACCCTGAAATTTCGATTTTAGAAGGCTTTAAGTTTAAACTTCAGTTAATTTAAAGACTATTACCCATATACAAAAAAGTTAAAGGAAACTTCAAGTCTACTTTTACCATAGAAACTCTTTCGATAAATTGTCAATAAATTGTTTTGCATATGGACATATTTCTTTAAATCAAAAATATTTTTTCCTTACTTTACCTTAACAGATTGGCTGATAGGTCCCCGGTCTGACACATAGATGGCGTTGCTAGTAGTAAATGCGTATTATTTTTATATAGTACCAACCTTCAAATGATTCGTGTCAAAATTTGACGTCTGTAAGTCAATTAGTTTGTGAGATAGAGCGTCTTTTGTGAAGCAACTTTTGTTATTGTGAAAAAATGGAAAAAATGAATTTCGTGTTTTGATAAAATACTGTTTTCTGAAGGGAAAAAATACGGTGGAAGCAAAAACTTGGCTTGATAATGAGTTTCCGGACTCTGCCCCAGGGAAATCAACAATAATTGATTGGTATGCAAAATTCAAGCGCGGTGAAATGAGCACGGAGGACGCAGTGGACGCCCGAAAGAGGTGGTTACCGACGAAAACATCAAAAAATCCACAAATTGATTTTGAATGACCGTAAAATGAAGTTGATCGAGATAGCAGAGGCCTTAAAGATATCAAAGGAACGTCTTGGTCATATCATTCATCAATATTTGGATATGCGGAAGCTCTGTGCAAAATGGGTGCCGCGCGAGCTCACATTTGACCAAAAACAACAACGTGTTGATGATTTTGAGCGGTGTTTGCAGCTGTTAACTCTTAATACACCCGAGTTTTTCCGTCGATATGTGACAATGGACGGCTCCATCACTACACTCCTGAGTCCACTCGACAGTCGGCTGAGTGAACAGCGACCGGTGAACCGTCTCCGAAGCGTGGAAAGACTCAAAAGTCCGCTGGCAAAGTAATGGCCTCTGTTTTTTGGGATGCGCATAGAATAATTGTTATCGATTATCTTGAGAAGGGAAAAACCATCAACAGTGACTATTATATGGCGTTGTTGGAGCGTTTGAAGGTCGAAATCGCGGCAAAACGGCCCCATATGAAGAAGAAGAAAGTGTTGTTCCACCAAGAATTGAATTGGGCTTCGAATTGCTTCCCCACCCACCGTATTCTCCAGATCTGACCCCCAGCGACTTTTTCTTGCAGCGACTTTTCTTATCAGCCAACCTGTTACCTCAAAGATATACGACAGAAATTCCATAGAGTCGTGTCATAACTTAAAACAAAAACATTTTAAAGCCAATATTGTAAATTGTCTAATTAACTTTTCCTAATTTGAAGATATATGTCCTTGATGTTGTGCAAATTGTATATTCTGAAATAAAGGTTGCATAATCTAACATATTAGGTCAACATTTTTTTTAAGTGTATACATACCACATTGACCTGCCTTCTTTTGGAATTTCTTATCCCTGATTACTTTTTAATTCCAAGGTAATGTTGTATTGAATAATTAATCACATTATATTATATGAATTTGTAGCAAGAAGCGACCTTAAAATCCTATTACAATTTTCTAAGAAATACAATTAGTAAGCATGGCAAAAACGGTACGAATACATAAATAATTGGCATATCTCCCTCACCTGGTTAAATAATGTGTTGATTTACATTTATAAGCGATTTTATTTTTACAATATATGGGGGGAACATCCATCAACCATAAATACAACATTAGTCATGCAATAAATAGATCCATCGTTTAGATCTATTGTTATTGAGTTTGCAGCAATTTGGAAATGAAAAATGGAAATCGTCGGTGTATAAAAAAGTAAGAATGGCGCTATCGATCGAGCGATCGCGTCCATAAATTCATAGTCCCTATATGAATCATTAGGTTTGTCCACAGCAGAAAATGTACAATATAACGATAAGTGGGTCTGAACAGGATCTGAAACAAATTTTATCAAACATGTATTTTCTGAATGATCACAAATATAGAGCAGATTGTTTAAAGGATTTAATGAACCAATACGGGGTCTAATTGGTTACTAAATGGTACCTCCAGCAATCGCGTATATTTTGAAGCAATGGCATACCAGTAACGAATGATTTATTTGATCATATGTTATTGCTGATCTTCTTGATTACTATAATGCATACGGTTTAGGTTAGGAATAATGACAGCCCCCTATTTTGGACCTACTTGGATTATGGGCTCCACAGGTGGTGAACATTTTGATTTTTAGTTCAGTGACAAGGGACTTATAGCCGAGTATGAATGCTGGGTCTCAAAATGTGTGAAACCACTTAGAAAAGCTTTGAAACACTCGGAAATGTCATCAACATTTCTCAGTGTATCCCAACGGGAGATGATATTCCGAACAAATATAAATTGGTAAAATGATTAAATTCCTTCTGTCTGCGAAGAGGTTTTCGATATACAGTTTGTTTCACAATTAAAGGTGACACAAAGTTTTGCCGATAAAATGAAAATAAATCAGTAAAAAAGTATAAAGCTGTACTTCTTTGATGCAAATTTTATTATAAATTGATGGGGCAATAGCCCAAGCAACTTTTCATAAAGTTTATATTTGTGAAAATTCATTATTAAAGAAAAGTAGTCGTGAAAAAATGGCTAGTTTTGCGGCTAAACTTAATACCCACCTTAAAGGAAAACAGATCAAACGAGAGAGAGGGAGAGAGAGAGAAGAAGATTGCCAGGTATGATAAAAAATATTCTATAAACAAAATTTCACACGAGCTGGGGCGACGAGCGATGCAAATATGGTTTTGTTTATTTCTAAGCCAACCATGTAATTAAACACTCGTCATTCCCATAGGGAAGGTCTTTCCAATGTTCATTCCAATGAAAAAGTGAACAAGTTTTTCATTTAATATTCGCTATTTAGTAATTTTTGAAATAAATTACCTTCAAAAATGGTTACGATTTTTAAAACGTTGGAAACCTTCGGTATATGTTTTTGATGGATGGGCAAATGTACAAATTCTAAAAACTCCACTCTTTATGAAGCTCAGTAGAGCTCGACCGAATGGGTTTTTGGCCAAAGCCGATATTCCGCCGAAACCGACTATTTTCCTGAAATTTGTAATTAAAAAAATTTGGTGAGCTTTAGTTCGGTCTCTTGACGCCGAAGGCCGATTATCGATTTAGGACCGTATGCCGAAGCCAATTCTTCGGTCGAGCTCCAAAGCTCAGTTAGATCAAAGTTAGCTAACAAACTTTTAAACCATAAAATGGCTATGTATGCAATCCACGTCAGGTGTGAACTTAACCGCTAAATATTTTTCAGTAGAAATTGACGTTTTTCATTAGAAATGATCAAAAATACCTTCAAAAACTAAAATACAATCCCTTTTTGTTTTATTTAGTTAATTGGACCTAAATTCATTTTCTAAAAAAAATTTTTCAATTTATTTTTGTATAAGCTGACAGTAAATTATAACTTGAACAACAAATGGTAACTTCTAAAGTTTTATTTCGGAATACCCTCAGTTTAATTTCTATTCTCGCAATTACTGATAATTCTGAATAAGACCCCTTTACATTTAGAGAATTTGATAATGATTCCGAGAGAAATGTGAAGTTTATATACTTAAAACTAAGATTCAACTTCTGATTTGTTCAGAGGAAATTCTAGATTTAAGAATTCATTGTCTCCAAAATAGTACAGTTTAATGCAAAGTGCAGTAAAAATCTTTAAAATACGGATATTTCTCTTTATATTAGGACACATTTGCCTTATTTCACAGGAACCCTGCATTGACCGATGGACGCAGATAAAATTGGGTTATGGTAGAGTATAACTAATGAGCTATAAACTCATTTTCATTATTTCCAGAATAGTTTGTCTGTCATTGTCGAAAGTATTATGATTTTTTATATCTGATTCTAAAATTCTCATATCCTAAAATTCTAGAAATTATACAACGCAATTTTAAATTCGAATGTTCATCATTTCTATTCCCTCTCCATTTTAGCAATCACACAAAATAATTTGAATAGTTCTGGCCATTCATTGGCAGCTAATAACACCACATCATCTACAAATTGTCATCACTCCTCCTATCCTGCGCAGCCACAATACAACTCGAAGCATAGTAGCTCTACTTGTGTCAATACGAGCAATAACTCTGCAACCAATCCTGTTTTTTATTTAATGGCCAATAACGGCAATAATGGTGTCGCTACTGGTGCTAGTGCATCCAACATGAGTAGTAATAGCAAACTATCGAATGGTGCTTATAAAGGTCCTCATCATCCTGCTGCTGCCCATCACCCGCGTTCACAACATGGTCTACATCACTTGGCCGAAGGACGAAAAGCCAAACTGAGACGATTCAATTCTCATGACACAAGTTCCAATATGTTCTCGGTGGCCGATTTTGAATATGCTCGCCTGGCCAGGCGTAATGAAATAGAATTGAAGCAAAGATTACAACGCCGGACTCGCCATGGGTACAGTGGTAGTGGCTCCGGCTTGTCATCTTGTGCAGCGAATGGAGTGGGTTCACAGACATCCAATGTGAGCGGTGATTATTCAACGGGTGATAGCAAAACATCTAAAAATAGTAACGAGGTAGGTGTTGCTATGCTATGTGCACTACATTTTTGTAATATTTTCCTTTGTTTTCTTTTTCTTTGCAGTCTCAAAACGATCCTTTACCAGTGGAGGAGTTCCTAGAGCGTTATTCATTACCAAGAGTGGTGCGAATTTCTTACAAAACACCATTTTCCAATGAAACATTACAGTCCTCATCGTCGAACAATTCATCGACAATAACATCCACCTCATCGGTTAGCGGGGATGGCAAAGCCATAGCAGCATCGGCCGGTGCACCCATAGAAGCAAATATCATTAGTTCTAATTCGAATAGCAATACAGGGACATCGTCTTCATCAGCATCTTCAAGTGGTGGCGGAAATACCGCCGTCCAGACATTAGCAAGTAATAGTAGCAGCAACACCAGTGCCTCCAAAAACGCGGCAAACGAGACAAATCAGAACACTGGCCATGCCAATCACCAGCTAGCCGATGACAATGAGCAAGGTGAACTTTTTCTACTATACCGGCTGGTTCGTGAGCGAAATATATATCATGGTCACAATACAAAAACAACAGCGGCAAGTCGTAAGAAAGGAGTTTTGATACCACAGGAATTTCCTGGTAAGTTTACCCAAAGTCTCACAATATGAATGTCCAAAGAAATTCCACAATAATTACTAAAGGATATTTATATATGGTATAGGTGGAGAGTCTCATCAATATCTATATAGTATGTCATTGTGAATATACTCAGCTTGTGACCGTATGTCCGTAAATCGAACGAAAATCCATTCGAAAACACAGCCACTCAAATTCGAATAAAATTGAAAGTTCGTTTGTTTTGCAAAAAAAAAAAAAAATATTTTTGGCCTTAAAATTCTTTCAAATTTTAAAAACGGTTTTACTTTTTTATTGTATACTACTCCTAATCGATAGCAAAATATGAAGTGACTTGCTTTACGAAATAGAAGAACAATGTAATGAGAAATTTCTTGTTTAAGCACAACTTTGTTATACCAACCTTCAGAGGTGGGTTTGTTGTAACAACCTTCAGGGTGAAATTGAGGGTATAATGTCTGGTGTTTGCCATCAGGTGCTTGAGAAGCTTCCAGGGTCACTTAAGCGAATGATCCGCTTTCTAGGTTTTGTGAAAATAATTGCATTGGGGAGATAGATCCGCTTTCGAGATAATTGGCAAGAAGTTCTCCTGACTAAACCAAGACACCATGTATCAATTTAAGCAAACACTTCCAATGCATATTTAGTGGGCGATAATCAAAATCTCCGAAATTAAATATTGGCTGATTGGAAGAAACACACATCTCGCCATGTCCCATGTTTATTTCTGCGTTGGGTTTTAAGCGACCAACGGAAACAATCAATCCCTCAACTTAAACTTGTAATGTAATAATCCACACAGAAAAAGTCGAGTCATTTATTTTGGTTTAGTTTATTTTTAAGAAGTTTTGTAACTTCTTAAAAATAACAACGAATTTTTCTTTATTCAAAGTAGGTCTTTAAAATTTTATGAACTAAATGCCAGTCAAATTTCTATGACATACAAATATATTCAATGCTTACTGAAGTAGATGAAGTTTTTCGTACACTTCTCAAAAATAGTAAGAACGTCCTACTGCGTGGTTAACATGGTAATGATCTGGCTCCTAAGATATCTTTATTTTCCGTAAATTGTAGTTAAAAATCCACAAGTGTCCCAAAAATTTTCGTTTGGTTAAACCCAAAGTTTGGAACACAATTTAGTTCAATTCTCGCACGAGATAGTTCATTTTTTCCATAACATAGTTTACTGTTTTTCTGTGCATTTATAGAATTTTTGGCATTGTTTGTGTGTATAATAAAATTGTGAATTAATGTCTATGAAAACTTCATTTTCAGTTATCTCGAATTACAAATACTCCTTCCTTCTGTTTTGCCTATACCTATACTCTGTTATTATATTTGCGTTGTTTTCCTTCATTGCAATACTTTCTAATTGTATTCTAGGAATAACTTTGACAATGCCTACCCCGTGTAATTCTCATTTTCAAAGGTTTAAAAGCTTAAACTACAAATAATAATAATATTTGATACCTTTGTACAATTCGATTGCGACCCACCCTGGTACACATTGAGTTTGTTGCATGTCCTGGAATGTATGCAGATTTGTCGACATATTAATTCAAATATTCATGTCTGCACACAATTTGCCAAAATCATAAATACAACAAGTTCCCTTGGTCGTTTTTGAATGCAATGAAAAAAGGAGAAAAACAGAAAACGGTAGCCATCCTAAAAAACCAAATTATTGCTTGGGGCTTCTGCCAGAGCATGGGTAAGAGTGTGTCTTACCGCCTGATTGCTGTTGTAGTAGTAAACCGTAAACCATTTGCTGTAATGGTAACAGCTTTATGTTTATGAGAACTAGAAACAAACGGAAACGGAAGTGCGCTTATGGTATATAAAAAAGAAGCTCTCCAACCAACAAACCAACCACTAAGACCTTAACAGCTCTTCACTTTTGGCGTATGGCGTATGAATTTTGTATTGGTACTGCTGGATGTGAGTGCTGAATTTGGTGCACATCAACCAACACACATACACATACATATGTCCCTCTCATACATATGCCAACAAATGTATGCGATATTGTTATTTCATCGTCCTTCTCTACTCCCGTTACCCAATCCCCCTGTTTTATCCAACATTTAACGACGATAACATTTCGTCATATCGTTAAAAATGCAATTTGCTCGTTTTTAATGACAACAGTTCTGAAAAAACGCAATACTTTGGCAGGATCTTTGTTTTTTGGATGTGAGCTCTATATATTTTTTTCGTAATACATTTTTCCAGACGAAAGTGTAGTGTAAAATGCAGTTACAACGAAAATGGTTGTGGCAAGGAGTATTACTAGAACATATACTATATGTGTACAAAACCTCCTTGGAAAAATAACAAAGAGAGAGGAGAGAAAAAGGATACATTTTATACACTCGAATACACAGCTCTACACATATGTACATGAGAATGTTTATGTGTGTGCATATTTAGCTGTGTAGCGGACCATATTTATGGTAAACTTAATGTCATTAGCATTTATTGGTCTGTCATTAATGTTATAAGCTATGTTGTCGAGTTGTTGGCCAACCTCACGATGCTAAACTGAATAGCCCCAGCACGATATCAAACGATGAGGGCACTTGGCATTTGTAGTGTCCTTAAATTGCTGCATACGCTTTAAAGCTAAACCCAACGTGTGTGTATTAGTGTGGATAGATATGGACGTGTCCTGCAAATATATTTTTCATAAGACAAATTATAGTTAATTAAAAATTCGACAAGTAAAGTCTAAATTACAATGTCATATGATCCCATCCCATAGTCTATAAGACTCTTTTCGTACGTTGATACATTTTTTTATTCCTAATGAAATTATTAAGTGGAAAAAAGTGATCATGTATTTGTGCCCAACGAGAGTCTGGGAAGTTTGAAAATAAAAATAATCTGAGATTTGTAATTTTGTAGCTTATAATGGTAGATAGCACTCATGTCTGTACTCAAGATTGCCTTTTTTGCATCAATCTTGTCTTGGGCGTATAGCGCTAACAACATGCTAACAACTTTAAACTTCATTTTTTTTTCCTTCAAACTACAAAATGTTTTTCAACAAGTGAAAGAAAATAATTATTTCTATTAAATTTTCTCAAATTAATCGAACAAAAAATTTACTTATTTGTGCGATATCGGCGTGATATCAAACATTTGTAAAATGATCCAAAACTTTCGGAATCGGAAGTGGAAAAAATGAAAAGAGGATCACGGTACACTAAAAACAAAAGCATGCCCAGTTCCAAAGATTTTGCCTTTACATAAAAATATTTGTATTGATTCCGAGCCAAAGAAGCGGAGAATACAAGTAAGGATACTTTTAAGACACAATTCTCTTTTAAATTTTTGCATTCGTATTTTAAAGACATGAAATCTCACGACAATATTTTTTTTTCAGTGTATGCGCTGCAAAGAAGTGGTTGTTGATACAAGTTACAATTTTTGTTTGCTGGGTCTATATATAATGGGATATCAACCCAAAAATGCGGTGGAATCAATATAAGGCCTGTTTTATTTTAATACTCTATGCAACATTTGTGTGAGCTACCCAGAACATCGTTACATTGGTGTTCTATCCAAAACATCACACCAGTGCAAATCGCATCGGTATTACCAGATCGTACCATAGACCAAATAATGTATAGACGTCTCAAGTCCATTCACAGCGCTGTAGTTTGCCTGCACAAATTTAACGGCACTTTTCGTCTGCAAATGAGTGATTTTTAATTTGTCTTAAATTTTGTTTTCTTCCATTTGTTCTTTTCAAAAAAAGAAGCATCAAAATTTATAAAAAAAAGAATATAAGATGCTGTTCATCTACAAATTTTTTATAATGCAAATTGACTGATTTGTACGGTAATTCTCGTTCTCCAAAAAGAAATTGAGTCACTTGACTGCGCAATTGAGTTCGATGACTGCACACTGCAAATAGACAAAATCATTGTGAATGGACGTGAAATTTAATTAATTTGTCGAATAAGAGAAATTAAAAATCCAAAAGTGTCATAAATGATCACAGCAGTAAATATTTATTACACAGAAAAAAAAAATTCCGTAATTAAACTAACACCAAATTTAACTTATTTTTATTGCAAAAAAATTATTTGTTTGTAGTTAAATTTTATTATTTTTGCGAAATTTTCTACAGTCCAATGAAATTTTGGTTTTTTTAAGTATGTTTCAAACATTTTATGAACTAAACGCGAGTATAAAGTTCAATGACACATAAGTTCATTATACCCTGCGCCACACTGTGGAACAGGGTATTATAAGTTAGTACATAGACACATTGTGTCTTTGGCAAAAATGCTCAGGGGGGGCTCCTGAGTCGATATAGCCATGTCCGGCTGTCCGTGAACACATTTTTGTAATCAAAGTCTAGGTTGCAGTTTTAGTCCAATCGACTTCAACAAGTATGTGTTTTGGCTCAGAATAGAACCCTATTGATTTTGGAAGAAATCGGTTCAGATTTAGATATAGCTCCCATATATATATTTCGCCCGATATGGACTTATATGGCCCCAGAAGCCAGAATTTTACCCTAATTTGCTTAAAAATTGGCACAAGAAGAACAATTAGTACTATAGCCAAGTGTGCCAAATTTTATTGAAATCGGTTCAGATATAGATATAGCTCCCATATATATCTTTCGCCCGATATGGACTAATACGGTCCCAGAAGCCAGAGTTTTACCCCAATTTGGTTGAAATTTTGCACTAGGACTACAATTAGTAGTGTAGTCAAGTGTGCCAAATTTTATTGAAATCGGTTCAGATTTAGATATAGCTCCCATATATATCTTTCGCCCGATATGGACTAATACGGTCCCAGAAGCCAGAGTTTTACCCCAATTTGGTTGAAATTTTGCACTAGGACTACAATTAGTAGTGTAGTCAAGTGTGCCAAATTTTATTGAAATCGGTTCAGATTTAGATATATCTCCCATATATAGCTTTCGCCCGATTTACACTCATATGACCACAGAGGCCAATTTGTAACTCCGATTTAGTTGAAATTTTGCACAGGGAGTAGAATTAGCATTGTAGCTATGCGTGCCAAATTTGGTTGAAATCGGTTCAGATTTAGATATATCTCCCATATATAGCTTTCGCCCGATTTACACTCATATGACCACAGAGGCCAATTTGTAACTCCGATTTAGTTGAAATTTTGCACAGGGAGTAGAATTAGCATTGTAGCTATGCATGCCAAATTTGGTTGAAATCGGTTCAGATTTAGATATAGCTCCCATATATATGTTTTTCTGATTTCGACAAAAATTGTCAAAATATCAACATTTTCCTTGTAAAATCGCCACTGCTTAGTCGAAAAGTTGTAAAAATGACTCTAATTTTCCTAAACTTCTAATACATATATATCGAGCGATAAATCATAAATAAACTTTTGCCAAGTTTCCTTAAAATTGCTTCAGATTTAAATGTTTCCCATATTTTTTTTACTAACATTGTGTTCCACCCTAATGCATTAGCCGACTTAAATTTTGAGTCAATAGATTTTGTAGAAGTCTATCAAATTCTGTCCAGATCGAGTGATATTTAAATGTATGTATTTGGGACAAACCTTTATATATAGCCCCCAACACATTTGACGGATGTGCTATAGTATCGAAAATTTAGATCTACAAAGTGGTGCAGGGTACAATATAGTCGGCCCCGCCCGACTTTAGACTTTCCTTACTTGTTTTTAACTAAAACAAATGAACATTTTCGTACGATTCCAAAAATAGTAAGAATTAACTACTGTATAGTTAATTTTTTTCTTCAACGGGAGGGAGTAATTTCGAGAACAACAGTTAAAAAGTACAACATGGTACTAAATTTTCCTGGTTTTAGTTCATTCTTCCTATAAAACAGTTTACTTTTTTTCGGTGATTTCACTTGTTTTCTGTGATTGTTTTTAAACAGCTGATGCCCGTGGTGGACATTTTTGAACATGTCCTGGATATATAAGTTTTCTGTTTTCTTTTACTCTGTCACGGCTTAGGGTATCCAGTATTGTACTGGTCTATTATTGTAATTCCATGGTGGAGGAAAAAAATATCATAAAAATCTTGCAATACGCTTTCAGCAACATTTTCCAGTTTTTTCATACTATTCTGATGTAATAAATTACAAACTTTCAGTGTAATTCTTGCTTCCATATTTTATTATTAAGGATAGTAAATTATTTGCCCTTGAGTAATGTTAGGGAAAATATTCCCAGCTCCAATTAAACAAACATCACTCGGTGGTAATTCTCACCATAATTAAAATATGATTAATATTATTAGAATAATGTTTGTGTTATTTGTGTACTATGACAAACAAAACAAAAGATATTTGATAAACATGAAATAAAAATATTGAACTGCAAAATTATAACAAGGATGGGTTGTACAAATACAGTTTTTGTATATTCTACATCAACGATAATTATGTCCTATGCATAAGTTACACAAAGGGTTTCAGGCAAATCATACGAGTTGGTTTGGGATGTATATAATAGGCCTTTGAGGATACTCGTCCACATATTTTCTTTTTAATTCTAAATTATAGTGTCACTTAACAATATTGTGGAAAATAACAAAATCAAAAAAATCTCTGCAATTTTTTGTGTATTAGTAAAGAATTCGTTAATTTTTTTTTTTTTTTGATAATTTTAATTTTTAATAACTTTAATTATGTCACGACCAATTTAAAAATTTTCTCTTTCCTTTCAACAACCACTTATCTTTGAACTCTGTTAAATTCTGTAGCGAGGTACATACACCACTTCAAAACAGGAATAAATAATCTTCCAGCACCAGATATTACATCCTACCTTGTCGTCATTCCCTACTACTGATGACATTCCATTTGTATTAGCGTAAAATGTCATTGGGATACAAATTTCTTCTAGATGTTTCTATTATATTCAGTTTTTTTCTTTTGGGGGAGAAACTTGTTTGTTGGATCCATTCTCCCCGTGTCGGGATCACCATTTTAATTGAGTATTTAATCTTTTCATTTCACTACGATGCGATTTATTTGCACTCGACTTGCTGCATTACAACACTTTGTCATTCATTAATGTCCCTGTCAAACGAGGGCGGTCATTTTAATTTAGTAAGAGGCAAATGCTGCAAAAAGAACCAATCCATCCAACCGAACCACCCATCGAACCGTTTGGATGATATTTTATCCCATCTCGTCCCACCCTACCGGTTGACAGTTTTACATTGCGACACCTGCCTTTAACAACATAATCCATCCTTCTTGCTTTTCTTTTATCGGCAGCAAAACTATTTGGCTCCAATATTGTTGTTGTTGTTTTTGTTTTCTTGTTCATTCTAGACATATTGCAATCTCTTGGTGTTCCTTTTGTCGATGTTTTAGCTTTGCTTCCATTTCCGCTTAAGTTGAGTCCTTTTCGATGTTTGTTAGCAGGAAAATCCTTTCCGTCTGCATATGTTTAATTGATTCCTGGTTCGTTCGATGTCCGAATTGTTAGTTGATTGTCGTCTTTGCCTTTTTCCACCAAATGCCTCTGGAGAGATTTTAGTCTAGTTTTGTCCCCCCTCTCCATTTATTTGACATGGGATACTAACAAGAATAGATTCGTGGTGAAGTGGTTTTGTGTTGCGCCTGGGTTTGCTTTTTATGGACATGTAGTGACAATGCCATTCATTTAACATTAATTTATCTGTCTTTGGGCGAAAGCTTAGCAGTGTCAGATGGAATTAAAAAGAAGCTTTTAGGATGAAATCCCTTTATAGTGGAAACTGATCAATAAAAGGAGTGTACTACAAGAACCAAAAAATGAAGACAATATGTGTCTGCTTTTGGGGAAAAAATAAAGTATTTAATGTGAACCTCTCTAAGATAATTTTGAGAATCTCCATAAGGTTTATGTAGTAGTTAATTCCATGACTAACTTTAAATATATAATCGAATATCACCATAGCATTTCGATATGATGTCAAGCTTCTATCAAAAATAATCTTTTTCTCGAAAATGAGGCCTGGACATAGAATACCATTTCCTTTCCCTTCTGCTATCAGCTAATGAATAAATATTAAAACAGATTTTAATTAAATTTTTACAATCATTTGACATTATCATTTGCCCGGCAGCTATGCTACACTAGTTACATTAGTAGTGACCTGAGTCACAGCTATAATTGGATTTTTGCTTGAAACATTGGCCCCACCACTTTTTTAATTTATTTTTGTTTTTGTAAATTACAAGATAATGCTTTGGTCTGTATGCATAAATGTAATCAAAAGTTGTTTGCTTAAAATAGAACAATGTTCACATTTTGTTTTATTATTTTTTTGTTGTATATGGACATTTACTTTCTTTGCGATAAAATGTGATAGAGCAACAATAACAAATAATGTCTGTTTTTCCTTTTCCATTTACAGGCTACTTTTCCCTGCTCAATGATAAGGGAATGCCAACAGCCACTCTGTATACTTCACTGGTGCAATTGGTAAGGGAACGTGTGTGTAAATTTGTCTCCGTCGATAATATGCCAGCATTTATGGAATCTCAAACGAATGGCAGAACTGACAATTCACCCACTGAGGGATGTTTGAATATCTATTCCTCGAATACCAATAATAACCACAATCGGCCACATTATGTGAAGACAACAGCTCGAGGTGGCCAAGTCTTCAAACTGTTGGCTGTGTACGAGGATGGCAAACAAGATCATAGTACACTGACGCCTACAATAACTTGTGGCGGCCTTGGTGCTTCCAAGCAGAACTCCAATCATGGCAGGGAGAAAGAGCGAAGCCGTTATGCCCAACTTCTAAACGAGCAGAGACAGACTTTGTATGTGTCCTTGAGTACAAAGGGAAAGTTCTACGAGATTGAACCGGGCATACCTCAAATTCTACAGAAACGCTTGGAAATGTCCACGGATGGTTTTCAGAGGAAACTAAACACTGATTGTGTCCACCGCATCACCGCTCTGATGACTCCTAGCAGAGAGTTGCCACTTTCTCTGAAATACATATCTGGACCAAATGGCAGCACTAATGCCATCCCCGAAAATATTTGCATCACACGAATAAGCAAGGAGAACATAATCATTGCATGTCCCATCGAAGATGTTGAAATCCAGAGTCCCTTACACTTGCGAAAACTACACTTAACCAAAGAAATGAATTTGGTCAAGAACACCCTTGGCTTTGAGAACGAGCAGCGTATGTTGGCCAATCCCAATGTGCAGAATATTTTGAAATTTTGTCAATTCAACTGTGATCAGTTTTTGAAGATGGTGGAAGTGGAGGTATTGCAACGATCGGAAAGATCAACATCGAAATCCCGGGGGGAGGGTTTGAAAATACTCAAACCCTTACATCTGCCCAAACTTTTGCGGAGGGAAAAAACCACCATACCAGCTCATGAAAAAGAGGACTCCATAATATTCCTAAGCAAGTCCGACCTAGCCAATATGGAGAGCAAGGAGCAAAGAACCTTTGATGACCACAGCAACCGCATAACGGAAAAAATGAAAGTATTTCAATCCACCAAGAAGAAGTGGTTCCGCAAGCAAGACAAAAATGCCGGGAAATCCCTGACCTCTATAGATATTGATGTTCATGCCAAGAAGATGAGTATGGAACGGTACTCGGATATGTCTAAATTGCTGCAGGAAAGATTTGGCGATAAATCAACTGAACAGGAATGTATTTCCGAACCCAGTGGATGCCAATCGGATGTAGGCTGTTCGGACACTGAAACAACCACTCTTACCACCATAGATGAGCATTTGAAGAGGTTTGGCCGTTCGAAAATGGGCGAACCCATAGTATTGCAGAAATCCATGTCTTTACAGGACATTGAGCTGATTGGTCGACAGTCCCGAAAACCAGATCTATTGCCAACACATCACACTACCGATACTATATCAGAGTCGGGCACAGACATAGAAGACCTTGAGAATAGAGAACCTTTGCAGACCTCCTTTATTACTGAGAAACTGTACAACGAGTTTCACGTAAAAACCAAGCAGTATAGCAAATCTTCCTCAAGCCTTCACCAGTTATTGAACTTTTCTTTGCCGCAAAAATTACATATAGGCGAAAATAAAAAGTCTTTGGCCCAACTGAAGAACCAAATGGGAAGCAAGGCGGGCGATAAGCGCCTGGACTTCAATGTGGGAGAGCCAATTACTGGTCGAAGGGCAGCTGGTGGTCTCTCTCTGCTGGGGCACAATTCCAACTCGCAAAACACATCCATGATGTTACCTCTCAGTCCAACCAGTTTCATTGAAGACGATTTGCCCTATTCCAGTGTTAGAGATTCTCTAATACTTTCCAGTGATGAAGGTAGTCCTCCCGACATACAGGCCGATACAATGGGTCACACCCTAAACTTTCTAGACTATACCAAGGAAAATATCTATGCAGAAATTTGTCACGAAGCCAGTGCCATGGGTGGTATACCATCATCTCAGACACGTGACACATTTTCCGGTGCAACACATTCCACACAGATCTCAGATGATTTTGGTGACTATGCTTCTCTAACGTATCCGCAGCCGATGGCTAATACAAATGGCCTCGGAAATGCTATAAGTCGCGTTCAAATCACCTGTTCGGAGAGTCCTATAAGTTACCACACAGTCTATTTGGGTAATGAACCTTTGGGAGAACGTTACTGTGTTGGAGCCACCGGCGACAAAGAAAGACCCAAAGCCAAACCTCGTCAATCACGTGACAGTTCTCATGTAACCACCGTTGATGTGGCCAGCGGCGGTGATGTTGTGGCAATAAGGGCATCAAATGCCCTAAACACCAGCCAATCCGATTCAGGTGGCCTTGACAATATCTATAATACGCTCAAATGATGATTAATGTGATTTAGTTGGAAATTGGGGGCATCTGTTCTGAGTGTGATAAGTGGCAATATGTATTGATATTGAATCAAATTTATGACCTTTTTTAATTTGATTTAGATTGATTGGATTTTATTTTGAATGACTTGTGTGTGAAATCGAAAATGTGAAGTAATCTTCCAGAGCCTGATCCTTATACAAAGCAAAGTGTATTTTGTTATTTTCGTGTACCATGTACCAAAGCCTGGTGTTTTGCATAGAAATTTAATTTTAAAATATTTTGACGGCGAGAGTTTTTTCTGTTAAAAATGTGCTCATGCTTTAATGCTAACAGTTTACTTAAAACATCTCAGATATAATGGTCAATTGCCCCGGTGCTCCAAGATTAAGTGGGTCGTTAGGTGAGTCTGTTAGTAATAACCTATACAACCAAAAAACGAGGATTTTCATCATGTCTCCTTTTATCAAGGGATCAGCTACATTAGGTAGCCCAGGGAGTTAAGAAGTACCCATAGAAAACAATAATTTTTAGATTTAATAACAAACTTATTTGATCCAAAAAATTTTTTTGATTGAAACTGCTTCAAGCTCAGAAATCAATCAAAATTAATTATATCAAATAATTGGTGATATTTACATGCGTCTTCCGACATTATTGAAGAGTTAAAAAGACGTTCTCGGGTTTAATCCGAAACTCTGATAAACTCTAAGCGGTTCTTACTCGGCTATACGTAGCCGATTTCGGCAAGCATGTATATGTGTGACCAAAAAATAATATTTTTGGGAAAAGTTAACATTATGCTCTTGAAATATGTTTGTTGTGATCCTATTCCTTTTCTGCGTGGATGATATCCAGCAGGGTAGTAATAACCCTCATAAATGTGTCATAGAAATTACTTTCAGGGAATTTAATCAGTTAGCAACCATTTTGTGGTTTGAAGTATTAATTACAAAGAATTTCGAGAAAAAATGACAAAAAAAAAACGATTTAAAAATTAACTTTTTTTGTAGTGTACACACAAAGAAAATTTCATTAAAACTCAGCCAATGAAAAATTTTTATTGATATAACGAAACAATACAATGAAAATATTCGTTGATAGTACGAAACGTTACGTTAATTTGCAGAAAATTCGTTATATTAACGAAAAACTTCGTTGTATTAACAAATTTATTTCATTGGCTGACTTTTAACGACATATTTCGTTAATATAACGAAACTTTTTCTATTAGTGTATGGTTGCGTAAATTTGGTTATATTTAGCAGATATCTTAAAAATTCTCCAATATATACCCAATGAAAGTATACTTGCCTTCGGAACGAATTTTCCTTTTCTTATAAAGTATTTCCTTGCAAAGCAAATAAACATGAATTTGTGATAAGCAATTCAACGATTGTCTATATTTTGTGTATTTTTTTCTAGGATCAAAAAAAAAAACTTTCTTTGTCTGATGTTTCGTTTCTCAGAATTTTACCCAAACCTACACACTTCAATATATATATACAAGAAAATATTACTTTACTCAGCAACGAAATTTTAGACTAAAAATTTTATATTTTTAAATTCGTGGCAACCATAGCAACCATTGTCCAAATCGCATTGCTTGTAAAGACGATTTTTTATATACACAGGGAAACCTCGTATCTTAATCTTAAATACGGAGAACCGAAGCTAATTGTTTGTGTGTATGCCGCTGGGATGTTTGAGAAAACTGAATTCCATATGAAACATTCGTTTTGTATTCCTTAAATATCGAATTGCATTACTATGAATCGGATGCCACCAATTTCCTTAACTTGGCGTTTTAAAGAACTACAAAATACATACTATTAAGTAGATTATATATAAAAAATTTATATACAACAAAACAATCGCAATACATACTTATATATATACGAGTATATACAAAAACAAAAAAAAGACAGACTATGAAACCTTAAAGAATATCTGTGAAGAGTCAAAGAATATTTTTGTATTTGAAAGAAATTTGTAAATTTTCTTTTTGAGGGAAAATATAAAATTTCCCGAAAAAACAAAACAAATAATTAACAAACAACGCAAAATTCACACACACACACAGTTGTTTTCTATGTAAACATTTATACAAAAAAAAAAGAATTAAATTGAATTTTTAAATTTCCAAAAAAAAAACAAAGCAAATAAAACCATACTCTTATGAATTTATAATTTTGTAAATTGCGTCGTTCAAATCTGACGATAAAAGTAGAAATGACAACTCAAAAGCAAAAGTAATGTAAAAATAATGATTTAACATAAACTTATTGCAATTAAATATAGAAGCAACAACAACAACAAATAGAAGAAAAAAATTTGTATTATTATGTAAAATATATTTGTTACTATTATCCAAGAACTATAAATAAAGAAAAAACAAAAACCATCCCCAGTTAACAATGCTAAGCAAAAATTCAATAAATATTGAAACTCGAAAAAGTCATCTACATATTTTTTTTGGAGGAGACGAGTTAAAATAGTGGTATTACTAGCTTTTAAATTCTTATATTATATAGAAGATATCAAATTTAATGCACTTCTTTTAAGTCTTAGTTGTTTTAATTTTTCTATGAAATTTTACTATCATCACAAATATCCCTGGAAATTGTATTTAAGCTATAAGAGGAACTTGAAAAGTATTCAGAAGCCAGAAAACTGTTTTAATTTTTTTTTTAAATAATTTTGTAAAAAAAAACTATTCAAAAAACAATATAAACAAAACTAGTATAAATAATTTGTAAATTTATATATAAACTTATGTACATACAAATATATAGTATAAAATTATTAATAGAAATATGTTTATACAACAACTGTATATTATTGTAATATAATATCTATTGTTAATTTTTATTTAATCTACTATATACGCTATTATTATTATTATTATTTACAACTCTCTGTCATAGAATTCTCATTTACATTTATACATGATAAAAACAAAACAATTTTGTAAAAAAACAGAATCATTTATCTATTATGTTTTATTTTTAATAGAAAATTTTGTTTTATTCATAAACTCTAAAACCATTTTACGTTGTTTCATTTTTATTTAATTTTCTTGGGCTAGCAGCTATTTTCAGTTCAGTACTCAGGGCCCTGACTGATATGTGTTTCTCTTTAACTAAAGGGGCCTCACCACCATAGACCCTCCCTCCACTTAATTAACTCTGAATCTAAAGGTTTCTCTCTCTCCCCCCCACATCCTTGAGAATATTATAACATTATTCTATACAAAACCAAAACCAAACAAAAACCAAGGCAAACATAATCTCTGGCATTTTAAATGGGAGCATATGGAACAACACACTATAGATAACTACAGGAATAATTTAAATGTCAAAAAAGCACAAATTTTTGAAACTCTAACATGGATAACGAATTATCAATTAAGGATACTCTATATATACATAGATATATGACCCATGCAAAGAGATGGTCTTCTTCAATAGAAGGTAAAACTATAAATATTATTTCTATTATACCAAAAACAACTAAAAATTTCTATTCTCTATTGTTTTTCCAGATGATACCAATACCTTCGATGGGATATCCTCTCTAAATGTTTCAAATAAATATAGAAATAGTATACAAATATTACTTAATACTCAAATTCATATCAGCAAAATGCCATAATTCAGCAAAAGATTCCAATGTTTCACATACATCCACACCCACACACTCACACACACATACATACAACAAGACACAAATCTATTCCTAAATAGTAGACTTTTTTGAAAAGATATATATTTGTATGAGAAAAACGAAAGTGAAAAACAAAAACCCAAATCAAGGCAGCTATTTTTTAAAACAAAAATCATAAGTAAACTTGTAGATTAAATAGAAATAATTATAAGAAAATCCAGGAGGAATAAACGAAATGCTGAACCAAAATCAAGAGATACAAATGACATACAAGCATTTTTATCTAAAATTATTTAGATATATTTATGTGATTTAAGGCAAATGCCAAGGCTAGTATAGAACCTAAGACGAGAAGAAGCAAATTTGATGTGTGATCAATCCTACATTTTTTAGCTGCAGTACATATTAACTCCTATAAATTATAATATTCAAATTAATTTGTATATATATATGCAGAATGTATAAACTAGTAAAGAACAACATGTGAAAATATTCCCTAAATACTACAGAAGTGTTACTTTTTAAATTTCATTTAAATAAAACAAAACAAAAAATAACCACCTCATTGGTTTTTGATAAAAGCAGATCGAATATATTAATGTTATTTTGAAATATGGGAAATGGAGTTGATGAAGTTTGAGAATTGAAATACTGATGTAGGGAGCAAAATCTTGCAAGACTATTTGTAAGCGATTACGTGTTTTTTTTGCCCTGCTGCAACAATCTTTCTGATATTTATTTGCTAGTAGATAAATTTTATTATTTTTATCGAAATTTTCCACAGCTTAATGAAATCGTACATGTTTTAAGTATGACTCAAAAATTTTATGAACTAAACGTGAGTATAAAGTTCAATGACTGTACACATAAGTTCAATACGAACTAAAACAAATGAAAATTTTCGTACGATTCCCAAAAATAGTAAGAATGAACTACTGTATGGTTAAAATGGTCATGATTTGGCGCCAATGATTTTCTTCTTTACTTTTAGTTAATTTTTTCTTCTATGAGATGATGTTATTTCGTGAACTGCCGTTAAAAAGTAAAGGGTGGTTAAAATTTCAAGGGCCTATGTTGATTTTGAATAAACCACAAACTATTTAGGAAATTATTGTAATTTTATTTTATTATGATATATTGGTATTACTAAATTATGTATGGAACAAAATATCGGCCAAATGGGCGCCGTGACACCGTGGCACACCTTCATCCGATGGTGCAAATTTTCGATGACGCTGAAGCATAATGGAGGTTCTATGCCGTTAATGTGCCGAATTATCTCATCCTTTAGTTCTTGAATTGTTGTTGGCTTATCGACGTACACCTTTTCTTTCAAATAACCCCAAAGAAAAAAGTCCAACGGTGTCAAATCACATGATCTTGGCGGCCAATTGACATCGCCATTACGTGAGATAACACGGCCATTGAATTTGTTGCGCAAAAGAGCCATTGTTTCGTTAGCTGTGTGGCAAGTGGCACCGTCCTGCTGAAACCACATATTGTCCACATCCATATCTTCCAAGTCGGGAAGATAGTGAGCACCATTCACAGTAACTGCCTGACCGACCTCATTTTGGAAATAAATACGGTCCGATGATGCCGCCAGCCCATAAACCGCACCAAACAGTCACTCTTTGTGGGTGCATTGGTTTTTCGACAATCACTCTTGGATTCTCATTCGCCCAAATGCGGCAATTCTGTTTATTGGCGAATCCACTGAGGTGGAAATGTGCCACATCACTGAAGATGATTTTCTTCGAAAATTGATCATTGGAACCATTTAACACGTTGTCGGATTGTGTATCTCTCCATGGTTCAAATTGAGTAAGTCTGAAATAGAGAAATGTGTAAAAAAGTCGGAAAAAACTAGGCGTTTAGGTGTGGTTCACATTCAACATCGGCCCTTACAATTTAACCACCCTTTACAACAGGTCATTAAAATTTCCTGGTTTTAACAACGCTTTGTGAAAATATCAAAATGTGGAGTAAAATATATTTCAATTTTCGTGCGAGGTAGATCATTTTTCCTATAAAACAGTTCACTTTTTTCCGTGTATAAAAGCCGAAGAAAATTTTCGTACGATTCCCAAAAATAGTAAGCATGAACTACGATATGGTTAAAATGGCCATGATTTGGTGCCAGTGATTTTTTCTTTACTTTTAGTTCATTTTTCTTCTATTAGATGGTGTAATTTCGTGAGATGTAGTTAAAAAGTACACTATGGCATAAATTTTTCCTGGTTTCCACAACGTTTTATGGAAATCTCACAATGTGGAGTACAATTTAGTTCAATTTTTAAACATTAAACTTTTTTTCTGTGTGATATAAAGTTGTTTCCTTGTACAACAGTTGATACAGATTTCAATAAAGTTTTTTGTCTTTGTAGTTAAATGATTCCATTTAAAAAGGGGTATCTTTACATGAAAGAAAATTTTGTTAGTAAATAAGTAAATAAAAATAAATAACAAAAAGTCAACAAATTTAAAGACGATTTCATTAAGTTTAAAGAAATTTTCCGAAGTACTAAAGTCAAGTTGACTCCATAACTTGACTTTATTACTTCGGAAAAATTCTTCAAACTTAATGAAATCGTCTTTAAATTTGTTGACTTTTTGTTATTTATTTTTATTTATTTATTACTTAAATTAGAGGCAAAAATAGGAGCAGCCAATTAATTACAAATAGAAGAAGTCTTTCAACACTTTATTTTAAATGCGTTATTTACTTGAAACATAACATAATTTCTTCTTAAAGTCGAGTCTTAATTTATAAATTTAAGGTGTCGTTAACACGTTTTTTAAGGATTTTGATAGCACGTGAAGAAAAAAATCAGAAAACCCGAACAAATAAAAATTTCTTTCCTATTTGTAAGTACGCAAAACTTAAATTTAAAAAAATTAAATTGTGTCTTAAATGTATCCTTACTTCAACTCTACGCTTCTTTCTCTGGGAATAAATACCAAAATCATTATATTAAAGACAAAATCGTTGGAATCGGGCAAGTTTTTTTTTCAGTGTAAATTTATGCGTACCAAACAGCCAGGTATAATTTGAGGATAAATACCCATACACTCACAATAAATTTCAGTGAGCCGATTGATATCATATCATAAAGTATTTTTGAGTACAAAAATTCGAAATTTTTCAAAGCCAGGACAGGTACTGAACTAATCCCTGGTATGTATGGAAGAGTCCGTTAATTTCAGCCCAATGTATCAGGCTCACTTAGACTATTCAGTCCATTGTGATACCACATTGGTGAATTTCTCTCTTATCACTGAGTGCTGCCCGATTCCGTGTTAAGCTCAATGACAAGGGACCTCCTTTTTATAGCCGAGTCCGAACGGCGTTCCACATTGCAATGAAACCACTTAGAGAAGCTTTGAAACACTCAGAAATGTCACCAGCATTACTGAGGTGGGATAATCCACCGCTGAAAAACTTTTTGGTGTTCGGTCGAAGCAGGAATCGAACCCACGACCATGTGTATGCTAGGCGGGCATGCTAACCATTGCACCACGGTGGCTCCCATTTCACATAGGGAATTATTATCAAAATTCCCGTTTAAAGTATTTAAATGTCAGCATAATTTTTTGTCTAGTCTGCGACGACATTTCTGAGGCAATATCGACTGGTGAAATATGTCCAATTTTCAACAATAAAAAAATTTTGGAGACTGAAGAACTTCGAAACATTAATATTGTAATGATTTGGATTTCTACGAGGACTTATTTTAATAAATGAGACTTTATATAAATTGGCTATTCGTCGGAATATTTTGAAGTTTTGTTTCCAATTTCAAAATGACATCCATTAATATATTCTCCGCTTCAAATAAATATTTTTGATTTACGTTTTTGTTTTTTTTTTAAATTTCGTAGTTGTAAGTGATTACATGAAATAAAATTGTAAAAATTAAGCAAAGAAATACACTCACAAACTAACTATGATATTAGATGATAAATAGCAACAACAACTGAATAAATTGTAAATATTATAGAAAGGCCCAAAAAGAAAAACTGTGTGAACTAGAATTTATTAGGTGAAAGCGATTGTGAATTTTTATAATTATTTGCCGGGTATCCGTAGATCCATATTGGAGTGTAAAACAGGGACTCCTTATCGAAAATTGTGGTTATAGTGTATGTCTGATGACTATTGGCAGTGCTTTACGAAACCCGGCAAAACCTCTTCTAATAATAAATGTGATAGTAGACCAGTCTAGTTGTGCATCAATAAATTCAATATAAATTTAATCGATTAAATTAGAATTCATTATTAATTATTACAGAAAAAAAAACAACACAAACGAAAGCAAGAAAATAATGAAAATAAATTCTAAAATTAGCTGACACAATTATCATTAAAATATATTATAAACCTTCAACTTTTCCCTCTAAAATCACTTTTCGTATTACGTGCAAAATACCAAAATAAGAATTTGTTTCTGTAGATGACCAATATTCAAATAAAATAAAAAAAAAACATAAATATGATATTATACAGAACTATTGACCGAATATATAATGATAATAAATAAAACAATGAATTTTATCCTATGATGGCTGAATGTATGAAAATGTCTACAAGAGATGAAGTTTTGATGCAAGTTGAATAATTATGATAATCAATTTTGTAGGAATCAAAAGTCTATGAAGAGTTGCAAAATATTCTTGTTCTTAAAATTATAGCAATATTAGGATAATATGTTGATTCAACTTTTTAATTTGGTCAATCTGTTTTACTTTCTAAATAATCCGTTTATATTTTTTGTCCATTTTTAGAAGTACGCTGAAATTTACTTCACTTACAATTCATCAACAAATTTCATACTTTTAAAACAAAGTATGTACTCCCTAAAAGTATGCAGGTATTTTATGATAATAGATTAACAACTTAAACCTCATTGTCAGTGTTGCCAAGTTTTTTTTTTTAATTTCTTTCTAAATATTGAACAAATAGGACTTGAATTTTTAAAGATCTTTTTTTTTCAAAAACGCCCAAAAATGTTTGTGTTACTCGTCAATATTTACAAAATAATTTCCCAAAGTTTTTGAAAAAAAAAATCCTGTAGTAAGAAACTTTAAATATATTTCAATTTAAGAAGCAAGTAAAACATAATTCCAAATATAAAATATTCTATGCTAAATATTAAATATTAAAAGATATATAAGTAAATGTTCGGTTTGTAAAGTAGAAAAATAAACAAAAAGAAAATTCAGTAAATACATATACTATTGATCAGTAAATATAAATAAAATCCAAAATTTCTAAAGATTTGCCAGATTTTTTTATTGGATTTGACTCGAATTTAATTCCCTACATTGGGGGAAAAGTCCTCAACTTGGCTACACTGCCCATGCTCCTTTAATTACGAAGATTCAGACAGCAATCTTTTTTTAAGATTATCCCCCATGTTCCGATATTCAGAATCGCAAATCGCAAGAACTTCTCATTATAGAGAACTATATTACCAAGATTTAAGTTTATAATTTTCAGGGTTAAGAAATTATGGCCAAAGGAAAATTTTGCGATTTCGAATTTCGGAACATGGGGGTACAATGTTTTCAATAGTTTTAGTTAGTAATGAATTTTTTGACAACGTCTTTGTAACTTTAACAAGCTAATAAATTTAATGTTGTCTATTTATCCAACTTGCGTCAGAAGTCATCAAACACCTTCGTTAATTCTCTTGTAAACACAATTCTTCTTAATGGTAATCTATAAAATTTTGTTATTAATTAATAATACAAAGTAAACCTCCCGCCAGTTTATATGAAAATAATTTATATAAAAAAAAAAAAAAAAACAAAATGGTGTGATAAAAAAGAAGTAATTTCTTCATCTATAGTCAACTCTATGATTTCCCACAGACATGTTGAAGAAACACGAAAAAAACAGAAAAAAAAAACAAACAGAACAACAGCAATCTAGTTACTCTTTTATACTTTTATATTTCGATAGGAAATCAAGGAACCGTATCTGGCTACGGAATGTAAGAAAAGCTTATTATTAGAAAGATGAAATATTCAAATAAATGACATTAAAATGTATATGCATTGCAAACCAACAAAAAAAGAAACAACAACAAGGACAAACGAACAAACAGATTACAAGAGTAGCCATAAACAAATTTAATGATAATGATTATAAAAAAATAAAAAAAAAGTAAAAAATATTTTTATCAGGGATTTATATATGTAGAGGCGGAATATAAAACTTCAAGAAAGTGACAAATTCAGATGATTGAAGCATAGAAAAAAGAAAAATCCTCAGAAAATCTTTAATTTCAACACATTTGGTTTCCGCAAAAGTTACAAAATAAATTAAAATAATAAAAAAAAAAAAACAAAAACCAAATCAATTGAAAAGCTCAGCTTGAACTTAATTAATTTTATAAGTTATCCTTAATATAAAATATTTTCAAATGTCTCAGACAAAGCCGCCCAAAGGCCTTCTCAAAATAATATGCAAAAAAAAAAACAAAAATGAAAAAAATCACGAAACAAACGCATACAAATATTTATATGAAAAACGTATGTAGCTTATGAATATTAGACCTTATAAAAAATTAAAAGAAAAAATAAAAAAAAATATACACATACCTATACTACATTGTATCGTTTGATTCATACTCATGAATTAACTAAACCCACAAATAAACACACTAAACAAATTACTTATAGTAAATTACATTTAAATAAATATATATATGGAAACCCCCCCCCCCCTATTTAAAAGAATGAAATGAACAAAAATTGGTGTCTACGTTATACTCATATAAACAAAATCTTATTTACAGTAGGATTCCAAATTTTTCAAAAATAACAAAAAAAAATGCAAAAATACTCTATATTAAAATACAGTGTTTAAGGAATAGGGTGTGCGAAAGTCATATCCGTATCCGAAACACATACACACACATACAATAACCACAAATATATAGAAAGCTATCCTTTTTTCTCTCAGTGTTGCATGCGAACCCAAAACAAAAAGAAAAACGAACATACAATATTATATTACATGCTCTAATGTTACGAAACACACAGAAATCAACCTAAAACGAATTAAGGATTGAAACAGCATTTCCACTTCACCTCAAATATTGCTAATATCATACAGCAGCAGCTACAATAAGTATCCGATCACCAAATAAGTTATTTCATAGCTACCAAAACCAATCTAAAGAATACGAAAATATCTAGGAGGAATAAATCTGCTAAACATTTTTAATGGACATTATTAAAAAAAAGTAAAGATTTTTTTTTTTAATTTTTCAATTGATTTTTATATATTTATGTTCATATTCATAATAATTTACTGGAGGTCTGCACAATTCCATTTGTAAATGCAGAGTACACGTGTACTTGCTACATGAGTACATCTATTTGAGAGAGTCGCAAAACAATTGGTACACATTTTGATGAACACCAAAAGCCACGAGTTAACTTCTTATTGCTACCCTGATCAGAGAACGGCTGCGATCTACCGCAACCGACCAGTGTATTTAGTAAACACCAATATTTGCAATCTTACAACACCAATTGGTAAAAAAACAATCAACCACCAATATCCAATGCAACCGACGACTGCCGGTGTTTGTTAGTATGAGTGTTGGTCTCTCGAAAACACCGTAGTAAAGCAATCGCACAAATTGGTTACCCATATCTCAGCAGTTTGGTATTCTCTTATTTAGTACTCTCTCAATTCTCTTGAGCTAATGCCAACTGCTAGTAATTGTTGTTGTTGAGTGCAATCACACTTAAGTGCCACACTCGTTTTTTGTTTACCGAGCATTGTTACGATGTCGATTGGTTTAAGATTGCAGGACATTGCATACGAACATTGTTATCAGTGTTGCCAACTCCCCAAGGCCAAAAAGCACCAAAAATATATTATAAATTCTAACATACCACCTTCCGCCACAAAAATCGAAAATTAAATGCCCTACTAAAAAAAAAAACTTCCGAAGATGTATTATAGAACTTTTGTGAATTGAATTTTAAGAAGTTAAGGTGGGTATTAAGATCGAGTTTACTTGCTAAAATAGTCATTTTTCACAATTACTTTTCTTTAATAATTCATTTTAAGGAATACAAACTTTGTGAAAATTTGCTTTTGGCTATTCCCCATCAAGTTATAATAAAATTTGCAGCAAATATGCATAATTGAATGCCTTTTTTACTGATATAGTTAGCGGGAAAACTCGAACTTAGTACTCACCATTATGAACCGCTATTCAAGTATACACTTTGATCAGTTTTAATACTTTCCTCCAATTCATTTTGATCCGTGATGTTTTTCAACTTTCAAAATATTAATATGTGGAAGGAGTCTATTGCTTATTTCAGTTGTGCGTGCTTTTGTGAATTTAGTACAATCGTTTTTTATGACATCTTTACCAAATTCAAAAATTCGCCACTCATCGCTCGACTTTCCTACAGAATACCCTAAATAACAATATTAATTAAAAAATAATCAATACCAACTTCATAACAAACGAATTCTATATTTGGCAATAAATTTGAGTTTCTTCGGCTCTTTAAAGTCTAATCAACATTTTTGTATCAATTAAACTTAATACTGTTCAAAATAAAAAAAGCACCAAAAGCACTAAATGAAAATGCCAGAAAGCACCAAGTTGGTGCTTTTTTTGAAAAGGCACCAAAAAGGTAATTTGGTGCTTTTTAGAAATCAAAAAGCACTAAATTTGGTGCTAAAAGCACTTGTATCAATGTAAAAGATCGCATGGTAGTTGGTGTCTTACTCACTGCCACCGACATTTTGTGGGTAAGATTGCAATACGAAAAAAAGCCACCGGTTGCAGTTCTCTGACCCTGATGTCTTCACTACCAACAAACCCATATTCCTCTTTCTCTCTTATTGAAGTGTACTCAGAGTGATCATGTCGAGTATGTTGCGAGAACAAAACTTCATAGAGTACTCCATGTACCACGTGCAGTTTCAGAAATACAAAAAAAAAAACAGTTACTCTCCATAATATATATTTTCGGTTTGCTGTAAAGAACGGCAAAGTTAAGGTAAGTGTGTGACATATATACAGTCTGTCAAGAAAGTGTTTTGACAATAGGTTAAAAATTATGTTTTGTTTCAAAATTAAATATAATGAAATTTAAAAAAAATATTTTATTATGTATTTTGCAAAGTATACATACGTACACAGCATTGCTGCAAAAAAATAAAATATTTAATATTTCAATCATTTCTGGAATTTGAAATATTTGGCAATGTCAAAAGACTTTCTTGACATACTGTAAATATATGAAATATGTGACATACATACATATCTATGATTAATAATAATGGAAAGTTTTGCTTCGCACATAACTGAGAAATACTTGTGGTACCACGTGAAGTGAAGAGAATCCATGTTGTACATTTTCTCAAGTAAAGGGTGATTTGTTAATAGCTTGATAACTTTTTTTTTTTAAAAAACGCATAAAATTTGCAAAATCTCATCGGTTCTTTATTTGAAACGTTAGATTGGTCCATGACATTTACTTTTTGAAGATAATTTCATTTAAATGTTGACCGCGGCTGCGTCTTAGGTGGTCCATTCGGAAAGTCCAATTTTGGGCAACTTTTTCGAGCATTTCGGCCGGAATAGCCCGAATTTCTTCGGAAATGTTGTCTTCCAAAGCTGGAATAGTTGCTGGCTTATTTCTGTAGACTTTAGACTTGACGTAGCCCCACAAAAAATAGTCTAAAGGCGTCAAATCGCATGATCTTGGTGGCCAACTTACCGGTTCATTTCTTGAGATGAATTGTTCTCCGAAGTTTTCCCTCAAAATGGCCATAGAATCGCGAGCTGTGTGGCATGTAGCGCCATCTTGTTGAAACCACATGTCAACCAAGTTCAGTTCTTCCATTTTTGGCAACAAAAAGTTTGTTAGCATCGAACGATAGCGATCGCCATTCACCGTAACGTTGCGTCCAACAGCATCTTTGAAAAAATACGGTCCAATGATTCCACCAGCGTACAAACCACACGAAACAGTGCATTTTTCGGGATGCATGGGCAGTTCTTGAACGGCTTCTGGTTGCTCTTCACTCCAAATGCGGCAATTTTGCTTATTTACGTAGCCATTCAACCAGAAATGAGCCTCATCGCTGAACAAAATTTGTCGATAAAAAAGCGGAATTTCTGCCACTGATTTTGGTAATAAAATTCAATGATTTGCAAGCGCTGCTCGTTAGTAAGTCTATTCATGATGAAATGTCAAAGCATACTGAGCATCTTTCTCTTTGACACCATGTCTGAAATCCCACGTGATCTGTCAAATACTAATGCATGAAAATCCTAACCTCAAAAGAATCACCCTTTACTTACATTTTTATTGTTCCTTTTTTCGGAACACATATTGTTTCGGATAAGTACTTGGTTGTATTTGACAAACAAGTGTTCTCTTCACTTGCGCTCTGAGAGAAAGACAGTGTATGTACTATATTCGATAGCGAATTGCATACATGTAGTGAAAAGTTATTCGATGCAGACCTCTATAATTTACTGACAGTTTATCAGAGGAATTTGTATGGTAATAGTAGGTTTAACGTTGATATTAACTTTTATATATAAGGGGGTTATTTTGTATGTTTTTATTGATTTGTTTGCTTTCGAATGTAAAAACAGTTGGTAAGTCATTAAGACAAATATTTCTGTATGAACTTATAGTAACAAAAAAAAAAACGAGTCTGCTAAAATAATAGAAAATCTGGTGGTACACTTGAATGCCATACATTTTATATTGGGTGCCATTGTTATCCCATTTGAGGACTTTGTGGAGAAAAATTTCTTTAAACAACTGTAACCCTAGGAACAGTTGTTATTCCCGGTATGCCGAAACATTAGTATTGTTTCAGAGTACAATATCAAATTTACGAATATTTTTCCTTCACCAAATGTTATACTTTTTTCACTATTTGCTAACAGCAAGTTTTAGAGGTATCCTCCATAAACAGGAATTTTTAGCTTTCCCAAAGAAACAATACTCTCCAGAACGAAATTTTGGTCAAAAAAAGGTCTCCTTTAATGACAGCAATTAAACCCGAATATATGAAAAATCGATTCAACGAATTAAAACTTAAATTTAAATATTTTTGATTTTTTAAGAAAACATTTTAGCGTCAAAAGAAATCTTCGCTTGTCTAAAAATGCGTTCCCATGACAAGAAATTATTTCTTATTCAGTATCGTCATCTAGGATAGGTTCTCCAGAACGAAATTTTGGTCAAAAAAAGGTCTCCTTTAATGACAGCAATTAAACCCGAATATATGAAAAATCGATTCAACGAATTAAAACTTAAATTTAAATATTTTTGATTTTTTAAGAAAAAATTTTAGCGTCAAAAGAAATCTTCGCTTGTCTAAAAATGCGTTCCCATGACAAGAAATGATTTCTTACTCAGTATCGTCATCTAGGATAGGTTCCACAGTTTCATTGTTTTCTATCCTACATTATAATCTCCGAATGGAAAAGCGGTCGGCGCTTTTTTGGGTATTAGCACGGGGAAACAGGGACTTTCTCTCTTCTCTAAAATTTTCTTTTGCTGTTAATGTAGATTGGAGACTTTTAAGGTTTTAAAGACCCTTAAAGCGAATCCGAGTTTCGACAGACCACCAACAACTTTTTCTGTGGTGGTTTACACCCTCTCACTAATGGTGGCGAAGTTTCTGGGTATTTCAAAACTCTCGAAGTAGTTCCACCGTAATATGAAACAATGTTGGGACATGGTTTTAAAATGAAGATTGAAGATTGATTTAAAATGAAAGAAAATTGACATAAAATGTAGCAGCCCCCATTGATAAGAGACAAAATTGTCTCAGGCTAAAATAGATGCGTCTCTTGTAGTAGTTGGCCATGATATATGAAAACTGAACGAAAGTACGATATCACTATTCAGTTTGATCGAAAAATTGTTTGACAAAAATATTTGTCCCCTTACACTCTCTCCAATTTAAAAGAGATAGATTAATAGATTTTCTAATCAGGACATGTTTGTAGTAATCAGATCTACAGGCGTTAATGTTATAGGATAATTTATTTTTTTTATAGGATAATTTATTTTTTCTAATGTTCATTTTTTGTGTTAGTTACACGCACAGAAGGAATATGATCACCCCAACCATGTTCCAACAGCAAAATGTTACTTTTTCACGGAAAGCATGTAGCATGTTTGTCGAAACCATATTCTTTTTTCGTAGATTATGTATCTGATTTCGAAAAGCATGTGACGTTTGACGAGAAAAGAATATTTTTGGGACAAAAATGCTACATGGTCACTGTGAAAAAGTAACATGGTGCTCTTGAAACATGTTTGAGGTGATTATATTCCTTCGCTGGGTGCACTTTTAAGCATTAGAATTTAAAGTCATCATTTAAAAATTAAATCATGCATTTTCCTTTTATTGAAAATGTTATGTAGTATTCGTTTCTCCTAGTTATCGAAAATTTAATATTAAAAAAAATGACAAAACAACTTCAAATAAAACGAAATAGTTATGGCATATTTATCCAATAAATATAGCATTTTGCAAATTATTTTCAAATGTACTCTCATCAATAATAATATTATGTTGTAATGGACAACCAAGTCCTTCTAAGAAAAAAATTTGAAATTATTACTCTCGGAAAGACTGAAACAAAATTAACAAAAGTGAGTTTTTTAACCAAAACAAAAAAAGGTATCTAAAATGCTTTTACCTAATTTGGTCCCACCCCGTCCCACTAAACAAGAAATACCCTATATTTTAAGATTTGGTTTACGTCGGTTCTAAAATAGAAAATTTTGAAACCAAAAAATAATGGATATTATTTTCAATTCTTTTATTTTTACCAAGCATATCAACAAACCAAATAATGACAAAATATTAAAGCAAAGGCAATCTAATCTAAGTGTAAACACAATAACACGAAATCATCTTTGATAAGATGAAGCTTTGGTTGGAAACCCCTGCAAAAACTCAATACCGATACCGAAATACAAAAAAAAAAAAAAATAATAATAATAATAATAAAAAAAACTTGAATATATTCGAATACATAATAAATCCACAATATGAAATACATAATTTTTCTTCTCTTTATGTGTGTGTGCGTAGTAGTTTATAGTTTAAAATTTTGAAATAAAAAAAAAAATAAAAGGATCTAAATATATAAAAAGCAAAAAGTCAAACTTACTGATCATATTTGAATGCAACCACCGGATAATTGGTTCTTACCTAAAAACAAAAGACAAAAACACAAGAAATCTGTATGAATGTGAAAGTATTTAATTATAACAAATGAAACTTATACTTGGATTATCCTCTTTGTATGAAGAGAACAATATCTTGACAAAGAAAGTGTTCTCTGGCAAATTTTAGGTTTCGAACCCCTCTTATATCGTTTATTTTGTTTAGCTATTTATATTTCTTGTTACTTGCTATTCAATCCAATTATTCGGATCTAAGGTGGTTTTGACAAAAAAAGTAGATTTGTTGCAAAAATATCGGTTACTGTAAAATTATACGAAAATATTATTTGCTGATTCATTCAACTGAAATTAAATAAAAAAAAATCATATGAAATACAAAGAAAATTTGTTTTGTTTTAATGATGGAATATGGGTTTGTATAAAACGTATGAGGTAATACAAAATACCAAATATTAACAATTATACCAACAAATGGAATTTTCATAACTAAACGAAGATGGGCATCATAAAATAACAATTGTTTCTTTGTAACGTTATTATTTTACACATTTTATAGCTTTGAAGAGACTAGTTTTTCCAAAATAAAATAGATTATATTTTTGATTTATTAAATTTTAATTCCAATACATTAACATTCAAAAACTCAAGGATAGAACTGCAATTAAATTAGTTTTAAAGGAAAAAATATTTGTTTGTACACGGTTGAAAAAGACTGTTTTTCATATGTTTGGCTATAAACATTATATGTTTGGAACACAAATTTTTAAACACAATATTTTTGAGTGCAAGCATATAATGTTCATAAACTAGCATAACATGTTTGGGACATATATGTTAATATGTTAGAACATATTATGTTTGGGACATAAAATGTTTGTAAATATAATATGCTTGAATGCAAACATATATTAATTTAGAAATAGCCTATAAACATATATGTGTTTAGTAGCTTGGAGCGCTATTTAACAGGGAGCGATATTGAATTAAGTTGGTGGTTGTTGCTTGTTATTACAAAATTAACATTTTATTTTTCCTTGGGCAATTGATCAGCTACTTCTTTGATCCGTACAAACTGTGTGGTCCGCTGTTCGAATCCCCGTCCGGCAAAAGGTAAAATTAAAATAAAAAAAATCATAAAATTGAATAATTTCTTCTACAATGTTTGTATTACAGAAAAAGGTGCTAAGAACTGAAAAATCTCGTGGAAGTGAGAAAGATGTCGGGGAATATACAATTGGGCAGAAACAAAATTTTGAGCATTCAGGTCGAAAACCTATGTTGTTAGCACCTATATTACCTGTTTATTTTCATAATTCATTATGATTGTAAATATATAAATAAATAAATAAAATTTTGAGCACAATATTGTTTGGGAGAATTTTTTTAAGCATATAAAATTTTTGGGTGCAAAATGCTTCCAAACATATTATATGGTCACATAATAACATATTGGTTTTTGGAAGACAACATTATTGAATTTGGATGCAAAAATACAAAATGTTTGGAACTTAGACTACCCAAACATATATTGTTTAGACCAATATGCTTTCAAACATATTATATATTGGTAGAGATCAAACATATAAATGTTTGGGCAATACCCAAAAATGTATATGCTTGAAGCAAAATATGTTTGGGAGTATATGTTACAGAAGCGATTTTTTGTGAGGGTGTAGTTACATTTTATTACTTTTTGCGATATTTTCCACAGGCCAATGAAATTTTCTTTTTTTCAAACATTTTATGAACTAAACGTGGTTATAAAGTTCAATTTGGCCATCTACATAAGTTCAGTATGAACTAAAGCAGAAGAAAATTTTCGTATGATTCCCACAAATAGTAAGAATGACTTAGCACGATTTGGCGCCAATGCTGTATTCTTTACTTTTAATTTTTTCTTCTATGGGAGGGTGTAATTTCGCGAATTGGAGATAAAAACTTTAGCAGGACATAACATTTTCCTAGTTTTAACAACGCTTTGTGGAAATCTTAAAATGTTGGAATAAAATTTAATTCAATTTTCGCATGAGGTAGTTCATTCTTCCTATAACACAGTTTCCTTTTTTCCTGTGGTTTTCAAAAATTTTTTGGTTTTCAAAAATTCCTTTATTCTCACTATAAAATCATACTTGAAACAGACTTGATTTTGTCTTTGCTTTAAAAAAATTGGTATTGATTCCGAGCCAAAGAAGCGGAGAATACAAGTAAGGATACTTTTAAGACACAATTCTCTTTTAAATATAGGTTTTGTGTACTTGCTTCTAGGAAGCAAATTTTAATTTTTCGCTTTCTCAGCTTTTTTTCTTCATATGCTATCAAAGTCCTTTAAAATGGATTTAACGGCAACTTTATTTTCCAAATTAGGACTCGACTTCCAGTAGAAATTATGCTATGTTTGAAGTAAAAAACTTCTTTAAAATAAAGTTTTGAAAAACATGTCCTATATTTGAACGATTTTTTGCTTTGTAGTCAAGATGCAAAAAGACAACAAATTTAAAGACAACTTCATTAAATTTAAAGAATTTTTCTGAATTATTAAAGTCAAGTTGACCTTAGCCTATAAATTTTTTCTTTCATGTTAAGATACCCATTTTGAAGTCAAATCACTTAATTATAAGGACAATATGACTTCATTGAAAAGTTTATCGACTTTTGGACAAGGAAAATAACTTTATTTTAGAGAAATGCGTCTTCTATGCTAAGCAAAATTTGTATTCGTATTTTAAAGACATGAAATCTTTGACCTCACGACAATATTTTTTTCAGTGTGCATAAAATAACATTTAGCAGATCAATAGTACGGATGTTAATGTTATGACTATTGGACAAGAAAGGAATTGTATGATGCCCCATTTGATGCAGCATTTGTATACATATAACAATATTTGAAGGTTTTAAGTTCCATGAATTAGTAAAATATGAGGGAAAACATCTATATACAGAGAGATCGTAGGCAAATTTGCCACTCGAAAAATTAGCTAGGCCAAAGACATTTAATAAAGTCCAGCTTTGATTAGAACTAGTTTGTTTTGAATTCTCTCATATATACACTAGTATATACGATATTAGGTAAATTGATTTGTTGGGTTCAAATCGTGCCAGTTGTATAAAAAGGGTATTGATTTCAAGGTTGTATAAAAACGTACATATGCAATCAATACCCAAAATACAACTAAACTAAATAGGGTGGTTGAATAAAATACTAAAATGGTGTGTAGCTAATACACACACTTAAGCGAGTTGTCAAAGTCAGATATAGACGGCGCCTGTATGAACTATTTTGCCCGCTAGATGGAGCCACGACTTATTGAAAGCACCATATAGTAAAGCTTTTTAACTCCTCAACTTTTCCTGTCGTCTCTATCCTATTTAATTTTCCACCTTTGGGCATACATTTTTGCCGATATTCATAACAATTTACTGACAGTTTATCGAAGGAATTTGTTTAGTAATAGTAGGTTTTTGTTTATGAATGTGTGTGTTTATCCATAAACTGGATAAAACCGAAAACCAATTTATACAATTTACACCCCAAACTATGTTGAAAAAAACAAATAAATTTAAAAATAATAAAGCAAAATAATTTTACTCATTACACTATAGGAATGACATTGGATAATATAGCTGGCACTTGTAACATCATGATATCTATTTTGCACCCTAACCAATCAACAAAACATTGAAGAACTTCGTCGAAAACTCAGGTTATTCTGAAAATATAATTACCCTACGGGAAATTGGTGCAAATTGCCACTGCACCCAGAACATGGAACATTTTTGCCGCAAAAATGGGTTTTTCTTGCCAAACATAAAATACTTGCCGAGATACATATTTTCCGTAAAAATAACATTGTTGCGATGGGAGCCACCGTGGTGCAATGGTTAGCATGCCCGTGAGTTCAAACCCAGTTTCGACCAAACACCAAACAGTGTTTCAGAGGTGGATATCCCACCTCAGTAATGCTGGTGAGGGTTTCTGAGTGTTTCAAAGTTTCTCTAAGTGGAGAGAAGTTCACCAATGTGGTATCACAATGGACTGAATAGTCTAAGTGAGCCTGATACATCGGGCTGCCACCTAACCTAACCTTCTCTAAGTGGTCTCACTGCAATGTGGAACTCCGTTCGGACTCGGCTATAAAAGGAGGTCCCTTGTCATTGAGCTTAACATAGAATCGGCCAGCACTCAGTGATAAGAGAGAAGTTCACCTCTGTGGTATCACAATGGACTCAATAGTCTAAGTGAGCCTGAAATATCGGGCTGCCACTATACCTAACCTAATCTAACCTGAAGTCGCTTTGTCCTTATAGTTAAGCGATTCGACTTAAAACTGGGTGTTTCGACTTATAACTGGGTGTTTTCACAAGTTGACCTTATTCAAATAAGGTCAACTTGGCTTTACTAATTCCGAAAAATTCTTCAAAATGAATTTGATAACCTTTGTATCTTGACTACAAGGCAAAAAAGATTTAAAAACTAGGAGTACTTTATTTTCAAGGAGTTCACTTGAAATTTAGCATCATTTCTACTTGAAGTCGAGCCTGAATTTGGAAATTGAAGTTGTCCTTAACACGTTTTAAAGTGTTTTGGAAGAAAGAACAAGCTGAAAAAACGAAAAACTCAAATTTCATAGAGAATTGTGTCTTAAAATTACCATTACTTCTCTGCTTCTTTGACTTGGAATCAATAACAAAATCATGGGTGTATAGACGAAATCTTTGGAACCGGGCATGATTTTTTTCAGTATGGGTGTAGAGGGCATATACTGACATTGAATAGCGAATTTAAAGCAGATCAGATCCTTTAAGCTGAAGAAGTCAAATATACTGATATCACGTACCAAATTCCAAACGCATTGGATAAAATTTGCTCCTGCAGTAGGATGCAGAATACAAATGTGAGTACTGGGTTATATTGCGACTATATACAATTATGGACTGATTCAGCTCAATTTCTCAAGGTTCTAATAGTACATACTAGGATTACCTTTCGAGCGTCAATCAAATCGGATACAAATTAAGTTTTTTGTTGGTTCAAGAAATTAAATCTGGAGATATAATGTCACTAGATCGACACTTAATAGAGTCCGAGACCTATGGTGGAGATCATAGGATAACGCATCAAAAACTCATCTGAGACCGGTGCTGAAGGGGTTGTCAAAGACTGGTGGTCCCGTCTAAAGACCGGTACTGTGTTCAAGTGTAAATGACAAAGTGACCGTTGCTTTTCATACGTTTCGACGAGAACTGGGACTAGTCTATTTCCCTTTGGATATGTATTTCAGCCTTGTAAAAACATCTTTAATCGCTTTATACTCACTGAGTCTAGAACTCTTGGTTTGCTAAAGGGGTAAATATTCTACCATTAATAAATTCAAAATTTGGTATACTTATCTAGTGACAATCTCTATCAAAAGTGTGCCTCAGATTAAAATCGTCTACCATGAAGGCTATAAAAGGACAACAAGTACATCCCACTTTTGACTAATACCATACTTTACACAAAAGTTTCCATATATAAGACGTTAAGAAGCAACCAAAAGCTGAAGAAAATTTAAAGCCTTAATTTGTGAATGGAACCATTGGAAATGCAATTGTCAACTGTCAACAACAGTGGTTGGCTTCCTGCGACTGCAACTATGTCGTGTCTGATAGCGAGGGGATGAAACCCTCCAAAGGAAAATATTGCCTGAACGAATAACAGAAAAGGGGTGAGTGGGTGTTACTTACCCCCGGCCTTCATTAGTCTTCAATCCAAACAAAACATTTTCTTGTAAAACTAAATTTAATTGCATGTTGACACCTTTCTCCATTTGTTTTGTTGTCTAGATGCGTGTCCTGAACTTGACACGCAAAAGCAATTTATTGCAAGAGGATAGGAATATAGTTGGCCAGAGAAGAGTTCCAAATTGAACATAATGTGTATATGGCGTTTTTAAATTTGACATTGACAAATAAAACTGTCAAGTGAAAATTGTTATCCGAAGGTGTCAAATTTATTACAAAATCTTTTTACACAGGGGTATGACTCGGATTATACCTGATTCGTAAGGTAGTTTCCTTCTTTAACCATGTAAATATTGGAAGCTTTTTTTTTGACGAGGAATCAATATTGTTATGACAAAAATGTGACATGTTCCGCATAAAAAAAGTAACATTATGCTATTGAAACATGTTTGAGGTTCCGGTCAAAACGTATGATAGGAACCCGACAAATTAACATGCCAATGACAGGGTAGAATTTCACTAAATCCAAAGTATAAAGAACAGTCCTTAGACAAGTCGGTCCATTTTTTTGTGAAAGGGTCGAATAAGATAACAACTTCTTCAATCAATAATAGAACACGCTCAATATCGATAGATATTTTCTCATATGAGCGCATTAAAATGCTTATGTATTTAGCTATTTGCCCTCATGATAATTCTCTTCTTCGACCATTTCATCGATGAATTCAAAATTTCACACTACGAACACAAGATTATGGTATCACTGTAAGCAGGGGAGGATGGGAGTTATGGCCTTTGAATGAGTACTAAGTATCGCTGATTTTTTTAAATTGATGTATCGTGTGACACTGTCTGGCACAAACCTCCCCAATATTTATGTACATATTTACATAAATGTGTTATAAAGCTGATTATGACAACGTTAACTCATTGTATGCATATTTAATATAACCCAAACCATTATTAAAATATTTTCGGCCAAGGAAGACATGACAGAGCCTTTTTATATGATTTTTGTTTGATGATTACAGCGTTAACATAACTAAATCGCATCCTTTCCTCATATTTTTACTGCTTTCCATTGTTTCTTCAGGGATATGGATATATGAACCAATTAAAAATTCAGGGTAAACATATTTCGGAAAACTCAAATACTATAAAAATGAGGTCTTGATTTAAATAAAATATGATGCAAAATGCTTATCAAAATTGTAAGAAGATATACATGAATTACCAGAAAGTATTTGACTGAACTCTTTCTAAATGGTAACAAAGCTCAGTTCAAAAAATTCGAATGTACACCCTCAAAAAAAAAAATCGCTTCTGTAACATATACCCCAAACACATTTTGCTTCAAGCATATATATTTTCAGGATTGGTCCAAACAAAATATTGTTTGTATTGTTCAAACATATTATGTTTCACCTTAGGGCATACACTGGTAGTAAAAAAATTTAATGAAATTTTCTTTGTGTGGATATATTTTTAAAGCGCCAATTGGTTACTTCCATTATTTTACTTGCAGCATACTCTCTAGGTCTCTCTTTCTAAACAGATATATATTTATAGGCTACTTCTAAATTAATATATGTTTGCATCTAAGCATGTACATGTAACACGTTTGTCCCAACCATCCCGAGGAACAAATTGAGAGATCTAATTTGATATGATTAGATGTGAGTAGATCCAAAAAATGCTAAAATCTAATCATATCTAATTACTATGAAATTAGATCTGATCACTATGCAATTAGATGTCTTTGAAATAACTACATCTATCCCTTTATGTAGTTGGATCTGATTTTAGATATCGGCTTGTATGGAATTATATGTAAATCTATTAAATTCTGTCTCATCATGTATGGGTAAATCTTCTTAAAGACGGTTTTTATTTGAAACGTAGCATAATTTATATTTCACATTTTTGAAAATTTTTAATGAATGAGTTAGATATCACATGGGGAAAGAAGCAAAGAAAAGCATCAATTATAATTTGAGTTTTCAAGTTTCCAGCTTGTTTTCATGGTTACTTTTCGAATTAATTAATTTAGAATATAAAAGTTTTGCCTAGAATCTTTGACAAGACTTAAAAAAATATAATCGTATTTTTAATTTAGTGGTGTGGTGGGAAAACTGAAATAGTACTCACTTTAACAAGTAAATTTCTAAAACGAAACTCCTCCTCCATTCTTTGCCTCGGATTTATTAGAGAAAAGGCAAAATCATTGGAACTGGGTAATCTTTTTTTTTTTTTTTTTTTGAGTGTATATAACCACTAAAATGCTTTACGATTAATGTACATCTTCGTGAAGTCGAAACGGAGCACCACATGACACTTGGCTGTGAATATGTTTGCTCGTCCATTAATGTGTAAGAATCTAAAGATTGAATGCAATGCAAGACTTGTAGTCAACAAAAGAGCCTATATGCTATGAAAGGCTATGCAATCAGACTGTGTTGGACCCCTACAAACCCTAAAAATGCTATGGAAACTGGCTGAGTATTCGTATTTTAATTGTAGGAAATTTCATTTTGTGTTTCTGTAAATCACAATAATACAATTTATAAATATTTTTAAATTTTTAAATTAAATTAAACTTTAAAAGTGATTTCAATCGAATATTATACAACTGAAGCATATTTCAATAGAGAGTGCGTACTCAATATAACTCCCATCGATTTTGTAATATGGAAAATTGTATTCGTTTTCTACATTAAACATACACAATATTAGCAATATTATTTTGTTTTTAGAAATGCACGAACATTACCCTTTTTTAAGACCATCGCCCTCAAATGTGTTATAAATGAATATCTCAAGGTTAAATTAGATAATAATTACAATATAAGTCCTATAATTAATTAAATTAAAGATTTTTTTTAAATTAATTAAGTTAGTATTAAAATTTTTAAGCTAACATAAAGAGAGCTATAGCTACAAAGGCCTTAAGCTCATAATTACAAATATTTAAATATTTTAATCCACTTTATAATGAATAATTATAAATTTATAATGAATGATATAACCACACGGATGAAAAAGACTGTTTTTCATATGTTTGGCTATAAACATTATATGTTTGGAACACAAATTTTTAAACACAATATTTTTGAGTGCAAGCATATAATGTTCATAAACTAGCATAACATGTTTGGGACATATATGTTAATATGTTAGAACATATTATGTTTGGGACATAAAATGTTTGTAAATATAATATGCTTGGATGCAAACATATATTAATTTAGAAATAGCCTATAAACATATATGTGTTTAGTAGCTTGGAGCGCTGTTTAACAGGGAGCGATATTGAATTTAGTTGGTGGTTGTTGCTTGTTATTACAAAATTAACATTTTATTTTTCCTTGGGCAATTGATCAGCTACTTCTTTTAATTTTACCTTTTGCCGTCCGGCAAAAGGTAAAATTAAAATAAAAAAAATCATACAATTGAATAATTTCTTCTACAGAAAAAGGTGCTAAGAACTAAAAAATCTCGTGGAAGTGAGAAAGATGTGGGGGAATATACAATTGGGCAGAAACAAAATTTTGAGCATTCAGGTCGAAAACCTATGTTGTTAGCACCTATATTACCTGTTTATTTTCATAATTCATTATGATTGTAAATATATAAATAAATAAATAAAAATTTGAGCACAATATTGTTTGGGAGAATTTTTTTTAAGCATATAATATTTTTGGGTGCAAAATGCTTCCAAACATATTATATGTTCACATAATACCATATTGTTTTTTGGAAGACAACATTATTGAATTTGGATGCAAAAATACAAAATGTTTGGAACTTAGACTACCCAAACATATATTGTTTAGACCAATATGCTTTCAAACATATTATATATTGGAAGAGATCAAACATATAAATGTTTGGGCAATACCCAAAAATGTATATGCTTGAAGCAAAATATGTTTGGGAGTATATGTTACAGAAGGGATTTTTTGTGAGCGTGTAGATTGTTTGTTGGGTACGGATGAATCAAAGAAGAAAAAAAAAAGAAAAAGAAAGTTCTTCTAAATGCTCGACTTTAAAAGCACATCCAAAAATGCCCTCCCAAAGATGTTCTTTATTTCAACTACACAGGAAGTTATTTTGATTCAATTCGCTTCTTTCATATTTTTAATAAGACATTTTAAAATATTTTGGTTAAAACGAGATTAAGAATTAATAAAATGGTACAATTTATTCAAATTTTATCGAAAAAAAATCTAAATCCATTCTAGAAAAATTGCAAATTTTTGAAAATATTTGAGGTCAAACGTCCCAGCAAAAAAAGCGTCGCCAAAAAAGTAATGAAAATGTTCTTTTTGGATCCGGAAGTGGTGCAAAATTGGCGCAGAAGCGATGAATTTAACATAGGCTTGTCATAGGACGGAAGTCCTCCATTTCAACAGCCATTGCACTGAATTTGCATCACTTCTATAGGTGTGATCCGAATTCAATGTTTTGGATGTAAATTAAAAAATTCTGTGATATTTTGTCAAATAAATAATTTTTTTATAATTTTTAATGGATTCTAACGCTTGTCGGAAACGTTTGACCTCAAATATTTTCAAAAATGCACAATCTCTTCAGATTGAATTTAGCATTTTTTCGACAAAATTTAAATGATTTGTACCATTTTATGAATTCTTACTCTGTTTTTGCCCTATTTGAAACAAAAAAAAGTTAAAATTACCCATTAAAAGTATGAACAAATCAAGTTATAAAAAATTGAATTAAAAGAACTTCCTGGGTAGTTAAAATAAAGAACATCATTGGGAGTGCATCTTCTGGAAGTGCTTTTAAAGTTGTGCCTTTGGAAGAACTTCCAAATTTGTTGGCTGGGGTTTTAGACAGGCCTTAGAATGCATTAAAAATCATAAAAAAATATAAAAATTATTTATTTGATAAAATATCACAAAATGTCACAATTCATATCCAAAACATTAAATTCAGTGCAATAGCTGTTGAAATGGTGGACATCCGTCCTATTACAAGCCCATGTTATATTCATCGCTTCTGCGCTAATTTTGCTCCAATTCCGGATCCAAAAAGAAAATTTTCACTACTTTTTTGGCGAAGCTTTTTTGCTGGGATTTTTTTAAATGTCTTTTTATAGATTATTTATATATTTATGCCCATATGCGATACAATTTATTGACAGTTTATCGAATGAATTTATATGGCAAAAGTAGGCTTGAAGTATTCTGTAACTTTATCGCATATGAGGGTTAATATATATTTAATGTGAATTAATAGAAGTTGTCTAAATATCCAAGGTATTTTAGAACAAATATTGAAATATTTTAAGCAACTTTATCCACCCTAGTATCTCAACAACTTCTACAATTCTTACCGCAAACGTAACGCAATTTGTATTTATTGCACGTATACGATAATTTGCGAGCACATATTCGACGTAAGTGTTGCCAATTAGGTCAAACTTGAAAAATAGCTCCAAAGGTTTCTATTACTCAATTCAAACTGAAAAAATACTCTCTTTCCATATTACTAATTTTATTTATAATGAAGTTTACTTACTTGTGTCAAACTTTTTCTGATTTAATTACAACGGGAGAATGCTAAGAATTTTGACCAAAGAAGGGCCACGTCTATTTAATCTACCGAAGATAGGTCCCAACCGTTTCTGTTAGCCGTAACACTAAAAAAATGACCCAATGACGAAAGAAGTTTAAATTTAATTTAGAAAATGTTCACTAAAATATATTGCAAGTAGCGACATGATAGAATTAAATTAACACTTTAACTAAAAAATTGTCAGCAGTTGATTTCCTAGTTGGCATATAAATATGGGATAACCCCCTTCATTTTAATAACTATTTACTTTAGTTACATGAACTTAAAAAGAAACAAAAATGATATAAGACATACAATTTTCCTACATCGAATGTGGTATAAAGTTTGTCAGAAATTGCCATTTTTTTTTATTTAGCAAAAATATACCCATTTTGAAATTCATATGGTCTTTAGCATATTTTTCACCAATTTTTTCTTCCAAATACGATTTGTCTTTAACGTAGATATTTGTTTGTATACCTACTACATCTTACAGAAGAAAAAGTTTCACCAAATGGCGGATTCATAGCAAAAAATTACTTTGAAACCCGCTAAAACGGCAACATTTAACATTCATATCTACGACTGTATCTACGAATGTAGTTTCACCAAAATGCAAGATTATTGCTTGTAAGACGTGTGGAGAATTACGCAAAAAACACGCAAAGGGAAGGAAGTAGAGGACAAAAACAAAAAAAGCGTATGACAAGCAAACAAAATAAGGAAGTACTTAAGCAATGCCACCGCATAAAAGGCGAAATAAAAAGAATCCTTCGGACGGAATAAAACATAGGCGCACCAACAGTTTAGCATATTTTTCGCATAACCCAACATTTTATGGTTGAAGAAGTAAACATAAACAGCTGATGTTAGTAAACAAGAGGAAAGGGAAATAGGGGAAGCACAACCCACCCCCATGTTACTAGCAAAGGCTTACATATTTAACTAAGATACTTTCAGATAGAAAGACAATGTGCTGCAGTCAGCACATTTACTTTGCTGCATCACTCAATGTTTGGTAGCGCTCAACCAGCCTGAAGGCTTTGCAATCAATATAATGCAAATAAATTCAGGTGTTCTTTTCACTCCGGTTTGGAGTGTCACAACAAATTAGCCGAATATAAAATCCATTATCGTATCCTTTGTGATCCATAATTGCTCAACAATGGAAAACAAAGGGATTTTAGAGCAAAAATTGTGCTTTTAGGCAACATTGTCTCCTCTGTCCAATCACAATATGCAGACAAAGGTTTTACTGAAATGCCAACAGCAAAAACTAGCAAGCCCGTAATAGAATTCGCCTCTTCATTTCACCACCCCAATGCATTGGCATATATGCACATGCCTGACATATAAGCCGCTGTTAAAATTCATGTAAATCCCGTGAAAAACGCATAAATTGCGGTTCTTTGCCACTGTCTATAAAAAGTTTGGTTAAGTGGTTTTTGTTGCACAGGTCCGCCTGTGTATATCAATGCACATGTGAACCCTTAGATGTTCATTGGTTTCAATTTGAAAACTCAATAATGGCCACATAGGCTAATTGACAATAAAAGTATATTAAAGGTAAAGAATTGAAAATGTTTTAATTGGAAAGCTGGCAAATACTATGTTGACTGTACGATTATCAGGTCTAGGTCATTTTTATACCCTCCACCATAGGATGGGGGGTATATTAACTTTGTCATTCCGTTTGTAACACATAGAAATATTACTCTAAGACCCCATAAAGTATATATATTCTGGGTCGTGGTGCAATTCTGAGTCGATCTCTCGTCCGTCCGTCTGTTGAAATCACGCTAACTTCAGAACGAAACACGCTATCGACTTGAAACTTTGCACAAGTAGTTGTTATTGATGTAGATCGGATGGTATTGCAAATGGGCCATATAGGTCCATAATTATATATAGCCCCGATCCCCCGATTTGGCTTGCGGAGCCTCTAAGAGAAGCAAATATCATTCGATCCGGCTGAAATTTGGTATATGGTGTTAATATAGGGTCTCTAATGACCATGCAAAAATTGGTCCACATCGGTCCATAATTATATATACCGATCACCAGATTTGACCTCCGGAGCCTCTTGGAAGACCAAAATTCATCAGATTCAGTTGAAATTTGGTACATGGTGTTAATATATGGCCTCAAACACCCATGCAAAAATTGGTCGAAATCGGTCCATAATTATATATATGCCCTATATAAACCGATCCCCAGATTTGACCTCCGGAGCCTCTTGGAAGAGCAAAATTCATCCGATTCGGTTGAAATTTGGTACCTGAAGTTAGTATATGGTATCCAACAACAATGCAGAAATTGGGTCATATAAGTCCATAATTATATATAGCCCCCATATAAACCGATCCCCAGATTTGACTTCCGGTGCCTTTTGGATAAGCAAAATTCATCCGATCTGGTTGAAATTTGGTACGTGGTGGTAGTATATGATATTTAGCAACTATACCAAAAGTGGTCCATGTCAGTCCACAATCATTATAGCCCCCATATAAACCGAGATTTGGTTTTGAAGCCTTTTGGAGGAGCAAATTTCATACGAGTCAGTTGAAATTTGGTACATTGTGCTAGTATATGGCCGTTAACAACCATGCCTAACTAGGTCCATATCGGTCTATAGTTATATAAAGCCATCAGATTAATCGATCCCCAATCACACAAAAATTGGTCCATATCAAGTTCATAATTGTATATAGCCCCCATATAAGCGACCCCCATATTTCAATTCTGGCTCTCTACGTATTGTCTAATACATACCACGTATGGACTAACACACAATTTAGAAAACGATGTTAAGAAGTTTTAAGATACCACGTAATTCGATTGTCCATGACAGTCTTTCGTAGAAATTTCTACGCAATCCATGGTGGAGGGTACATAAGATTCGGCCTGGCCGAACTTACGGCCGTATATACTTGTTTTTTTTTTTTTTTTTTTTTTTTTTTTAATTTGGGTAAAATGACCGTTCGAAACCTTTCGCACAAATCTGATAAGGATTCAAAATTTATAATATTGAATTTGCCACTGAAGACCATTTTAATACATACCCTTGTTGACATTTCAACTTAGGATCAAGTGCCTACTATTTGAGAAAATGGTTCTTAGGCATTTTCATTGAACTCAATTCTGCTATTATTTGTTTGCAAAAATTAACATATGGCAACGATTTTTATATACCCCTCTAGAATTACACGATGGCTATTTTTATATTTGGTTTACATAGACCGCATAGAATTTTCGAAACCCTTTACTTTATTGTGCAACGAATTCTGACACTTATTTCAAGAGACCACAGAACCAAATACCAGTACTAATCAAATGTTTGGGGGAGCCTTGAATTTCAATTCCATTTTATTTCATTTCCAGAGCATCCCAGAAAGAGAATAGACATTTTAACGGCAACCTTCTCTTTCAGCAGGGCTTTAAACCACAATTAAGAGCAAATAATTTTGCCATACACACCACCAATGCATGGGAAAGCACAAGTGTATCCAGAGAACGTTCGATGTGAAACCGGTCCTTGCATTAGTTCCGTTTTATTTACAGCGTTGACAGGTTGTAAGGGCGGAAATGTTACCATAAACCCTAAAACGAAAAAAAAAATACGCAGCGCGTAGTGACACACTACACTCACAAAAAATGAGAAATTGAATCAAGTGTTTGCATTGTCCTGGTGTTAATAACAGGAAACGGAAATAAATGAAGCAATAAATTGTGAAAACAAAATTCCAAACTACCACAGCGAGAAAAGAAAGTAAATTGAAGTGAAGGAATGCAACACAATTACAATGATTAACAACATCCCTCGTTTGGGCAAATTAAAAGAATTAAAAGTGTGAATCAAGCGTGTGTATGAAAAATGTGTTAAAGCATCTCCTGTCTGGTTTCGTCTCTCTGTCGATAAAAACAAAGTTCCTTTTGAAGTCTTCACATTGTCGGGTATTCATTCGTCCTTTACCAAATCTCCATATACGTATGATGAAAAACCACCACAACCTTTGTGAATTTTATCTGTAGTGCGATATTCGTATCTCTCAAATGTTGTGCGTGTGTGTGTGTGTGTCCATACTTGCGATTATGTGTGCGTGTTAGTGCGGCAAAATGAAATGCTGTTAACTGCCTTTTTAAATTAATGGCTTTTTAATAGCTCATATTACAAAATTATCATTGTTCTACCGTGTTTGCACCCCTTTGCTCGCTCGTTCGTGCTGGATATTTTAACCGTGACAGAGGCACTCTCATAACACACAATTTGTTTATTACAAAAGTGCAATATCCGCCATTTTAGCGCCCCATTCATGTTAGCTAGCAGCTACCCGTGAAGGAAAACCTCAAGTGATTTATAGTATGTCAGTGTGCATGGGGTAGAGAGAGCGTGATTACAACCTGCTATCATGCATGGGAAGGACGTTAAAATCCCTTGCATGATGTGTGGCATGCAACAGTCGGTTGTGGCTTCATCAGTGAATATGAATGTTATGGCTTTATAATTGACAAACCAACACTACTCGTATATTGGATTAATGTTCCTGCTTCAATTGTTCTCATCGAAATGAATTAAGCTACAATCTGTGATCTGTAGCACCTGTAACGGAGGTAAGCTAAATCAGGAATTGTAACAAAATGAACCAAATCATTTTTTTTATTTCGAATGAAAATTGTTTTCAAACTTATCGAAAATGAATTAAGCTACAATCTGTGATCTGTAGCGCCTGTAACGGAGGTAAGCTAGAGCAGGAATTGTAACAAAATGAACAAAATCAATTTTTATACCGTTCACCACTACTGTGATACAGGGTATAATAAATTTGTGCATTTGTATGTAACGCCAAGGTGTAATCATAGACCAACCTTTTAGTATACGGATCGGCTTAGAATTAACTTCTGAGTCGATTTAGCGATATCCGTCTGTCTGTCCGTCTCTCTGTCTGTCTGTTGGTGTATTTTTGTGTACAAAGTACAGCTCGCAGTTTTAGTCCGATTGTACTAAAATTTAGTATAGGGTACTGTTTCGGCTCAAAGACGATCCCTATTGATTTTGGAAAAAATCGGTTCAGTTTTAGATATAGCTGCCATATATATTTTTCACCGATCTGGTCATAATTGGCGTGTATATCAACCGATCTTCCTCAAATTCCGTACATCCGAATATTTTATGAGTCTCAAAAAACTTGCAAATTATCAGCCAAATCGGTTCAGATTTAGATATAGCTCCCATATATAGATTTCGCCCGATTTACACTCATTTGCCCACAGAGGCCAATTTTTTGCTCCGATTTAGTTGAAATTTTGCATACGGAGTAGAATTAGCATTATAACTATGCGTGCCAAATTTGGTTGAAATCGGTTCAGATTTGCATATATCTCAAATATATAGCTTTCGCCCGATTGACACTCATATGACCACAGAAGCCAATTTTTAACTCCGATTTAGTTGAAATTTTGCACAGGGAGTAGAATTAGCATTGTAGCTATGCGTGCCAAATTTGGTTGACATCGGTTCAGATTTAGATATAGCTCCCATATATATGTTACTATTACTTTAGATAAAAAAAAATTATGCAAGATGAATGTTATTGCCTTATAATCTATAAACTGTGACATTTTTATGATATTTGTGAAAGTTTACGACTCGCAATATAATGCTGATATGTCAAAATTTTTGAGATACTACAACATCCGTTGGACGGTATACTGTTACCCTTCAAATATTCAATAAACACACATTTTTAAAGAATTTTAAATCTGCTTTCACGTGATATCAACCGTAAATTTCACATTATATGTAGTCCTTAAAATTCAGTCAATATTAATGTCACCTATAAAAATAGCAGTTAAAACTCAATCATAGGTTGACATCAATGGCAGGGAATTGGATACTAAATGTCATACACCTACACACATAGCTAACACATACACCTTTGCTATTAAGAGCCTTTCCTCTATATGACATACGAAAGGATAAGCTCAGGTGTTCCATAATATCTTGGGAATTTTACTCGCATACTCTCTTACATATTGTTACTTTGCCAAACTCGTAAATTTCACCGAAAATAACACAAATATTTCTTTACACTTTCATCTATGGAATGAATGACAAACATAAAATGAACAACATAGGCCAAATTGAATTTTAAGATGCTGTATATTTTTTTATATTTTTTTTTCTTGAAAACTTTTCTATGTAAGGAAAAACACGTGCAAAAATGAACAAGAAAATCTTATATCAGCACCCGCCCTAAACCTAACATCTTAGCACCCTGGTAAATCCTTCGTAAGCTTACGCCACCCATAGACATTCGACATATGACAGACTATAAAAAAATATTTTATGATCTCATATTACACAACCTCCTCATATGGGCACACTTCTGATGTCTTTCATAACGAAACGAGAGAACGTTTGGTAGCCAAATGCGTAAAGTGTGTGAGAAATTTTCCAATTTTTCAAGGTAAACATTAAATTTTTGCTTTTAAATTGGCTGCGTGTTTTGGCTTTTTGCTAAAATTTCTATGAAATTGGAACATTTAGCTAACATACGCACATGATTGGAATTTTTCTTCTAGAAAATGAAAATTCCTTAACAGCAGGCGAAATATTCCCAAATGATGCCTAATTGAATTTTGTGTGGATACCCATACAATCCACCAAGGACGAATGATTCATCTTCAAATCTGAATTCGAAATGGGTGTATAGAAGCAGTTTTGATATTGATTTTATCCCGATGACTCATGATTGAAAGTGCCAGCTTTTCAATATTTCAATTTCAGTGCCAACAATGATGAAATTTGATACATTCTAAATGGAAGAAATGAAGAAAACTTAACACAAACAACAAATGTATGCAATTTATTTTATTCTATTGGCAGAGATCAATGCGCCAGAGGGAATTTATTTAATATATATGCTTAAATTTATTGCTTAATTTATTTAACTATAAAATATATTGTAATATAAAATACGCTGAAATGAAACCAGAAAATTAAAAAAAAAAAAAGTTTATTTGTACACAGATACCCATGTTCCGATATCCACTTCAATTCCACTTCCACTATTCACGTCAAATCCACGAACGTGAAAATTTGGTGTTCTTCATTCCACGTTCTTTCTTGAACTTTTCTGTAACCAGCTGGTTTGCACAAATCACCCAAAAATTCACCGAGGCGGAAATCAAAATAAGTGGAATTAATAGACTTATTATAATTTATTTTTTTTTTTTCAATTAAAATTGACGCAGTTATAATAAAACTCATGTATTAAATATAAAAAAAAATTACGCGAGTACTTTTTTTAACCGGAAATATACCCATCTTGGACATAATTCAACTTTCAGCAAGACTTTTGCAAGTGAATTGATTTGGGAACATGGACAAGAGAGTACAGATTGGTTGTGATAATCAAATTTATTTCCAACCTCCTTTTGGCAGTTACAACAAATATCTGCTGGCAGCTGCGATACCCGACAAATTCAGTCGACTCAATCGAATTATGGGAAATCCAACTAATACTATAGTTGGTTGGTTGTATTAGACAATGAAATTGGTCGTTGTTCCCTTCTTCATTTGGTTGTATCGCCCAATATTACTAACACCTTAACCGAATTTAAAATAATCTTTTCCTCAAAATATTGTATTTTATTTATATTTTTAAATAATAGAAATGTACATAAAATCACTTTATGCCTGAATACAATACATTGATAACAATTTTAAAAAATGTTCACCTTTAGAGGTATAGCCGCTGAGACCGACCTGAGTACATAGTGGTACCATAAAATGGACCAATATAGCCAGTCTAAAAACACTACAAAAAAATAGTGTGGAGTTTTAAAAAAATAAATGGGAAAAATTAATACTCGACATGGTCACTTCCTTTGGCAGCCGCATTAAAGTCGCCCTATAAGACAATAAAATTGTTCCACATCTAAAACATATACATATGTAACTCGATTTGTATTTAACTCGTGCCTTGGGTATCCTGAAGCCTGCGCGCGTTGTTTGTAAAACCATTTGACAGCCAGTACACCGAGGAGTCAAATAAACTAGGAAACGGCTGAAATTTTTCCGTTTTCAGTGGGTTTTATCTTAAATTAAAAAAAAAACACGTTTTCCTTCAACATTGAATAATTGGTAATAACATTATTAACATTTAAAAATACTTCCAAAGCAATTCGGCTGTGAATATCAATTGAAAGTTCTGAATACTAAATGACAGTTGTGAGGGGTTTATAAGGTTGGTTGTGCTTATCGAATTCGATCAAAATTTTTCAAAACAGAGACAGTTAGTTCAGACAACTATTTGACTTGTATTATAAACAAAAATATATAATAATAAGCGCCAAATTGTAGAAGGAACGAAATAATGGTTGTAAATAAAGTAAATAGATTGATACAACTTTGATTTCATTGTAGTTAAATGCAGAATTTTCATTACAGCAATCGATTTTCAACCAATATCTTCTCTGTGTGTATATGTTATGGATATAATTAAGGTGAAATACATGTTGATACGAAAAACTTCTTCCAAAACAGCAAAAATACAATATTTAATTTTGAGCAAATTTTCTCTTTACGAAAAACACAAAACGAAATGTCAGAGAATTCATTTGGTTTCCATAAACATTTTCAGGCCGGAGAGCGATGGGTCATCTATTACATATCTTATCTATGCTTTAAAATTGGTTCGTTCATACAATAATTATTTCTAAAGCCAGTGATGAATACGCTTTTGGCATTATATAATCTATATGTGTATTAAATGATTTCGAGTCAAAAAATACACCTAGATCCAATTTTTCATTAACTTCATTAAGCAGCTTATTACTAATATAGTACTCCATAAATATGGGACATCTCAGCCTAGAAAACCATAAGTAACAACTCTTTTCTGAGCTCAAATATAAATCATTCAAGGAGCAGCAACGTTCAAAAGATTTGAGATCTAACTGCAATAAAGTTGCATCTAAATGAGATCTCACGCTTTAAAAATTTGCAATGAGATAAACGAATAAACAAATTAAAAAGAAGTGGACCAAGAATACTGCCCTGTGGCACACCCGATTTACATATAAAGGGTGGTTAAAATTTCAAGGGGCGATGTTGATTTTGAATAAAACACAAACTATTTAGGAAATTATTGTAATTTTATTTTATTATGATATATTGGTATTTCTCAATTATGTATGGAGCAAAATATGGAGCAAATGGGCGCCGCGACCTCGGTGGCACACCTTCATTCGATGGTCCAAATTTTCGATGACGCTGAGGCATAATGGAGGTTCTATGCCGTGAATGTGCCGAATTATCTCATCCTTTAGCTCTTGAATTGTTGCTGGCTTATCGACGTACACCTTTTCTTTCAAATAACCCCAAAGAAAAAAGTCCAACGGTGTCAAATCACATGATCTTGGCCAATTGACATCGCCATTACGTGAGATAACACGGCCATTGAATTTGTTGCGCAAAAGAGCCATTGTTTCGTTAGCTGTGTGGCAAGTGGCACCGTCCTGCTGAAACCACATATCGCCCACATCCATATCTTCCAATTCGGGCCATAAAAAGTTCGTTATCATCTCACGACAGCGAACACCATTCACAGTAACTGCCTGACCGGCCTCATTTTGGAAAAAATACGGCCCGATGATGCCGCCAGCCCATAAACCGCCCCAAACAGTCACTCTTTGTAGGTGCATTGGTTTTTCGACAATCACTCTTGGATTCTCATTCGCCCAAATACGGCAATTCTGTTTATTGAATTGCATCCACTGAGGTGAAAATGTGCCTCATCACTGAAGATGATTTTCTTCGAAAATTGATCATCCACTGTTGCCATTTCTTGGAACCATTCTGCCCATTCACGATGTCCATGGAAATAGACAAATGTCAAATAAAATTCGGAAAAAAAACTTGGCGTTAAGGTGTGGTTCACATTCAACATCGGCCCTTACAATTATATGGCAATGACTTACAACCATCAATCGATACAACCCACTTTCTCCCATTAAGATACGAAATAATCCATTTCAAGAAATTTGAGTGAAATTTGCAGCTGAACTTCGCCAGAGTGCATTTCCATAAAATGCAGCACTTCACATAATGAATGGAATTGTCAAAAACACAGCTTGCCTCTCCACACGTATTTAGAATACTGGTCCAGATTCCAAGAATGTCGCAATATAGTTACTGCCTTTAGCGGTGGGTTCAAAAATAATCATAAATATGTCAACTGCAATGAATTATAATCTGGAATTTTTAGTACGGATTCCGAATAGGGAAGCTTGGTGTACACAAAACTTCAGTACTGATGGATCCAAACTGGATAAATATATTCGCAGACATTCAATTTGTAAATTCGAACAAGACTACCGCAAAGTTGTCAAAGAGATGGCTGAGCACTTATACTTCGTGATATAATTATGATTAATATGTTATGCTCTTTTAAACCCCATGCCATTTTCAATATTTCCCGGCATCAGATAGCGACTCCAATACAAAACCCTGAAACATTTAAATCCACATAAAATCAAAAAATACTCTCTGATATGAGATAAGCAGAAATATTTCTCAAAAAAAAAAAAAAAAAACAATTAAGTGTATATTTTATGTAGAAAACGAAACGATGAAATATAACTAAAAGTTTTATGAAAAATATTTAAGACATAATTTTTTATAGCCAATTTTCATATCAATGAAACTCAAAGGAAGAAATTACAATTTATGTGAATGTAATAATTGTAGGCTTCTTCTAAGTGCTGTCATTTATATCCTAATGAATTAATAATTTGTCTTCGCCATTTGATGAACATACAAATTAGTCTCGCCTTTGTATGCATAAAAGGAAGCATTTCCCATTCATGCATAGCATTTGTTTTTACCATAAGGCTTGTCCCGAACATTCGTATTGTTCCTGTGACACCACAGCCTACGGGCAAAATATGGAACCCGTAATAATTGTAATAAATTTCACTCACACATTGTCATAAAACATGAATATCACTCGCATATCCTGTCCCAAGTGTAATTGTAGACATTGGAAATTTCCTCTATATTGTTGATTGTGTTGGTTTAGTGGTGGATAACGAAGGGGAAGGGGTGGAAGGGTGGACTGGTGTGGGGTTGTTTGGTATAGCTGTTGCTGTTCATTGTGCTCGAATGTTTCTTCGATAAAATCCTTCGGGTGTTGAATTCAATTACATTTCACTGATTGGATTCAAGCTTCGTTATTAAGAAAGTTCTCTATTAGTTTTTGTTATTGGAATGATTCAAATGGCATTTGACATTAAGAGGTTTTGTGGCATTGAAAAGTTTTCAGTTTTTCAAAAATGGAGCTACCATCGCATGTACATTTCATTTTCGTAGAAAACAATGAAGGCTAAAATAGAGAAATACATTAAAAGCTATATATTTTTGCCATGTTTTCCAAATAGTCACAAAATCAAATCATTTCAAAAATCTAGAAATGGAAACTAAGAGGAAAAGGAAATTAAAAGGAATCAGATAGGTTGCACTGGTGTCATTAAAAATTGAGCCAATGAAACAAATTCGTTGATATAACGACATTTGCCCTTGTTATTAACGAATATTGTCATTGTCTTAAGGAAAATGTTTCCTTACATCAATGAGCTATTTTCCTTGGCTCAATTTTAATGCAATTTTCCTTTTATGTGGTGGAAATAATTATACCAAATTCTATATGGTATAATTATTCATTTGATAAACTCCATACATTGGTACAACAAAACCGACCGAAATCGCTATTAATTTCAATATATTTGCAATGGAGAAATATCATTTTGATGGTAGTGTTTTTGAACTCGTTTAAAATCCTCTATACACCCAGAAAAAAGGGGCTCTAATGCCAATTGAACTTTATTTTAGTTCATAAAGATTAGTTGATTTTAGTTAAATTTTGCACAATATGAGTAAATGTTCCTTATTTGAATAATTTTTTGCTAACTTTAATGACGTGAACTAAAAATAAGAAAAAAAGTTGTATACAAATATAGTGCACAATTTTAGTAAAAAAATAAAATAGTTCATATTTTCCTAAAATGGCAGAAGTAAATTTTACTAAAATTGTACCTGTCTCGAACTCCGTACAGCGCTAAAGACATTTTAACAATTTTGCAATCCAATTTTTTCTTCCAACATATGAAATTTTCTTAAACAACAGAGAAAATTAATTATTTTAAAAAAAAATTTTCTTCAATTTGACAAAAAGTATTAACTTTTTTGTAACATGTTGCAATTAGAAAACTATTTTAGTTAAAATTTTCTAAAATAGACCTACATTTTCTTCCACGGTGGGGTCACTTTTTTTTGGGTGTACAGCCTTGGAAAACTATAACCTGAAAGAGATTTTGGTGGGACGAGATTTCGTCCTTAGTGTGATCGCAGTAGGGTGAGTGCAGCAAATGTGGTTCAGGCTGTTAATGTGGTATAGTAGCTTTTTTCTCTAACTAACAACATACGAATAACTAAACCAAGCTGAATAGATTGTGTCTGTCAGAGAATGAAGCAATCAAAGATCAGTTTGATTTTTGCAACTCTTTCTTTATGCCAGTTGAAAGAATTCACATTTACCCGTGCTCGAATGTTTTTTTGTGGTTCTTAATCATTTCGGTTTGTGTGAAGGTATATTTTCAATTTATTAATTTTCGGATGAAAATAACTTACGAGTACTAAATAAGCATAAAATGTATTCAATTGCAATACATATATTGCATTTACTTTTACAGAAAAATCTACATTATCCCAGCGGTGGAAATCGCTCTTCATAAGGCCTTTTAAAAGGCATTTATTTGCAGACACAAGGCATTGACTTCCCATTACATATTCATTGATTTTTTACACAGGGTGTCATAGCCGACCAAGGGCTCCGACTTCAACTTACAGCATAAGGGCTAATATAAGGTCATTAAGGCCTTTTAGGAATTGCCTCAAATAAGTTCTTTATAATGTGTGATAAAATAAGGCCTTTTATAATGTATACATCAAAAGGCTTTATGAAGCATATATAAATAGAGGCCTCTTAATAGGAGTTTAAAATAATGCCAATTTAATGCCTTTCTATGAAGGCTGTTTAAAAGGCCTTGTTTACATACCTTATATAGAACCTACTCCAAATTTCATATATAAATAAGAATACCAAGATTTATGCAGAATTATTTTTATTTTATTTTCTACTATATAAAATTGTACTATAAAAAATAAATCACCTTCTTCATAGGAACTGATTTCGAATTGGACGTCTGATTTCCACATATTGAACAGAACATTGGCTTTCATGGTAGAAGTTGCCGCTAAATAAATAAGTAAAATTATTATTATAATGTATTTCAATATAGTATAATATTCGTCAAAAAATATATACTTACCGCATATTTGACACTTCAGCTACTTAAAAAAAAACAACAAACACCGCGACTTACTCCAACGAAATCACAAACCCAAATGAAGAAACACGTGTTGCTTTAAATTGTGCAAAATTATTTTTGTTCTTAACTTTCGGTTACTTATAAACTTACGGCATAAGGACTTATCAAAGGTCTCTTAGATTAAAGAAGGGCGCATATGAGAACATGACTTGTTCTTTTTTCTAAGCCGTTATATTGTTTGTGACTCGTGGTCGTAAAACTTATAAATTGGCTTACGACATAAGGGCTTTTCAAAGGTCTCGTAAATTATAAGAGCTTGCTTGAGAAAATGTGCTGCTTTTTAAAAATCGTTTTATTTTGCCTCGTTGCAAGAACACATTGTAATTCACAATACCAAACAAGGCCTATTAGTAGTTCTTTAAAATGTGTCTTTAAACAAATGTCCCAGATAAGCCATTTCAAAAGGCCTCGACAAGTATGCTATGAGAAAAGGGATAGCGATCTTAGCAAATAAAGACCTTTTTAAGGCCTGGTTTTTGCAATGAATGATGAATGTGTATCAACTTTTTTTTGTAAAGAAGGAAGAGGTCTTACAAAAGGGATTATTTTATAAGACCTAATCGTATGAGTATTGCCTCTAAAATAAGGGCTCCGTGAATGCTTTAAATCGAAAGTGCTCTCGATTTACGCCGCTGGGATGGTGTACCACATTACATGCACATTTTACGAATTCGTGCTAATGTGTTTTTTTAACCCCTATACTACGTTGGGTATTATGTCGTATTTTTCATCACCGAATTTTTTACTGTTGGATTATAATTAAAACTTCTTACTACTCAGCATGAATTCAGCATATGGCACCAATTCATGCACTGAGTGATAGACATTTTTAATTATATTCGAACAGTAAGAAATTCGGTGATGAAAAATACGACATGGGTCATCAAATGACCCCAACGTAGTATAAGGGTTAATAAAATCGCAAATCTATCCAAAATTATGGGTTTCTTATTTTTCGCTCATATTTGCGTGGATGGCTAACACTAGTAAAATGAATGTGGTAAAATAAAAAACAATTTGGCTGTCGAAAAACAAATGGGTATACCACATTTGCTGTACTCACCCTCTTAGAAAATAGTTTACACACAAAAAACTCTTTTTCTGATTCAATTACGAAATTAATTGATCCAATTAATTTTTTAATTGAAATGTCTTCAATCACATTAATGATAGTATCAATCAAAGAATTAATTGAAGATCAATTAAGAAATTAATTGATTCAATTAAAAAAATTAATTGATACTATTAATTTTTGTGATTGATTTTTGTTTCTATTAAAAAATTGTTGAATCAATTAAATTTTTAATTGGATCAATAAATTTTTTAATTGACCATAAATTAATTTTTTAATTGATGCTATCATTTCTGCGATTGAAGACACTTCAATTGAAAAATAATTGGATCAATTAATTTCGTAATTGAATCAGAAAAAGGGTTTTTTGTGTGTATAACTCAATCAATTTTTTTTAACTCAATTAAAATTTTAATTGGAAAAATTTTCGTGATTTTTTTCTGTGTATCTGCAGTATCTGAAAATGGCGATTTTTATCATAACAATTAACTGGAACTGGATTTGAAATATGTGTACAATTGTGGGATATCTGCAGAAGTGGACTGCAAGTATATTTGAAAACTACCATAATCGTAAGAAATGTATGGTAGTTTTCAAAGCAATAAAGAAAACGGCAAAAGGGTTTCGTTTGAATATGGCATACAAAATGATTTCATTGATGAGGTTTCAGCTCCTTAACGCTTGAGTTGCTGTACCACTAGTGAAACTTCTTTAACTCAAGCCATCTGTAGAGATACAATTCAGCGAAAGTCAATTGGAAAGTTGGTTAAAATGGTGGTCCTTTATCCGATTGAGTGAACGCTTTTACTTCAAAGTCGGGTCAATTGGATAAAGGGTTGCCATATATAAATAAATTATTAGATACTTTTACCCCCATTTTCATGGAGCTCCGTTAGTGCTCCGTTAAATAACGAACTTTTAAACCGTATTATGGACATAGCTGTCATGTTGCCTATATATTCCATATGCCAGTTAGGAACTTAACTGCCGAAAATTTCATTTTCAGTTATTGTTAACCGGAGAGAAAATATTTGCAATTTACTTTCTGTTAACTGGGAGTTAAAGCCTAATGGAGTTACATGAAAATGGCCGTTAAAGTAAAAACGTTAATTGCTTATTCAGTTAAGGAAATTCATTTATAGACAATGGAATTATGGAAACAAAATATATTGAATAAAATTGTTGTTGAACTAGCTTCAACAATATGTTTTCAAATAAACAAAAAAATCAAGAGCAAAATGTTATTATGGGGGAAATTTTGTATCCGATTTCGGCAAGCATGGTTATGTTTGGGGAGAAAATAACATTTGTGCCACAAATAGTCCATGTTCCCCGTCCAATAATAACATTAAGAGAATAATGTTTGAGATGATTACATTCTTTCTCAGCATGTTCCTTCCTCAGAAAAGCAGACTATTTTTTAATGATATATATTAGAGCTCCACCGAAGCATCGGCTTCGGATTTCGGCCAAAAATCGATAATCGGCCACGAATCGGCCTTCGGCGTAAAGATGCCGATTAACCGAAACAGAAGCATTTTTTTTAATAATTCATTTGATAATGATTTGTCCAAGTGTTGAGTTTATCTCAGTCAAAACACCCAGTACAAATAAAATGTAAAAAAATATATATATATATAAAAAATCATTTTTTGTCATTATAATATCAAACTACTGGACTGAATTACCTTTTATTGTTGTATTTATGCATTTGTTGAAAAATATTCTAATATTGAGCTAAAACACACCAATTTTCTTTAATTACAGTTTTTTTTTCTCTTTATATCTTTATTTGCAATCTATTTACAATACACAAATATTAAGCAAATTGGTTGGATGAATTTACAATACATCACATGTTATGTTAAGCTTCATTAAACTTAAATCATTAGATGAAATTGTTCAAAAACAAAATTAATATCATAAAAACATAACTTTTATACCATGAAATTTGCAGACTATATACATATAAAAGTTAAAAAGGGCAAGTCGAGAACACTAAGTCTTTTCAGTCTTTTTAATTCATTTGTATCATCAAGGAGAGTTATAGCTAGAATATTCGAGTGGTTACTTAGTCTACAAATTTGAAGAAAATAATCGGCTTCGGCTTGGGCCGATTATTGCTTTTTTTCGAACATCGGCTTCGGCCAAAAAAACCTCGATTCGGTTGAGTTCTAATATATATATAGGCCATAGTATAAAAATGCAACATATCTTGTAGCAAACCATATGACTTCCCAAAAAGAATGACTGCCCCCATAATCCCGAATTATGTGTTCTTAAAAAATATGTTAAGTAACAACCATCATAGGAAACCATAGATCAAAAAGTTAATGCTCAACAGGATGATAATAATAGCCCCATCATGCCTTGGAAGAATGTAATTCGAAACACACCGTGGCAAAAAAACTTTCTTACTATATCCGACAAACCTCTGTTGCCAAATGGAAGCACTGCATTAATGTACTAGTGGCTGGCCACTTTGCAGGCCGACAGGTTTGAGGTTTGTTATTTGGGTGTTGGATTTCACAATGGAGGTGGTGGTAGTGGTGGTGGCGGGATGAATGGCAAGCAATAGCATTGGTGTCATGTTAAAAGGGCTCTTGTTTTAGCAAATAATCTTAATGATAATCAAATAAAGCTACAACAGCAACCAGCATTGGCAGCAACGAAACCAAGAACAACAAAAACAACAACAAGAGCACCCCGAAGTAATATTCATCCATAGTGGTTTCAATGAAAGCCCCCCCAATTTCTGTGGCTGAATCAACGCAATAGATGATGATGTAGAAAACTCCAAATGGATGGGGGAGGGTTGTTTTCACAGAGTAAATGTGTTTTAATTTTGTGATTAAACTTGGAGAAAGTTCTATTACCTTTTTGTTAGGTAACAACTTCTTTGAACATTTCTTAAGGATTTGGGGTTTTCAAGTATCATCTTTTATCCCCCATCCTCATGAAGTCATCCCCTAGTCTTCAATAGGATATTGGAACTAAGCCATTTGCCATGTTTCTCCATTACCTTCTTAAAAAAAAAAACAACAACACACTCACAGTTTTTTGATCTAAGATTAAAATTCAGTTTAAAGTTTTCCAGATTCTTTTTTGGAGCCATTTAGTCTAGACCAATTTGGATGTGTAAAAAGTTTTTGTGGATATTTCTGTTATGGTCCTCTGTATATGAAAGCGTCAACGTCGAAATTGTTACAATCTCTAAGCGTCAAAATATAATGCAATATACACTTTATTTGTATTGCAGAGATTTCATTTTTGTGTTACTCCTAAAAGTAGGCAAATATTGATGGAATCATTTGGCGGGAGGTATTGTTAGTGTGTGTATGTGTGTACTTGGCACTATGTTCATGATTGCTTCCTGTTTCCTATTCTATATATTGAGTGTATGGTGGTATGGATAAGAGGATTATTGTAATTGTTGTAAATTGACGATTATGTTTTATGCTTTTGGTTTCACTTGAACTTAGAGCAAAACTCTCATCGAAAATACTCGTAATACGAAATCGAATTCCCCCTATGTTCACACTACATAAAGCTGGAGCTTTGTTGAAAACATTTTCAAATATTATGATTTTATTTTCTTTGGCGAAAAAAAAAACAAATAAAGATTATCCTTATTAAGGCGAGGGATGGTTTACAACAGTAAATGTTTTTCTAATAGCCATGGTACAAAAATATATTTATATCTATATGCATTATTACGTCTATCTATCAATTTATACTGTCCTTATGGCCTTATAATACGAATCCCAATTTTGCTTAGCATACACTGAAAAAAATATTGTCGTGATGTCAAAGTATTCATGTCTTTAAAATACGAATGAAAATTTTGCTTATACTCAAAAAAAAGTGAACTCTCTATTTCACTAAAGCCAATTTAACTTTGTTTTAGTTCATGGAATTATTATATATGGAGAAAGTTTCGTTTACTCTAATAATTTTTTGCGTACGTTAGTTAAATGAACTAAGAAACGGGAAAAATCATACACAAATGAAGTAAAAAGTATTACTAAATTCGAACTTCTCACCAAATAGTTCATTATTTCTTCAAATTTGTGAATTTTACTACAAATTCGTCCATCATGAACTTCGTATGTCACTAAAGTCATTCTTGCAATTTTGAACTCCACTTTTTTCTTTCAAACTACAAAATTTTCTTTAACAAGTGGAAAAAAATAATTATGTCTAATAAATTTTCTTGAATATGTCGAAAAATATTTACTTATTTTTGTGATATCGGCGTGATGTCAGCGTTTGTAATACTGTTTAGTTAAAATTTTCTAAAAATATTAAAAATTTTCTAAAATTAACTAAATGTTTTCTTCCTGGTGGGTTCACTGTTTTTTCAGTGTAGAATAGAAGACGGATTTCTCTAATATAATTTTTTTTTCCTTGTCCAAAAGTCCATAAACTTTTCAATGAAGTCGTATTATCCTTTTAATTAAGTGATTTCACTAAAAAAATGGGTATCATAACATGAAAAAATGGCTAAGGTCAACTTGACTTTAATAATTCAGAAAAATTTTTTTTGCATCTTGACTACAAAGCAAAAAATCGTTCAAATATAGGACATGTTTTTCAACACTTTATTTTTAAGACGTTTTTTTACTTGAAATTTCTACTGGAAGTCAAGTCTTAATTTGGAAAATAAAGTTGTCGTTAACTCGTTTTTAAAGGACTTTGATAGCATATGAAGAAAAAAAGCTGAAAAAAAAACGAAAAATTAAAATTTGCCTCTAGAAGCAAGTACACAAAACCCAAATTTAAAGGAGAATTTTGTCTTAAAAGTATCTTTGCTTTTATTCTCCACTTCCTTGGCTCTGAATGAATACCAAAATTTTTAAAGTAAAGACAAAATCTTTGGAACCGGGCATGCTTTTTTTCAGTGTAGAAGACACATTTCTCTTATATAAAGTTCCTAGTCCAAAAGACGATAAACTTTTCAATAAAATCGGTTTGTCCTTATAGATAAGTGATTCGACCTAAAATTGCGTATCCCAAAATGGGAAAACAAATTTGTTTGATTAAAGTCAACTTGGCTTTAATAATCCTGAAAAATTCTTCAAAATTAATGAAATTGTCTTTAATTTTTTTGACCTTTTGTATCTTGAGTACAAAACAGAAAAGCGTTTAAAAATAGGAGATTTTATTCAATTCTTTAATTTAAAGACAATTACAGTTGACACAGAGCATAATTCCTACTTGTAGTCGAGTTTGGAAATTTAAGTTGTCGTTCAAATGATTTTAAAGGACTCTGACAGCACATGAAAAAAAACAGCAGAAAAACAAATTAAATTTTGTTTCCTAGAATTAAGTACGCAAAAATTAAATTTAAAACAGATGTGTGGCTTACATTTGTTCTTTACTTCAAGTCTCCGCTTCTTTGGCTCGGGATCAATACCAACATCATTAGTGTAAAGATAAAATCCTTGAACCCTACTTGCTAATCCACATAGTGGTCAGGGTATAATAACTTTGATCTGCCAAAAAAATGTGCCTACCAGAAATGTTGATTTTAGACCCCATAAAACATATACCGATCGACTCAGAATCACCTCCTGAGTCGATCCGTTTGTCCATGTTTTTGTTGTTCGCAGGATTCCGGTCGCAATTATTAACCGATTTTAATTAAATTTGGTACAGAGTGTTTTTTGGGCACAAGGACGAACGCTATTGAACTTGGAAGAAATCGGATCTAATTTAGATATAGCTCCCATATATATGTATCGTTCGATTTTCCCAAATTTGGCCAAAATTCCCTTATTTGACAATCGATCTGACTCAAAGTTGGCCAAATTTAATTTTCTATAGCACTTACTATATGTACACAAAATCATCGAAATCGGTACAGATTTGGCCATAGCTCCCACATATATATATCGCACGATTTTCACAAATTTGGCCATAAAACCCTTATTTATCAACCGATCTTACTCAAATTTGGCTTACTCTAATATTCTATAGTACTGACTATATGTGCAAAATATCATCGGTTCAGATTTAGATACAGCTCCCATATATATGTAGGGAGCCACCGTGGTGCAATGGTTAGCATGCCCGCCTTGCACACACAAGGTCGTGGGTTCGATTCCTGCTACGACCGAACACCAAAAAGTTTTTCAGCGGTGGATTATCCCACCTCAGTAATGCTGGTGACATTTTTGAGGGTTTCAAAGCTTCTCTAAGTGGTTTCACTGCAATGTGGAACGCCGTTCGGACTCGGCTATAAAAAGGAGGCGCATTGTCATTGAGATTAACATGGAATCGGGCGGCACTCAGTGATAAGAGAGAAGTTCACCACTGTGGTATCACAATGGACTGAATAGTCTAAGTGAGCCTGATACATCGGGCTGCCACATAACCTAATCTATATATATGTAGCGCCCGATTTTCAAAAATTTGCCTCTTATAACTTTATTCTTGACCATAGTGGTCTCATTTATTAACCGATCTTACTCAAATTTAGCACAAGGTAATCTCCTGTAATACAACAAAACCTGCAAAATATAATCCAAATCGGTTCAGATTTAGATATAGCTTCCATATATCTGTGGTCACAACCCTTAACAGCCTAACTCGAGTTAGGACACAATTGAGTTATTAGCACCATCGTATTCAGCGTATCTAGATTTATTTGCTCTAAATTTTTCATGTTTGTATAACTTCTAGGAATCTGTAGCAAAGTTTTCCAAAAACCACTTTCTCCTGATTTTCAGTGAAGATTCAAAACTTTAAACTCCTGTACTGAAAATATTGAAAAACAGACTTAGGCTGCTATGAGTTGTAACCACAGATATATGTATCGCCCGTTTTTGAAAAATGTAGTCCTTATAACATTATTTCTGACCATAATAGTCTTATTTAGTGCCATATCTTACTCTAATTTAGCACAAGGTAACCTTCTCTGGTATCAACCAAATCTGGAAAATATCATCAAAATCGGTTCAGATTTAGATATAGCTCCCATATATGCATCGATCGATTTTCCAAAATTTGGCCATAATACTCTTACTCCAATGTTGCTCAAATTTCAAATGTACATGTATTAGCCGATATATTTAGACTTACATGTAGCTCTTACATAAATCTATTGCCCTATTTTCGGAAATTTGGTTTTATTACCACTCTAATTGAGCGGCTACCTCTTTTTCAATAATGGATCATTATTAGTGGCATACTAACTCTGTAGGTTCAGAATCAACTATAGCTCCTTATATCAGACATTTCTGTTCAGATTGTGATGAAACTCCCATAACCATGTACCCATTAATGTTCTTAAATATGGAAATGCGTGTTTTCGCCAAACCTGTACCATTGATACCCCACACTGAAAAAAAGCATACTCGGTTCCAAAGATTTTGTCTTTACTTTAAAAAATTTGGTATTGATTCCGAGCCAAAGAAGCGGAGAATACAAGTAAGGATACTTTAAAGACACAATTCTCTTTTAAATTTGGGTTTTGTGTACTTGCTTCTTGGAAGCAAATTTTAGTTTATCGCGTTCTCAGCTTTTTTTCTTCATATACTATCAAAGTCCTTTAAAAACGAGTTACCGGCAACTTTATTTTCCAAATTAGGACTCGACTTCCAGTAGAAATTATGCTATGTTTGAAGTAAAAAACTTATTTAAATTTAAGTTAATTAAATTTAAAGAATTTTTCTGAATTATTAAAGTCAAGTTGACCTTAGCCTATAAATTTTTTCTTTCATGTTAAGATACCCATTTTTAAGTCAAATCACTTAATTATAAGGACAATACGACTTCATTGAAAAGTTTATCGACTTTTGGACAAGGAAAATTACTTTATTTTAGAGAAATGCGTCTTCTATGCTAAGCAAAATTTGTATTCGTATTTTAAAGACATGAAATCTTTGACCTCACGACAATATTTTTTTCAGTGCACAAACAATGTTTACTAATAAAAAAAACCTTTTATTAAACTACTGCAGCATTGCCAATTTAGCCCTTTGCCGTTAGGTCCGGTTCTTTTAAAATACTTTTAGCGGGAAAAATAATTCGTTTCAATGGCATTCATTTTAGCGGGTTTTCAACCTTTTTGATTTTTGACATTTTTCTATTGAAATATGAAATATGGATATGGCGTTTTTATCATAGATAGATCTATCCATTATATGGCATAAAAAAGCCTTTATAATCATATTGTATCTGCTGTCATATAGTCGAAAACCATGGACACAATGTCACAACATTCCTACATATTTATTACAAAATATTACATTTAATTAATCTAATAAAAAGAGTCTGAAGAGTATCTAATCTTATAACAAAACAAAATACATTTTGATCCAGTACACTACATTTCGCTTACTACATGGAATTGCTATATAGCTTGATATAAAAATTAATTTATTTCATTTGCCATAATGTATATTTGCGGTTTCCGTAAAAGTTCCATTTTCCAAAAGCCCACAAAGACAATTATAAGAAATGATCCGGCTCGAAACTCATCTACTGGCGGAGTGTATAGACACTCCGCCTCTGCTGGTTTACAAAACCGCAGTAAAAACATTAGTTTTAGACCCAAATGGTTGTTCACGCACATAGTGGCATCATTATACACTCACATAAACAATAAATGTATTAGGGACCATAATATGGAAATGTCCTGGATAATGAAATCCCGTCTAAGCATATTTACTCCCCCGGGACAAAAGGTCAAGTAGCAAACTATTTTAGTTTAATTTTAAAGGATATTCTCTATACTTGGATCGTATATAAGGAGTAGCCACAAATGTAAACGACATTACAAATAAAGTAAACCCCAGTTATGAGATACCAACTTATGGAACATTTAGCTTGAAACAGAAATGAAAACTTTGAGGTTGAGGAGAACTATCAAAGCAAAGACAAACTTTTCAAGCGATATTTGCTTAAAGGGTTTATTATGCTAGTTCAGGCAAACATAGTTAGGTTACTACTACATATTTAGTATGAATCCCTTATAACAATTGTAACAATAAGAAACAAAAATATTTTCTTTAGAGGCTTAATTAAGGACACACACATTAGAAAAGTTAAAACAGCTCTGTATAGACTTTGATATAACGATTTCGGTATTTAGGAAGATATTCTAAAGAGACAACCTGACTTTAAATCGTAATGAACTGACTATAAAATTCCTTCAGATTAAAAATTACTTCAAGATGTCTACTAGTTTGGTAAGGTCAGGGTTGTCATTTTAGTCCGATCGGACCAAAATTGGCCCAAAAAATTATTAAATTTTAAATTTGGTCCGATGGTCGGACCAACTGGAATTTGGTTGATTTTGGTCCATTTTTGTCAAATCGGTAATTTTTCCAATTTTTAAAAATTTCACAAAATTTTCCGTAGAAATAAAATTTTGACAAAAATTTCTATAGAAGTAAAATTTGAAACAACATTTTCTATAGAAATAAAATTTGAAACAACTTTTTCTATAGAAATAAAATTTTGCCAAAATTTTATATAGAAATATAATTTTGACAAAATTTTCTATAGAAATAAAATTTTGACAAAATCTTCTATAGAAATAAAATTTGGACAAAATTTTCTATAGAAAAAGTTTGACAAAATTTTCTATAGAAATAAAATTTTGCCAAAATTTTATACAGAATTAAACTTAAAACAAATTTGTATAGATACAAAATTATGCAAAAATTTTATATAGAAATAAAATTTTGGCAAAATTTTGTATAGTAGTAAACGTTAAATAATATTTGTATAGATACAAAATTATGCAAAAATTGTGTATAGAAAGAAAATTTTGTGAAAATTTTATATAGAAATATAATTTTGACAAAATTTTCTATAGAAATAAAATTTTGACAAAATCTTCTATAGAAATAAAATTTGGACAAAATTTTCTATAGAAAAAGTTTGACAAAATTTTCTATAGAAATAAAATTTTGCCAAAATTTTATACAGAATTAAACTTAAAACAAATTTGTATAGATACAAAATTATGCAAAAATTTTAAATAGAAATAAAATTGTGGCAAAATTTTGTATAGTAGTAAACGTTAAAAAATTTTTGTATAGATACAAAAGTATGCAAAAATTTTGTATAGAAAGAAAATTTTGTGAACATTTTATATAGAAATAAAATATTGACAAAATTTTTTATAGAAATAAAATTTTGACAAAATTTTCTATAGAAATAAAATTTTTACAATATATTCTCTAGAAATAAAATTTGGCCAAAATTTTCTATAGAAAAAGTTTGACAAAATTTTGTACAGAAATAAAATTTTGCCAAAATTTTCTATAGAAATAAAAATTTTGAATAGAAATAAAAATTTGAAAAAAAATTCTATTGAAGTAAAATTTTGGAAAACTTTTAAGTTTTAAATTATATTAAGTTGCTTTGGAAAACTAGTCAGCTGGTACGAATTTTGGTCCAAATTTGGACAAATGTTGGTCCAAAATAAAAATTCATTGGGGCAAAGCTGGGTAAGGTCGACGGGTTGAAGTTTTAAAATAGTTTTTATTGGCCAACATAAATTGAACAGAAAACCGCCAATTGATTGTATACAAAATTTGAATTATATGAACATATGAAACGTGTTGAGCACAAGTATAAATTTTTGTCGGAAGTGTTGAATACATTACCCTCAGAACGAACCATTAATTGTTTGGACCCACCTTAGTGTTTCCTTACACGTCTATGCTATTATGCATACTTGCACATTAGTTATGTTTTGTATGTATACTACACATACTTGTACCCAAAAAGGACATTGTTACAACATCCTACGTTGTTGTAAGAGTAAATGATGTTGTGTTGACATTTTGGCTGGAACTATAAATGTTACTTTAATAAGACCACTACCACCAAACTGTCACTGCCACTATCATGAGTATGTGTGTTAAGGGGCTGGCATAAGGACATCAACGAAACAACATCATCCTAATGTGAATATGTCTTCTTGAAAGAGCAGAACTGTCAGCAGTAAAATCGGTAGTACTTCTTCCTTTACCCAAATATGTTTTTAGAGAAAATTGCGGAGGCGTGTTGAATTTCTCTTTTGATAGAAGCAGTTTGATACCCCCAGACGTCAAGAATATGTCAGATATTCGACAGCTATGATAATGATGATGCCATTGATGTGGAGAGATGGTGACGATGACACTGTGACGACAATAATTCTGTTGCTGCTGCTGCAGAGGATGGTGATGATGATGGAGTACACTATTACTGCTGTTGATAATGAGTGATGAGACATCATAAGTTTTTATTATATTCTAAAGGTACTTGTCCTGTGAACTGTGATAGTCTTAGAAGGATGTGGTTCAGAAATACTCCTTGTTAGATCCTTGAGGCAACAATTAAGATTAATTGTTTATGGGCTCCACAGTTGGGTAATATTTTCTCAGAAAATTTATAGTAAGTTGTAAATTTAGAAAAATGTTCTAAATACAAACAATGAGGGACGTTTATGTTCCTACTATCCATTAAGTTAACAATTATGACAACCATAAACTGGGATATTACATTTGAGGTTAAAATATTGGGAAGTGTTAAGTGTAGTTTTATTAAACTTTTAACAAAGTATCTGTTATGAATATAAAAATTTTATGGGGATATTTTCAAAATATAATTGGCATATGAAATAGTGGAGTATAATTCAGTTTACAGTTTATGGTGTTCTGCCAATGTGTATTCATGGAAGTGAAATGAAAATATAAGTGTTTGTACTGTAAATATTTTGAACTCTCATATACCCAGCAACAAAAAATTGGAAGTTCTTTTAAAGGCACAACTTTAAAAGCACTTTCAAAAATGTACTCCCAAAGATGTTCTTTATTTTAACTGCACAGGAAGTTCATTTAAGTTAATTTTTTTATAACTCCATTCTTTCAGTTTTTAATGGAAAATTTAAAATGTTTTTGTTTCAAATATGCTACAAACAGATTAAGAATTAATAAAATGATCAAATTTTGCCGAAAAAATTCTTGCTTAAAATCATTAAAAATCATAAAAAAAATTTAAAAATTGTTTATTTGTCAAAATAGCACAACATTTTTTAATTCACATACAAAACACTGAATTCGCATCACACCTTAAGACATGATGCAAATTCAGTGCAACGGCTGTTGAAATGGTGGGCATCCGTCCTATGACAAGCCCATGTTAAAATTCATCGCTTCTGCGCAATTTGTCACCACTTCCGGATCCAAAAAGAACATCTTCACTACTTTTTGGTGACGCTTTTTTTGCTGGATAACTATTTGATTAACGCGAATGTCGTATGTTGTTTATAGGTAATCGTTTGAAAAAAAAATCTGATTGTATAATAGTTGTTAAAAATTGACAAACATTTTAGAACCTTAAAATGGCCAACAAAGCTATAACTCGCTGCACAAAAGTGGTTCTGCTGGAATTTTGACCCTTTTCCGTCGAATCGATGTCTTAGATGATCGACACTTTTCCATTTTTTTGTGATGATTTTATTTATTCACAAAACGGCTTAATTTGGAATGGCTTCTCAGCGGAGAAAACCGAATTCGGTAAACCAATTTCATGCACGCGAAGCAACACCTAGCCAGTCTGCATCGGAGAGCAACTTTACTTTTTGGAATTTCAATGTACAAACTATTTTTTCTTTGTGTCCCAGCAAAAAAAGCGTCGCCTAAAAAGTAATGCAAATGTTCTTTTTGGATCCGAAAGTGGTGCAAAATTGGCGCAGAAGCGATGAATTTAACATGGGCTTGTCATACACGCAAAGAAAAAAAAAAAACGTTTGGAAAACGTGTACCGAAAACGTTTTTCTTTTGTTGGAGTTTTTTGAATTGCTTCGAAAAGTATACACTTTTATCACCAAAAAAATTCGTTTGTTTAAAAATTTTTATTTTTTTCAATAAAAAAATGTATTTTTGAACCAAAACACAGTCCATTTCGTTTATCTCAAACACTGTTCTTTTCTGACTTTAGGTCTTTAATAAGACACATTTTAAAGTTCATAGTAAAAATTTAATATAGTAGAATGTAATGTTGAACATTTTTTCGGAATCTTCCGACCATATCTGGAATATATGTAAAAAAAAACTTTGGTCGAAGCAGGGATCGAACCCACGAAAAAGGTGCTAAGAACTACAAAACTTCGTGGAAGTCAGAAAGATGTGAGGGAGAATGCAATTAGCCAGAAAATTTTTTTTTTGAGTTAGTCTTTATGAAATTGTTTTTACATCCTGGAAAAGAATAAACGTTTATCACAAAAAGTATATACTTTTCTTCCTAATACACTTCGTTTCAATGAAATGCTTGTGGTTTTCCAGTCAAATATGAAACCATCACACTATCTCGCTTGAATTCCATTACGAATACCTATGTTTATAACTGCTGTAAATCAAAATGCTTTTGTAAGCTTGTAAACAGTAAAATAAACTTTCACTGGAATAAATCTGTCAGCTGTCAGACGAGCGTTTTAGAAATTATAGCAACCAGAAGTTGGTTGCAATACACATAAGTCACCCAGTTTCAGTAGAACCTAAATTATAGCAATTTCAACAAAACATTCAACTATGAGTCATATAATATTGTTATCTTTGGGAGCCATCAATATTCGCCAAGGACTATTGCCAATGGCCATAGTAACATAATTTGTATGAATTTCATACAATTTACCAAAGAGAATGAATGGATAATGCCATTATAAAACAATTTCATTTATTAGATATGGCTATGCGATAGGCAATACTGTCATTCAGTAAGGACTTAACACTACAGGTTTCTATTTAGCTTGGGTCTTGGGAATAATGTCAACTCTTCACAGTCGGTCATTTATGCTAAACAACAGAGGGGGTTGAGTAAAAGAGGGAGGTGAAACTTTAGCATTTTATTGTGGATATTACGACACCACAGTGATTTCATTGAACATTAACATGTTAAGTATAATAACAATAAAGCCACTCATTCACTCAACCAAGAGAATTGGAGCAAAGAGTCTTGTGAAAGGATATCGAAGGACACATAATGTGTAGAATAGCAGCTAATCATTTTTGGAGAAAAACATGACCAACTCATTTGTGAGTGAAGTGTAGTGCAGAGGAGAGGAGACGAGAGAAATGGGGACAACAATGGGAATGGTTATGCTACAACATTTTTGTGGTTCATTAACAAACAAATAAACAACAACAACAACATAACTACTATTAGGTTCACAAAAGCCATAATTAAGGATACACGAGAAAAGGCAAGTAAAGGTCAATCTGACAGATTTAGTGAGACCAGGAGACAAACATATATTTCGACAAGACGAGTGTTGCCATTAGGAATAGTCCTGGAAACCGGTTATATGGAACATGCCAAACAAAAAGAGGATTTGTCTGTTTGTTGGTATAACGAAATATTCCATTCACACCGAATTATTTTTTGGGATTAATTACACAAATCCTTTCATTTCCTTTTCTCCTTCCTTCATTTTTGCACTGATTAGAGAGAGACACTGGTCAAAGTTTATTGAGTTGGGGTGTGTGAGTGAGTTTGGATAATCTGTTAGTAGAAATTTGTTGTTGGTGTTGTTTTTATTTATTTTATTCAGCCAACAAATAAATTATCACAAATGGCTATAACATTTTTGGCAACGAACCATTGGCAAACATATACGCTTTGATAGTTTAGTCTTCTCTATCAACCCTCGCGCTGGATTTTTGTTTAATGGGGGTACCGACTTTATGACTCTGACACAAAGCTGCATCGTTTTGCAATTTGCACTTTACAAATAAAGGAGTGATTTCCAAACACCCACACAAATATCCACCCCCACACATTCCCCATGAACGCACACAAAGGCCCAAACGTCCAATTATAGTTTGGGCGAGATATACGGTGTCCTTATGAGAACTAACACATCCATAATACAACCACTTTTGTACGAACCCTAGCAGCAAAAACTCCCGCACACACACACCAATTGTAACGAAGCAAGTTGTTGTTATTTTTCCGAATTTCCGTTTTTGTTTTGTTTTATGACTGTTGGCTAAATTATATTACCAGAAATGCCAATTCTGATATACGCATAGACTACCCGCGTATGACCATGGCCTTGAACAAACTACACTGAAAGAAGAAGGAATGCAATTTTAAGCAAACAAACATTAGCGGAGCTACAAAAATTCTGGGGTGGGGTGTTTTATTAGTTAACTAATAAAATTATGGGTACTTAACTTTTAGATACAATGTGTAAATATTTATGTAGAAACTATCCAAAAATTGTTTTTGTTTTAACAAATTTTTTATTACTTTTGCTCTATTTTAGGTCATGGAATTTTTTGAAATTTGTAAATTTTTCCTTAAATATGCCTATCTTGAATTTCGTATGATGCTTAATTCGTTCCGCACATATATTTATTTCTCAGGTCTACATAGTTGGATCTTATTTCCACTCACAAACTCACTTATCTTAGATCTTAGACGACTTAAAAGCAATTCTATCTATAAATATTCTGGGAGGGACTAACATTTTTCTGGGGGTGGCTTAGCACCCCCCAGGAAGCACCAGGCAAAGTCAGTGCAAACAAGGGTTTCTTTTGACCCTTAAAACTCTCTTTTAAGGCAAGTAAGAAATGATTAGAAACAATCGTTGTAACGTGTGTCATAAACTCGAGTTTCTGTGCTCTTAAAAGATATATTTTTTAACAAAGGAATTTCGTTTCGGAGAAAAGGACAATTTCTTTGGGTGTATGCCCTACACGTACAAGTTTCACATTGGTCTTTAGTGTACACACAAAACTACACTAACTAAATTGGAATTCGCACTAAATAAGATGGGTCGAAACAGTGCTATACAGATTTCATTTGGTCACGGCCCTTGTGATGTCCAGTTTTAATAATTTATAAATGAAAATGTAAAACAGTTGGGAGCCACCGTAGTGCAATGGTTAGCATGCCCACCTTGCATATACAAGGCCGTGGGTTCGATTCCTGCTTCGACCGAACACCAGGAGGCAGGATTATCCTGCCTCAGTAATGCTGGTGACATTTCTGAGGGTTTCAAAGCTTCTCTAAGTGGTTTCACTGCAATGTGGAACACCGTTCGGACTCGGCTATAAAAAAGAGGTCCCTTGTCATTGAGCTTAACATGGAATCGGGCAGCACTCAGAGATAAGAGTGAAGTTCACCAATCTGGTATCACAATGGACTGAATTGTCTAAGTGAGCCTGATACATAGGGCTGCCACATAACCTAACCTAAACTAACCTAAATGTAAAACAGTTATATTGCAAATAAAAAATTTCTAGAAAAGGTCGGAAAAAAAGCCAACGAAACGCCGAGAAAAACGATGAAGTAAACTAGTTTTATTTGCATTTATACACATTGACCCAAACAGCCCATTAAAATAAATAAAAATTTGATAAAAAAGAAAACACAAAACAAAAAATAATTTATTTTTATTAACCACCTAAATGGGCAATATTCACTCAAATCTGTTCAGATATGGGCAAAGTTGCAGCAAATTTATCATCCAATTTCTGTTAACATGACCGTAATATCCTAAATTTTTAGATTAATGCAATGCACAAAGCATTTCTTTATAATCCGTAGGCGATTCGATAAGTACTTAGCCCTCCAACTGATAAATAAAATTAATCGCATATGGCACATTTAAGAAATAACATACACAAATATCTTTGACATCGATTTCGACCCACTCGAATAAAACTGATTCAAAATTCGCATGCATGCACTCAATTTACGGTCCTTCTTTTATCGGACGTCATTGCTAACTAAATTAACGCTTCATATGGCAACAAATGCTGCATGAACCAACATTTCATCTCACATTTGCCACACATCTTTGCAACTCCGATTCGGATGAATCGGTGAACCAGTTCAATTTTCAATTGAGCAGCAAGATGTATACACTTCGTTTTTGGTGGGGGTTTTTATCCTGGCAGTATGATTGCTTCATTGTTCGTTAGTGTGGGTATTTTTGCAAGTCTGAGGATTCACATAGTGGGGGATGATGATCTCTGTCTACATTTTAGCCACTATGTGGTGGACTTGTAAGTGGGTGATTCGTTGAATGAGTCTAATGAAATGCCATTGTAACTTGAATGTTGTTATTCTTCATCTCCTTGAGAGATAAGCTGGGGGAATTACAATTCTTTACATTGGGATGAATTTTGTAAAAGTTCAATTCCTTTTCAAAAATTTGTAAAAAAAGATGTTTGGAATTCGTTTTGGAATTTGCTATGAATTTTTGTTTAAATATTTTTCAATATTATAGAAATACAAAACTAATGAAAACCCCAATGTGTCTTTGCATATTTCAGTAAACCAATTTTCACACTCACTTTCGTGTGGAGGAAATCCAGTGAACACATACACATAGATGATTTGTATACTGTAAACAAAAAGAATAGAGTCACTAATAACATTTTAATGACAGTTCTTAGTGAATTTAAGAAAATATCTGTTAAAAGTTCAAGTTTTGAATGACTTCATATATTATTTCGATGGGATCTCAAGAGAGAAGTTCACCACTGTGGTATCACTATGGACTGAATAGTCTAAGTGAGCCTGATACATCGGGCTGCCACATAACCTAACCTATGGGATCTCAAATGGAGCTAATTGTCCATAGCTATGGCCAACATATTTCTTGAACATTCTCCTCAAAAAAGGTAACTTTGATTAAATCTAAATGGGACAATCTAAGAAAAAAGGCATCAACTATTTGACTTGCCTGAACAAAATATGTTTTATCGTTGCATCCAAAATAAGCCTGTGTGAGTTGAACTTCTCACCGGTGCGTTAACATGGCGAAAAACTAATCCGTCGTCGGGTATGTGCGAAGCTTTCTCTTCATTTAAGCGTGGGATTGATCGAATAATTGAATATAGTACAGGCCTGCAATCGTTTTACCCTTTCATGGGTAGTCAATGTGAATTAACCCTTCCGTTCGCAGTAAGAGTTTATGCCTTCTTCAGAGCCGGGAGTACTATTGCATCCGGGTTTCATAGACTACAACGAAACGATGCCGAAACTTTCTTGGATAGCATCAAACGTTTCCATGAAATGGTGGCACTAGTCATTCCTCCGCGATAGCTCATTCATGTCCAACATTTTCGGGCAGGATATTTTGACATGCTTAACGTCAAACTGCCAACACTATTTTGTAGGTTTTGAAAATTTACCGTATGAAGTAGCTATTTTCGGGACAGTTGGCCAAATGTGATTCCGCTGCCCGAATAATTTCCAAAGACGAGAATTCAATTACTGACAAATATTGCTCTTTTTGAGTTTTCTTCTCTTATTGCCATATTTATCGAGCCGGAAGTGTAAACAAAAGCATAGCAGCCATCATGCATGCACATCACTCGTTCATGAATATTTTGCAATGATAAAATATTAAAAAGTCTCTCTCCCCCACCATAAGGTCCTCTTACAAAAACAAACAGACATAACCATTGGCAGTATCCATTGTTAACTGGACCAGAAACACGCGTCAAAATCGTGTTACTCAAAAACATACGCCAAGGTCTTGAACCCACATTCATAGCCACAAACAGGCCGTAAGACACGTCCTGCACAGACACTTACACGTGCCCACCCGCACATGTGTGGGGAGGATGGAAAATGCCCAAAGGCATGAATGAGTTAAAGGAAGAGTTTTGTTTTAATGTTTGGGGAGTTCAATGCCAAAATAGATCGATTTCCTTGTTTTACAAGAGATGAACCTGCTGTAACCTCTGTAAGGGAAACAAAAGAAATAGATTGCTGGAGTTTGGGGTTGTTTGGTTTTTTTTTCTCTGAGGGAGTTTGTGTTGAACTACACGTGTTTGAGGAATGTCTGGAGCACCATGTTTCGACATTTCTTTTTAAAGTTCTTCTTCCATATGTGCTGTAGCATGACAAGCAGCTGATTTCTGTCAAATGTCAATAAGTTGGAGATTATCTATAAATCAGTCTCGCTCTCACTCAAAGCAGAGAGGGAGAGAATATGGCAATGATTTATGGTTTTTTCTTACATGGAGGACCAAGATGTTAACCAAGCAAAGGAGTCTGCGAACGAAAAAAGTTATGTTTGTTAATGTTTTGACGCGAAATTAATTTTGGGTTTCCTTTGTGGGGCAGTGTTTCGCTGCGTCATGTGTCAATAATGACATATTTTGTACTTTCTCATCCTCGATAGAAGGATATGGTTTGAAGATTGTATTCAATTTTCTTGTTTAAGAATTGAACAATGATGTTTGAATGTAAACATGCCTGGTTGTGGTAAAGATAAAGAACCACAAAAATATAATTTTCTTAGATTATATGAATTGAGGAAAATACGAAAACCTAGAGCCAAACATTTCTTTGTCGATTTCTAAATGAGTTTCATGTGAATGAAAGTGAATCATGGGAAAAGGTGCTCTAATAATTTGATTCGTGATAAAATGACCTAAATGAAAGGGAGGGAACTTAACTACTGATAATGGATGTTGCACCCGGAAACCCAGTTCGTACCTTGGCTCTGTTTACACAGTTTCATTCGTTTATTTTACCTATTTGTAGTTGTATTACAATTGCGAACCTCAAAACATGTGCATCGGTGGTTTATGCATTATTTTCTTGATAAGGAACAAATTCTAAGACGGTCTAGTGATGTCCTATTTTTCCTATTGTAATCCTGCAGTATTCTTCAATATTCTTCAAGTAAACAATTTTTCTATAACTGGGTGAAATCCGTATTGCTGATTTATAGAAAACTACTAAAAATGAAATCCGTAATACTGAAGCATTATCATATCCGAACAATTATTGTGGAATCAATGCAACAGATATTTAAATAGATATTTGGCCCTATGACAATCCAGTCTATACAATTTATGGCTTTTTGTTCGGTACTGACCATACACTCAAAAAAAAGTGAACTCTCTATTTCACTAAAGCCAATTTAACTTTATTTTTGTTCATGGAGTTATTATATATGGAGAAAGTTTCCTTTACTCTAACAATTTTTTACGTACGTTAGTTAAATTAACTAAAAAAACGGGAAAAAATTATACACAAATGAAGTAAAAAGTTTTACTAAATTCGTACTTCGTCGTAAGGAATTGTAAACGTCAAACATACCATGAACTGTTTTATTGAATACAACTTCGGAGTGAAATACTGTGAGAAAAAATTATTTACATATTTTATTTTTGCGAATCAACGCTGTTTTATCTACATCTTCCAACATCAACAACTTCATCCAGAATTATTGATGACAATCGTTAGTATTCACTTGAATGAAACATTCAACATAGCTCTAATCTCAACATTTGTTATCCCAAGAATAAAACACGGAGCCTTGTAGATTGTTCTCGTGGAATAACAAATCAAAATTGGTTCATGTTTCCAAATAATTGAAAATAAAATTTCAAGGATAAACAATGTGATGCCTTCATTAGGGTCTCAGTTTAATTTAAATTTATGACAATTGGGGAAATCTTAATTTTCGCAAAATAATTTCCCAGTCAGCGAACCTCCCCTCCCAAACTCCCACTCAATGAAGTTGGCATAAATAAAAGTGAAACAAGGATGAAAAAAGAACAACAGAAACGGCAGTATAGTATGGAGCCAAGGTAATCATGATGGTACTCCATCGAATGAGGAAGCCCACATAAGAATTGTTCATGTACACCTCCGTGACAATGAACCCTCAGGGTCGTTAAAGTAATAAATTTAGTCCAGGCACGTACCTGCAGCTTAACATAATATGGATGCTAAGTTTCACTTCCTCGCATACAAAACACCCCTGTCACCTCAATCCACCAGTCGATCACTCGCCTTCCGCCTGCCTAAGCCGTCAGCTTTGTCAACCAACCACATGCACAACAACAAACAAACCAATTTCACTTTTCCCAACCAGGATATCTTGGAAAATTCGCATTTATTTTACACAACAAACAAAAAAAGGAAAAGCATAAAAGGACGACGGCGACGACTGAAAGCTAAGAAAACGACGACAACGATGATATAAACAAACATAAAATGACACAATATTAGAAACGTGCAAGGATTTGAGACGAGAGTTTTGAAAAGGACCACCATATTTCGGAAGAGGCTGCCATCAGACTGTTAGTCCGAAATTTTAAGTAGGAATATCTTTTGCAATTGCCAATAAAACAGCAAAACAGAATCAAACTTGGATAACATGAGCAAAGAAGCGGAAGGAAAATAAAACTTTAGATGGCGGCAAATAATATTATACTAAAAACAGCAACAACAACTACACTACATAAAATAACAGCATTGGCATTGCAAACTCCTACCATCGCAGTATCATAAGCATCAACAACAGTTGTTCAAACATGCTTGGCAACATACAGGAATAGGAGCAGGAGAAAACCGTCTGCAAGGAAGTACCAAAGTGAAGCCAAGGAAAATGGCTACATAAGGAGTATCAGCGGATGTTATAAGGAACCTCCAACAAAGCGATGATATCCCTTCTCATCACCCCGCACAGACATATTTAATGACTTTGTTCCATAACAAGAACACAACTGCCGCCAAAACATCCCGCCCCACCACAACCAAGGCGAAAGTAAAAGTTTATAAAGTACTTAGACTCAAAGAAAAATATCTGTAGTTAGCGATGTAGAATTGCAACACGCTAAAGGATTCTTAAATATGCACGCTTAGAGGTGTTCTCTTGGCACGAAATTGTCGTGACACGCTTGAATGAGTCCGTTGAGTCGGCAACAAAATGCAAAGCAACACTCGTGAATGGGGTTTTAACAAATATGTGAGCATGAGTTAAAAATTAAATCATTTCATTAATGTGAGTGAATTTTTTTTGGAAAAAACAAGCTCGCGCTCTCAAACAAGATTGCGCTCAATCTTAGATTTAATTCTTCAAATCAAATTTCCTTTTTGAATAATTGGCATTAATTTCTAGTTTTGTTTTTTAGGAGCGCAAATTAGTATCACTCTTCGAAACTTATCTGGATTGTACATTTTGGCTTCAAGGTACGAAAAGTGATTTGTGCTTTGTTGTGAATTTGATGTGGTAGACAAAAAAACTTCCAGAACAGTCGAAGATGTTTGAAGATGCTGAATTGGAGGCATTGCGCGATGTCAAAAGTAAGAACTTGCCTAATCGTTCGAAGTTACTGGCTTTCCTATCGACTGATTTTTTTTTCTTGAAATGGGTACAGTGCGAAATGATGTCGAGAGACATCGAAGGTCGTTTTTTTACTTTGGGTCAGCTATTCCAAAGGTATCAGAAGGAAAGGTGTTATTGCATTGCATCGTTAATTGTGATGAAAAGTGAACCCACTACGCCAATCCCAAGCGTTTACCCCGGTCATAGCTCAACATAACAGCTGTGTATTTGGTGAGACTAGCTGGGAGTTATGTACTATGGGCTGCAGCAACCTAGTAAAACGATCACAGGATCGGATGCGTTTGAGTCAAGCATTATGTGATAAACGGCCACAATGTTGAGAAGGGGACAACATGCTGATTTTGCAGCACGATAACTCTCGGCCTCATGATTAAAATCCGCAAAAACTTATTTAAAAACAGCCCATGTATTGCTCCTTTTGATTACCACCAGGGTTAACGAGCTTCTCTAAGTGGTTTCAAAGCAATGTGGAACGCCGTTCGTGATAAGATAAGTTCACCACAGTGGTATCACAATGGACTGAATAGTCTAAGTGAGCCTTATACATCGGGCTGCCACCTAACCTAACCTAACCTTGGTCCATTTTCGTCAAATCGGTATTTTTTTTTTTCAAAATTTTCTAAAGAAATAAAATTTTGACAAAATTTTATATATTGTATAGATACAAAATTATGCAAAAAGTTTGTATAGGAAGACAATTTTGTGAAAATTTTATATAGAAATAAAGTTTTGCGATATCTTCCTACAGAAATAAAAGTTTGACAAATTTTCTATAGAAATAAAATATTGACAACATTTTCTATAGAAATAAAATATTGACAAAATTTTCTATAGAAATAATATTTTGGCAAAATTGTCTATAGAAATGAAATTTTGACAAAATATTCAACATAAACAAGATTTTGTCAAAATTTTCTATAGAAATAAATTTTTGACGACATTTTCTATAGAAATAAATTTTTGACGACATTTTCTATAGAAGTGAAATTGTGACAAAATTTTCTATAGAAATAACATTTTCACAAAATTTTCTATTGAATAGAATATAGAATAAAATTTTGAGAAAATTTTTTATAGAATAAAACTTTGACAAAATTTTCTATAGAAATAAAATTTTGAGAAAATTTTGTAAGAAATAAAATTTTGACAAAATTTTGTATAGAAATATAATTTAGACAAAGTTTTGTAAAGAAATAAAATTTTGACAAAATTTTCAATAGAAAAAAATTTACAAAATTTTTTATAGAAATAAAACTTTGGCAAAATTTTTTATAGAAATAAAATTTTTATAAAATTTACTATAGAAATAAAAATTTGACTAAATATTCTATAGAAATAAAATGTTGGCAAAATTTTCTATAGAAATGAAATTTTGACAAAACATTCTACACAAATAAAATTTTGTCAAAATTTTCTGTAGTAATACATTTTTGACGACATTTTCTATAGAAGTAAAATTGTGACATTTTCTATAGAAATAAAATTTTGAGAAAATTTTCTATAGAAATAAAATTTTGAGAAATTTTTCTAAGAAATAAAATTTTGACAACATTTTCTATAGAAAAAAAAATTTACAAAATTTTTTATAGAAATAAAACATTGGCAAAATTTTTTATAGAAATAAAATTTTGACAAAATTTACTATAGAAATAAAAATTTCACTAAATTTTCTATAGAAATAAAATTTTTGGAAAATTTTAACTTTTAAATTATATTAATTTAATGGAAAAATGGTCTGCTGGTACGAATTTTGGTGCAATTTTGGAAAAATGTTGGTCCAAAATAAAATTCATTGTTGCAACGCTGATTACCACTTTCTTGTTCCGACTGATGTCGTATGGCGTGGCTAATCAGCATTTTCGTTTTATAAGGAAGCCAAAGATTGCAAAGAAAATAATATTTTTTGCTTTCAATCACGAAGTTAAATGATCCAATTAATTTTTAATTTAAATGTCTTCAATCACAGAAATGATAGTATTAATCACCAAAGTCATTTAAAAAATAAATTAATCCAATTAAAGATTTAAATGATGCTATTAATTTCTGTGATTGATTTTTATTTCAATTAAAAAAAGTGTTGAACCAAATAAATTTTGAATTAAAAATTAAATTTTTTTAGAATTCAATTTTAATTGCAAAATTTTTGGTGATATTTCTTTTGTGTAGGTCGATTCGCAAATTGAGTCAAAGGACAACTCGTTTATCGTTGCAGTATCTGTTTGCTGCCAAAGGTGGGAAAAGTGGTTGCTAGCCAATTACAAGAATCTTTATGCTGATTGGCTAAGGCTATGGTCACACTAGGCAAATATTTGAACAAAATGAGTGTCAAACATTGTTCCAGAACCATTTTCCAAATATCTGGATACGGTTTTTGGAAAATAATTCTACAACGATATTATATACACAATATGAGCTAAAAATGTTTGTTGGTTTGGTTGTGGCGACGGATTTTTATACCCTTCACCACTACTGTGGTACAGGGTATAATAAGTTTGTGCATTTGTATGTAACGCCAAGAAGGAGTAATCATAGACCAACCTTTTAGTATACGGATCGGCTTAGAATTAAATTCTGAGTCGATTTAGCGATGTCCGTCTGTCTGTCTGTCTGTCAGTCTGTTGATGTATTTTGTGTGCAAAGTACAGCTCGCAGTTTTAGTCCGATTGTCCTAAAATTTGGTATAGGGTCCAGATTTGGATATATCTCCATATATAGCTTTCGCCCGATTTACACTCATATTACCACAGAGGCCAAATTTTAACTCCAATTTAGTTGAAATTTTGCACAGGTAGTATAATTAGGATTGTAACTATGCGTGCCAAATTTGGTTGAAATCGGTTCAGATTTGGATATATCTCCCATATATAGCTTTCGCCCGATTTACACTCATATGACCACAGAGGCCAATTTTAAACTCCGATTTAGTTAAATTTTGCACAGGGAGTAGAATTAGCATGACTCTAATTTTCCTAAACTTTTAATACATATATATCGAGCGATAAATCATAAATAAACTTTTGCGAAGTTTCCTTAAAATTGCTTCAGATTTAAATGTTTCACATATTTTTTTACTAATATTGTGTTCCACTCTAGTGCATTAGCCGACTTAAATTTTGAGTCTATAGATTTTGTAGAAGTCTATCAAATTCTGTCCAGATCGAGTGATATTTAAATGTATGTATTTGGGACAAACCTTTATATATAGCCCCCAACACATTTGACGGATGTGATATGGTATCGAAAATTTAGATCTGCAAAGTGGTGCAGGGTATAATATAGTCGGCCCGCCCGACTTTAGACTTTCCTTACTTGTTTGTTTTTGATTTCTGTCAAATATTTGCCCAGTGTGATCATAGCATAATATATTTACTCAATTCTAAAATGTTGTTCTATATATTTGATCGATATACCGCTTTGCTGTTTCCAACAAAGCATTACAGTGATTCATAAATCTCTTTGCTTACATAGGGTCGTGGGTTCAACATCAGTTTTGACAGAATACCAAAATATTTTTCAATGGTAGATTATCCCCTCGCAGTAATGCTGGTGATATTTCTGGGTGCTTCAAAGCTTCTCTAAATGGTTTCACCGGCTATAAAAAAGGAGGTCCCTTTTCATTGAGTTAAACCTAGAATCTGACAGCACTCAGCGATAAGATAGTAGTCTAAGTGAGCCTGCAATATCGGGCTGCCACTATACCTAACCTAACCTAAGCTTTGCTGAAACTCATTTTAAATATCAGTGGCACTAAGAACATATGTTATATATTCCGCTATACGGTTGAACGATGCTTTGTGATACATATTTTCGAATATTCATTTGTTTTGAAATGTACATTTGCTTGGGGGTTTTGCTTTGAGTGTATGAATTGTAATAAGTGTCTTGGTATGGCTGCATATAAATGCCAAGATAAACAAGACTCCAATGAAAATGAGTTTAGAACAAATTGCAAAACAACTCTTTAAGTGGTGGTAAAACTTGTTAAATTCATTGTAAAAATAATTAAATTTTCATAAAGAGGAAAGGCACATCAAATAAAACTCGACATTCCGACATAATCGACACTAAATGTACTGAATAAAATGTTTTCACCAAGGCTCCCTTCATTCCACAATTAGAACGATAACTTCATTGCTTTCTCTTTGTATATCGATGATTTGCTGAATAGAGTCAAGGAAAAGTTCAATACTTTTCCTTATCCAACTTTACCAATTAGCCATGACAACGGAAAAAATAAATGCCAAACTTTTCCCCAACACAATAGTCATTGCAAATCCTCGAAGGAATATGGACAACATGATCCACTGAAAGCTAAGACAAAAGAAACAAAAACTATTTCGTATGTAACGCTAATGTGCAGCTAAACGCCATAAGGATTAAGTTAAATGATTCAATGAACAAGGAGCAGGGACCAAGCAACATCATCGTACTTGACATTTAGTATTCTGGTCACTGAGGCATATCGTAAAAAAAAGAACAGATTCGTTTCCCCCTCAGCACGCACTATTGGTGGTATTGGGGACGTATCCTGAGTGGGCTTAGGACCGAATACATCTCTGACAACGATGAGTAAACGAACAGAGAATGTTCACAGCAATATCTCAAAATAATGTTGGCCAATCACTCATCTGTGAGGAGAAATTCGGCTAAACAAATCCAAATGGACATGGCTACCCAATGTGGGGCATTGCCTCACATATATTTTGTGATAAATAGATACCAACATTTGGAACGTGACTCACAATTGGTATACACCATGAATGGAAGTATAAAAAAGTCGAAAAAGGCACACGTTTAAATGGCTTTAATGAAATCCTAAATGCTGCCAACGGAATTCATTTTACGCAATTTCCAATATAGCCAGATTTGTCCGCATGAATAAATAAAGGTATGTTGGGTTAAAAGGCCCCCAACCCCCCATCCCTCTGAAAAAGGACCCATATGTTGTTATTTTCCAATCGATATTTAAAATGGCTACGCGTCTAAGCGATGCAATCATGGATCTAAGAAAAATTTTAATATTCCTTTTACGTCAATGCGCCACAAGTAATGTATAGTCAATAGCGTTCCCATACTCTCTCTCTCTCTGTATGTGGAAAAATTTAAATGCATTCGTAATAGGTGCTTGGCGAAGCAAATATAATAAATACAGAGGATCCGTGAGTGAGGGCCTTTGAAAATAGTGTATGACCGTTATACCACTCTTCTCAAGCGATGATACTTTTGTGCCACAAAATGTCATACTTTTTTAAAAAGTTAGTGCCACGTTTTTCCCTTACTGCGGCACACTTTGATTGCTTCATTTATATTGAGATATTTTTTATGATTTTGATCCCAAAAAAGATTACAGTCATGATCGGTTTTAAGATTATGAATTACGTCAAGATTACGGATAGCAACGGTGCCTTAACAAATCATCCAGTTTACCAGTCGAATGCTATATTTATGAACAATTTTCCCACTAGTATTATAATATCAAGTGCTTCGCCCAAAAGTATGGAGACATTTTTCTACAGAAGATATGCCCAGTTAATTTTTTGTATATTAAATTTCAAGGAGTGTTTTTCAATTGGATGAAAACCTAGGTCAGTGATGATCTAAAGTCTAAAATTTTTCTCTGATGGCGAATATCGGATATGTATCGATATATTGGATAAATTTGAATAGATTACAACTCACAAAAAAACAGAAACTGTTTTATTCTTAATGACCTAGAGCCAAACTAATCAATAATAAAATTCTTTTCTTTATGAAAAGGTGTGACAGTTCTTGTGCCAATTTTTTAAAATGAATGTGTCAATGCAATGAGAATCTTGCAAAAGGTTTTTGATAGAAATTGGCATAGAGACTACGACCCTCTTTATATACGACGAACATGCTAACCACTATAACACGGTGAATTTCCGTAGGTTAGGTGGCAGCCCGATGTATCAGGCTCACTTAGACTATTCAGTCCATTGTGATACCACATTGGAGAACTTCTCTCTTATCACTGAGTGCTGTCCGATTCCATGTTAAGCTCAATGACAAGGGACCTTCTTTTTATAGCCGAGTCCGAACGGCGTTCCACATTGCAGTGAAACCACTTAGAGAAGTTTTGAAACACTCAGAAATGTCACCAGCATTACTGAGGTGCGATAATCCCCCGCTGAAGAACTTTTTGGTGTTCGGTCGAAGCAGGAATCGAACCCACGACCTTGTGTATGCAAGGCGGGCATGCTAACCATTGCACCTCCGTGGCTCCCCGTATAATAAAATAAATTTTCCGTATAAAAAAATAAACTTTCTTGAAACAATGATCTCACTGGACACCTCGCTGCATCCTTGATTCCCAATTGTCAATAGAGGACTGGATTGCATTTTCTTCTACCAGTAGTTTTCCAAGGCCTGACTGAAGGCCGACGTTTCGAATTTATACCATCCTATCACATACATTTGTACCAAACCAAATGCTGTCCTTTTTCCATTATAATGTGTCGAGAAGAGTCTATGACCTGTTTATAGTTGAGTCAAGTCATGTTTTCGCTTTGATATTTTTCCCAACTTTGTTGGGAACAAGAACAAGGAAAAGAAAAACACCAACGTATCATCAGCAACAGAGGTATCTAACAAACATAAGATACGGCTATTGACCTGGTCCCAAACATATGCTCGTTCGTGTCCAAGCAACGGACCAAAGAGCAATAGAGGAGATTGTTGAACCGGAAAACGAGCTAATTTACGCTTCACATAAAGGTTAGAACATGGATTATTATATCTGCATCCTTAAACATATTGCCATCATGGACGATGATGTTGGGTGAATCTGAATACCAGCAAGACCATAAGGATGAATGTGATTGGTGGATGGAAGCGACAGAAAGTTCCATTCCTAATTTAGTTTGACTGTCTTGTGCTTTGGAATAATTTCAAATATTGGATTTGAAAAGAATATCCTGTAATCTCGACTTGGATGTTCTCCAAATTCCCTTCATTGCTTTAACAAAAGTTTACTGAAAGAATTTCACTTGCATACTTAGTTGTGAGTTCAACATGAAACAAATTAAAATGTCCTTTTTTCTCTCAATTATCCTTTGCATTGATTTGCAGACATAAATCGCCAGTGTCTCTTACTCACCATCACAGATGGAAAACGTAATAATCCCCATGATGACAGCTTTCTTAGGGGACTTTGTGTCTCCAAAGGCAATAAATTCATATCCATGACACAGATATTGTGTCACTGGCTTTTCATGCTCAACGAGACATAAAGACCAGGATAAAAAAGGAAACTGTGCAATGTTTTAGAGTTCAATGGAAGAACGAAGGCAATGCGTTCCTTTGGATTGAAAATATCACCCTAAGAATATTTGATGATTTAATTTCTTGTTTGTCATATTTTTGATTTTAATTTTATGACTCTATTCCAAAAATCTTTTCTTTCAGATTATGGAACATTTTTAAGACAAAATGCCGAATTTACACTATGTCGATTACAATCGGAAGTATTCAGCCCAGGAAACAATACAGGTAAGTACTGAACTTAAAAGCATATCCGTTTCTCTGGCATGGATTTTGGGAGGTGGAAACGACGAAGCCAGCTTATTTAACAATTTCCTTAATAAGCCTCATAAAATGTGAACTTTAATTATGGTTTAAGTTACGTCCTTTAATGACGAAGGGCGAGACAATGACTACACTGAGAACAACAAATAATGCAGGCGTCTTTCCTACATTTGGCGTATCATTATTGTTGCGGGTGTTGGTTTTTATTTTCTTCGTTTTTTTATTACATTATCCAGAAAAGGGCAATTAAAATTAACGCTAAGCATTGGCCAATACGCCTCTACAAACACCATGGTGTAGCAATGCTTGACGAAGAATTTCGTAAGAGCTGTTAATACGGTTCCATGGGTCACAAATTGCTGCTACTGTTCCACAGCCTTGTTTTTTATGGCACGTGCCGTTAACCAGGACCCAGTCATTAAAACAAGGCATTTCATTTTCTAGGACATGCGGAGAAGACACAAAGGGTTGTAATTTGTTCGACATTCTGTTGGACATTTGAAGAGCAAGAGCAAGTAGTAAGACGGCCAACGTTAAGAAAACTCTAATTTTTTATTGTCTTCATCATCGTCTATTTTTTGTCTTTAAATGACTTTATTTTCATGTAATTTGCAATCGTATTATGAGGGTGGTATGAAAAGATGAGGGGAAAAATTATCAAACACGTTGGACACTATCAAAATGCAAACATAGGTTTTGGTCTTGACAATACAACATTTTCCAATTGTACGAATACTAAACGAGGGGACGTATTTTAGAAACTCTAGCCATTCAAGGAGCATTTGTATCAACGTTATATTGGAATGATGGAACTATATAGAAAGAGAAAGCATAGTGATGGCACTTACAGAAATTTCCCTAATATAGTTAGAGATACCATGTAGTGAGCACTCGTCTGATTGGAAAATGAGCGATAATATCTGAAATTCCCTTTGTTGGTTGTTCAAAAACACTCTGAATTATGTTGGAAAATACACTGTTCTTAAAAACATTTAAGTAACTTCAAGAAAAACCACAGTGTCCTTGTACTTGCGCAAATAATTTTAGTGGTCAGACCCGTCAAAATATATGGTATTGGGGGTCGGGTAACTGGCGGTTCAGAATCGATGCTATTCGCTGAACGCCATTCGTTCAGTCTTTGTGTATCGTAGGCCCATTTGATGAGATAGGTACGGATTCTCTTAATGCCATATTGCATCTTTTGTTTATAAACATATTAGCCAGTCAGACACAACAACAACAGCAATGGGAACTCACCACTACACCAGGCAAATGTGACCCATTTCGAGGGGTTATTTAGAGAACTGACAGACGTGGGACTAGCCTGGTGAAGTTGTGTGGGATTTAGTTTATGTAGTATCACTGAATCGACTGTAATAACTAACTTGACATAGCCTAGGATAGTGTTTAACATAGAATCGGCAAACGCTCTCACAGAAGAGATAAACACAATGGACAGCTACAGTAACTAACATAACCTACCTTCCATAAAGCTGTTTATCTCCTCTTGTGATGGTAACACATACAGAAGGAATATGGCTAGGTTAGGTTAGATATAGTGGCAGCCCGTTTCAGGCTCACTTACTATTCAGTCCAATGTGATACTACAGTAGTGAACTTGTCTCGTGGCTGCCCAATTTTATGCTTAGGTCAAAACTTTTTTGTGTCCGATTGAACCCATGGCCATTTGTAGCAATTAGGTTAGGTTAGGTGGCAGTCCGATATATCAGGCTTACTTGGACTATTCAGTCCACATTGGTGAACTTCTCTCTTATCACTGAGTGCTGTCCGATTCCATGTTAAGCTCAATGACAAGGGACCTCCTTTTTATAGACGAGTCCGAACGGCATTCCACATTGCAGTGAAACCATTTAGAGAAGCTTTGAAACCCTCAGAAATTTCACCAGCATTACTGAGGTGGGATGTTAGGTTAGGTGGCAGCGCGATGTATCGGACTCACTTAGACTATTCAGTCCATTGTGATACCACATTGGTGAACTTCTCTCTTATCACTGAGTGCTGCCCGATTCCATGTTAAGCTCAATGACAAGGGACCTCCTTTTTTATAGCCGAGTCCGAACGGCGTTCCACATTGCAATGAAACCACTTAGAGAAGCTTTGAAACCCTCAGAAACTGAGGTGGGATAATCCACCTCTGAAAAACTTTTTGGTGTTCGGTCGAAGAAGGAATCGAACCCACGACCTTGTGTATGCAAGGCGGGCATGTTAACCATTGCACCACGGTGGCTCCCTTTGTAGCAATTGCACCACGGTGACTCTCAAAATGTTTTGGTTTTTGTGCATATAATAATTTCATTTAATCCATCGCGCTCTGTGGAAACCCTTAAAATTGAACATACTTACATACCACCTTCGTATCGCTAAGCTATTCATTTTTTTATAGCACTTGTCCTTTATTTTTTCCCCAACATTAAATTGTTGAGAAAAAGTCCTTTAACACTTCTGTTACCACTCGAACTGAAAATAATGTTAAGGATCTAAATTGGATGGGAATTTTTCGGAACAATTTTTCCACAAACGCAAGAAGACGTTATTGTTTTCGCGTTAAAGTAAAATGTAGCTGAAAATATTCTTCTACAACGTAAAAGCATGTTGACCAAGAGAAAATAAGCAAACATCTGTTCTCTTCAAATATTCTGTGCAGTCACTTGATTAAGTGGCTTTCTTATATCTGTGTTATACTTTCCTTTGCCATACTTGGATGTTAAGCGAAAAAGTTTAACAAGAATTTAAAAAAAAAATCCAGTCTTTGTCTAACCCTTGTGGCAAGGAATGTCACTTTCATCCATGATTCACCATCCACACCGAGTTCACATTGAAAGTGTTAAAATCCTTGAATTCTCCATGAAATGTGATGCTTTTAGAATTTTAAGTGACTGTAATTTGTTGCTACTTTACTTTTTGGAGTGGGTGCGAGGAGGTCTGTGTGATATCCAGATGCCTTAGATTGTGTCTCTGTGTCAGGTTATGTTCATAAAACAAACTCCTTCATCTTATTGGAATGAAATTTGTTTTCTTGTTGTTTTTCTTTTTTTCGTGTCGTCCTTTGATAAAGTTTGAAGTCTTTTTTCGTTGAATTGCTTAATTAGCTTACGACGATAAGAAGGGTTATGTCGATAAATTAGCAAGAGAGGGTTAAACCTCTTTGGAATTACAATGATACTGCTTTTGAGTGGAGGTGGTAATGTTCTCCAGGGATAAAGCAAACGTTGACAATTTTAATATCCCATCGGAGAAAGCTTACTTTTGAGTTCATAGATCAACAGGACAAGGCAAAAAAAAAAACACTTTAGTACTTTTCTTAAAAACAAGCACATATAAATTTCCCACGAATATCCCACGAGGAACAAAAATGAATTTATTCATTATCAGAGAATTCAGCCCGATTTTTTTACCATACCAATGATATTTCTTTTTAAAAAAATTATTAAAACGTTTGGAAAATGGGTGTATGTTAAAAACCGTTGCTCTTTTGTATCTCAATTTTTTATCACCAAATTTGGTTATTAAAAAATTTGTATTTTTGGTCATTTATATATTTCATCGGAGAAAGTTTAATCTTGAGTTCTTGGATCAATAGGGGTATCGAAAATATCCCCGAACAGTCATATGCAAAATTTAATTCTTTTCACGGAAACGAAGTTTTTGAATAAAGAAGTTTCTTTTGTTAATTAAGTTGTTTCTTTCCTGCCAAAAAAAGTTCATTGAGGACAAACATTGCAACTGCTGTCATGCAAAAATATTTGACTTTAAGGAAACAATTTCAACTTGAAGGTGGGTATTAAGTTCGAGCTTAGCCGCTAAAATCGTCATTTTATCACGATTACTTTTCTTTTATAATCCACTTTAAGGAGTACAAACTTTGTGAAAATTCGCTTAGTCAAGTTATAATAAAATTTGCTAAAAATATGTATAATTTTATGCCTTTTTTTATTGATTTAGTTTTCACTTTAGCGATTTTAGCGGCTAAACTCGAACTTAATACTCACCTTTAAAGTATAATATATATTTTTTTAAATTTCAAACAAACTTTACGTCAAGGATTTTAAAATCCTCAAAATATCATAGGCGTTTTTTGTGGGGTTTTACCTTCAATTTACAAAATTCAAGATTTCAGTTAATGTAAAGAATATTTCTTTATAGTTTCTTTACTTAAGAGGATACTTAGAAATTTGATTGGATGACGTAAATTTCTAAGATGAAAGGTCAAACATTTTTTTAATTAAAATTTCTTTACTTTTGTCCTCATCCTTTTTTGTCTATTGAGTAAATTTTGTGTCTTAAATTTTAAGCTATAATCATTTTCATATTGGGTCATACTTTCTACGGTACACTGATGGGACTAACCATCTCTGAGAAATGTGTAGTTATCGTTGCCTGTGTCTGGAATCGGTCATATAGTATCCCAGCAAAAAAAACAATTGGAAGTTGTTCTAAAGGCACAACTTTAAAAGCCATTCCAAAAATGTCCTACGAAAGATGTCTTTATTATAACTACATACACACAAAAAAATAATTGTTTCCTCCCAAACGGAATTTTAGACAAACATAGATCTTTTCTCATTTGTTTTTTGCTTTAAGGAAGTTTATTTTGAAGAAAAGTATATACTTTTTGTGATAAACGTTTATTCTTTTCCAGGATGTAAAAACAATTTCATAAAGACTAACTCAGAAAAACAATATTTTCTGGCTAATTGCATTTTCCCTCACATCTTTCTCACTTCCATGAGGTTTTTAGTTCTTAGCACCTTTTTCTGTAATACAAACAATGTAGAAGAAATTATTCGATTTTATAAATATTTTAAATTTAAACGAAATGGACTGTATTGTTGGTTCAAAAATAATTTTTTTTGAAGAAATAAAAATTTTTTAATAAACGATTTGTTTGGTAACAAAAGTTTAAAATTTTCAAAGAAAGAAAACTCTAACAAATGAAAAACGTTTTCGGTACACGTTTTCCAAACGTATTTTTATCTTTGCGTGTAGGAAGTTCTTTTAATTCTCTTTTTTTATAACTTGCTTTTTTCACATTTTTAATGGGTAATTTTAACTTTTTTGTTTCAAATAGATTAAAAACAGAGTAAAAATTAATAAAATTTTATAAATTATTTAATTTGTGTCGAAAAAAATGTAAATACATTCTAGAAAAATCGTAAATTTTTTAAAATATTTGAGGTGAAACGGTTCAGGCAAGCGTTAGAATGCACGAAAAATCATACAAAATTATAAAAATTATTTATTTGGCAAAATATCACAAAATTGTTTAATTCACATCCAAAACACTGTATTAGGATCACTTCTTATGAAGTGATGCACTTTCAATCAACGGCTATTGAAAAGTTCATGTTAAATTCATCGCATCTGAGCCAATTTTGCACCACTACAACAAAACTAAGATGGTACAAAAATCGGAAAAAAATGTTAATTATAATTTGGTAAAAAAAAAACAATGCTATGGAATTAAATTTAAACTCAAGTAGCTTTAAAATATTCATACAATCGTTCAAATGGCATACATTAAAATCAATCTTCAAAATGAAGCATATGTTATCCTTATGTTTCATTCGCATTTGTTCCTCATATCACAGAAGGCATTGCATCTAGGCGTATGCGCAAGATTCACTCTTTTGTATTCTCTTTTATAGAAAACAATATTTCTCATTCAACTCTCTATGAATATTTTTCTGAAATCATCCACACAGACTTACACCAGACAGCATAGCACGTGCTTCCTCTAAGGAATTCCATTTCAGTACAATCAACTCTCCTCTCTCTCTCTTACTATTCAGTACCTTTTGTTTGTGGCAGCATTGGTGAAAGGACAAGTTGTTTGAATTTTTGTTTATGTGCCGGAATGAAATTTAATTAAGCATGCGACGAAAAGGAGACTGACTATAAAAATGAGCACAGAGAGTGGGCTACTGAGAGAAAACACAAAGTCCCAGACCGGTCTCACACTTTTGCTTGTGGCATAATAAAATTCTATTAAATAACTTGTCTTATGACCGAGGTCGGACAGAAGAGATCTTAATAAAAACAACAATGACAAAGTATGAAGAGGTGCTTCATATAAACGGATTTCCGGTAGAAGTTTACAAAGTAGACATTATAAAGGGTTCTCCAAAGACCCTATTGCTTGTGTCTAGGCACAAAGCTCGTTGGCAGACTTTTTCTGTTACAAATAGCAAATTAAAATGAATAACTTTTATTTTAATGCCGTAACAATGAAAACGTATATGGGAATTAGAATAACAGGCATTCCTGAACAGTTCTAAGGAGAAATTATTTGGCAAGTAAAGAGAAAAACATAACCGCAAAGAGATTACAACGTAGCGCCTGTTTTGCTTGTTTTTGTAACCTCATTTCAATTTAAGTATTTTAGACTTTTCCCCGGCTAGTCGACAACAGACATTTAGCCTTGGGGTTGACCATATTGTCTCCCACACTCCTTGGACTCTTTGTTCTACGCGGGATATTGTTGTATGAGTTTTCGCAGAGGCCTTTAGCTTTCTGTGGTTGTTCTTGCTGTTTAATGACATTGAAATGACGATGTCCTTTGCCGCCTATGTTTATGCTTTACTTATTCTTGTATTCACGACATTTTATTGTGGACGATTGTAAAACAGTTTTATTTAAGTGCTGACGAACATTGTTGTTTGGTTCTTGATAACATCTTTGTCAAGGTTCCTTTAAATACGAAGGCAGATTAGACAGTTGCGTCAAGGGAGCAAACATTGTTTGAGTTGTTGTTACAAAAAATATGGCGTATCTTATGTTACACAAAGGTGCTGTATATTCCACATTAACTTTCATCGGAATTTGCTTACAAAATTTTCATAAGATCACCTCAGTTGCGATAACGTTAACTCTTGCAGTATTGGATTAAGTCGTATAGATAATGCAATTTTTTAATCTAATAAACGAAGCCACCGTGGTGCAATAGTTAGCATGCCCGTGTTGCATAAAAGGGTCATGGGTTCAGTCCCAGTTTCGATCGAAGACCAAAAAGATTTTCTTCTCTCACTAATGATGTGGACATTACTGAGTGTTACAAAGCCTCACAATATTGTGAAACGCCATTCGGACTCGGCTATAAAAAAGGAGGTCCCTTGTCATTGAGCTAAACATAGAATAGGGCAGCATTTATTGATAAAAAAGAAGGTCACCACTGTGGTATCACAATTGACTGAATAGTGAACCTTAAATAATGGGATTTCACTGTACCTACGCTAGCCTAATATAATAAATTTTCTTTTTAATAACTTTCTATTTAATTCAATTAATGAAATACTTCGATGTATATGTTTCACAATTGCTTGCTGTAGCTCCTGGGGATCCTTTCTACTGGACAATGTTAGATACTGGTATGTGCCGACTAGAAGCTGGAATTTGTTCCTTTTCGGTCTTCCTCTATAGCTCTCATCTTATGTGGCGATTTTCAATCCAATATAATATTGCATTGCCCAGAAGAGATAGCTACCCAGCAAAAAATTTCGAAGTTCTTCCAAAGGCACAACTTTAAAAGCACTTCCAGAAGATGCACTCGCAATGATGTTCTTTATTTTAACTACCCAGGAAGTTCTTTCAATTAAAATTTTTAAAACTTGGGTTTTTCATACTTTTAATGGGTAATTTTAAATTTTTTGTTTCAGATAGTACAAATCATTTAAATGTTGTCGAAAAAATGCTAAATTCAATCTAAACAAATTTTGAATTTTTGAAAATATTTGAGGTCAAACGTTTCCGACAAGCGTTAGAATTCATTACAACTTATAAAAAATTATAAAAATTATTTATTTGACAAAACATTGAATTCGGAGCACACCTAAAGAAGTGATGCAAATTCAGTGCAACGGCTGTTTAAATAGAGGACTTCCGTCCTATGACAAGCCCATGTTAAATTCATCGCTTCTGCGTCAATTTTGCACCACTTCCGGATCCAAAAAGAACATTTTCATTACTTTTTTGGCGACGCTTTTTTTGCTGGGTATCTGAACCTAACATTTTGGGTTGTTCCTTCTAGAAGGTGACATGATTTGGGTGCTATTGGGTGGTAAGTTTGCAATGTTCGTTCCCGGAGAACATTGATCCGTAGGGGCAAGTTGCCGCAATTCATAGTGCAGCGTTGTGTACCGTTTCTATCCATTGAGTCTCACTAATACTGGGAGTGGAAACGGTACAGCGTTATGGATAAGGGGACCACCTTATCCATAACGCAGGTTTTATGCTGTCTCCTGATCTTTGAACGAGATCACTGGAAACATAAAAAATCCCGGAAATAGAAAAAGACCGAGAATAAGTAAACCCAAGTTGCGGTGAACTGTTAAAGCCATCACTATCTCCGGCTGGAGAGATCATGGAATATTAGTTGCTTTTGTCTACGTAAAAGTCACAGATCGAGTTTTATATGAAAGGAATTTCAAGAAACCCCTCAATTTAGAAATTTAAATACTACATCATTCCATAATGCCATTCCTTGCATACACACGGTCGTGGGTTCGATTCCTGCTTCGACCCAAACACCAAAAAGTTTTTCAGCGGTGGATTATCCCACCTCAGTAATGCTGGTGACATTTCTGAGGGTTTCAAAGCTTCTCTAAGTGGTATCACTGCAATGTGGAACGCCGTTCGGATTCGGCTACAAAAAGGGGGTCCCTTGTCATTGAGCTTAACATGGATTCGGGCAGCATTCAGTGATAAGAGAGAAGTTCACCAATGTGGTATACATACATCGGACTGCCACTTAACCTACAAGTATGCAATAATCCATTTCATCATATATCTGTTGCAAAAATTTTTATTCCCTCCAGAACTCACGATATCATACCACCCTCGTAGCAAATCTTAGTAAAACCGTTCATTACTTTAGTGTCTATATGCAAAGTTGGCTAAGTGGCTATTTAACATTTCTGCTATAGTGAAGGGACTTTCTATGCTAAACAACCAAAACAAGCGATTTTGATTTCTCTTTATGTCAATTGCGGGAATAAAAACAACTGGAGCCTGTAGTTTTTCTGCGTTACACAATTGGTTATTCGTAGCGCCAGTGCGTTTTTAGCCTCAAGGTTCATTGGCTGGCTGTAGTTTGTTTACATTTTCATTTTTTTCTTTCTGTCCTTCCGTTTTCACGGTTTTTGTTGGTCATTCATGGATTCCTTTTATGTTAGCTTTTTTAGGTTTTATTTTGCCTTCCGGCTTGATTTCCATTCATGAAAGTCCTCCTGCTGTTGCCAAAGTGGAGTTTTTTGTTTTTTTTTTTGCATTTTTCATGATCCGACGACCTACGTTGTCCTACGGTTGAAAGTTGTCGACCTTTCCGACAATACTTTCTACCATTTGAATGAGATTTTAATTGAATTTGTAGTCACAATGAATTGAGGATATGAATATTTTATAGATAAACACACGAAATGCAGATGTTCAAGTGCATTGGAAGAAATTCTAAAGCTTTGAATAGGGGATTTACGTATTGTAAAAATATAGCCTAATATTAAGGGAATACAAAAAAGTTATTGTAAAGTTTTTTTTTTTTTTGGGTGGGAGTTTAATACAGTAACTGTGTTATAGCACTTCGAGCATAATAAAGTACTCACTTAACTACTTTTTTGTATTTCGTGATGTTTTATACTTGGAGCAAGCAGTCAGAAAAAGTGTCCAGAAGATTCCGGTTTTTAACATGCTCATCAATTACAATACGTGATTGCAAGCACCAGAAACTAAATTTTTCTGAATGTTTTGGACTAAATTTTTAGTTGGCTAAACACTAGCTTTGGAATCTTCAAGAAGCAAAATCTTCAACATGGGCTAAATAAAAATAATACAAAATGTTTTTCATTTTTTTTTTTAAATAACAACCAAAAAGAACAACCCCTAATGGGAATGATATTAAAGAACAATTTACTTTTTCCTATTTTACATTCTAATAAATGGAAAAGTAATCATTTTGGCACCCTTGGAAACTAACAAAGGATTACGTCAAATACATTTACGGCCATTTTCATCTAGCTCCGTTAGGCTTTAACTGGCAGTTAACAGAAAGTAAATTGTAAATATCTTCTCTCCAGTTAACTTTAACTGAAAAATTTTCGTCAGTTAAGTTCCTAACTGGCATATGGAATATATATGCAAGATGACAGCTTCGTCCATAATACAATACAAAAGTTGGTTAGTTAACAGAACACTAACGGAGCTTTATGAAAATGGGGGTTAAGCGTACAAAATAGCAAAGGTATAATTTTAGGATAAATACCCATACACTCACAGTTGTACGGTATGTAGAAATTCCTACACAAGATGGTTGATAGAGTTTTACAAACCGCATATTAAGGTGCCAGCATACACAACCCCAATATGGTGATACTCCATATCAGGAGTATTGATGACGGTAGACTTTTAACCAAACCACAAAAACAAAAAATCACCCAGGAAAAAAGAACACTATAGACGTTTATATTTATGTTCTTTACTAGAGTTTCTGGCAAAATAGATATGCTATTTTTGTTGAAGTCATTTTATTGGTTGTTCCCCACAAAAAGGTTAATGTTATCCATTTCATTGCCGAAATGGATTTGTAGTAAATCGTTGAAGCATAAAAAGGTTTATGGCCTACAAAAGTTCAAGGATAGCGAATAGTAAAACCAAACTTCTCAATGGGCAAAAACTTTAAATCGATATGTAAATTTACAAGGCGTATCAAATTTGGTAATACTGAGGAAGAAATACCATTTGATCTTCATCTGGGATTTGGAAGCTAATTCCCAAAAAAACTGAAGATTTTGATTGGAAAATATAACAAAATGCATTAAAGATTTGAAACGTGTTCTGAATATTAAGTGTAGAAATGACAAAGAGGTTTGAGTTAAATTATCTTAGAAGAAATGTAATAAAGTATCATGAAAAAGGGTCAGTAGTCTAATAAGGGAAAGACCATCTGGGAGTGAGAAAAATATAACAAAAATTTTGTAACATTGTACGACTGACCTATACTGTCGGTAATGTTATGGGAAATAAATTATAATTTATTATTGCAATTGGATATTTGACATTTGTTTGGTTTAAGAGAACCTACATTCATCGGAATAGCAATTCATGAGACTAATACCCTGTTTCTGTATGTCGAACGACAACCCTGTCGACTGAAAAGCAGTCACTCGAATTCGAATCAATTTGGGTTTCTCTATTTTTGAAAGTTCATATCGTTTGTATGAGAATACATTGATTATCAAAAATGAGTATTTTCAAATTTTTGGCCTGAGAATTGATTCGAATTCCAAAATTGTTTTTACTTTTTTCTTGACACTTATTGTATATGTTATGTTCGTTTGTTACTCGACAACAAAATATGAAGTGACTTGCCTGTCGACATAGAGAAACCCTAATATTTTTTTTCATTTGAAATACTCTTGTTCGACATACAGAAACAGGGCATAAATTGTCGCTACAAATGTCGAAATAAAATTTGCAAATGGAAAATAAAAAAAAATTAACTTCATATTTGGATATGGGTCAACCCTTCAGGAAGGAAAATTTAGATTAGTTTAGAAAATTTTGATTGATCACTTTAAAAAAATACATAAATATTTTTCCAAAAATTCAAGAAGCATTATTATTTTTTTTTTCACTACTTATGTTAAAGAAAACTTCGTAGTTTGAAGGAGAAAAAAATTAAAGTTAAGAATTGCGAAAAAGTCTTAAGAAGATCAAGATAGGTGAATTTTAGTTATTTTGTGTGAAATACGCAATTATTAAATTTGTATGCTTCATTTGTGTATGATTTGTTACCCCCTTTTAGTTCATTTAGCTAACGTACACAAAAAAAAAAACTTTTTAAAGTCAAGGAAACTTCCTCATATTGGAGAAATTTTAACTAAAACATAATAATTTCCATGAATTTAAATAGAGTTAGAATGGTTTTAGTAGCCTAGAGGGTTCACTTTTTTGTGAGTGTGGGGGAAAATAATGGAATAATGAACCAGATTTGAAATTATGTGTACCTAGAGTTTGTTTTCAGCTCTAGTTTGTGTTGACCAGAGAACTCTAATTAAAAAACGTTCAAAATCTCTCTATTTTATGCCATGTGATGTTCAAGATAGGCGCATTTGTCGGTTTTTCAGTTCTTTTTCATTCACACTTAGTTTGGTGCTCAAATTGGGGCCCTTTTTTCTTCTTGAAAAAAATTGCGATTTCTCAATATATTCTCCCTTTAATTCGATACACTCGGCCCGGCGATACTTCAACCTTTTAAATTTAGCTGTGTGCAGTCCTTGTGTTGACAAAGGGTCTATATTGCCAACCAATAGCCGTTTTTTCGACTATTTTGTACCAATCATAATAGAATTTCATAGAAATAATGTTTATACAAAATATTAGATTTCATGAAATCTATTTGTCTTTTTATTGGTGTTATAAGGTACGAAACGCCAAAAATTCTGTTGTAGTAAAACATTTATTTTTTTTTTAATTTGTTTAAAAATATATATAAATATATACATATCAAAATGAATATAAAATTTTTAACATGTGTAGAGATTTAATGGCTCTTTATTTCGTGTTTCTCCATATAATGAAAGACCGTAAAAATTCGAGGAAGTTGAAAAAGGATTCATTTCCACCAACTTGATATTTTATTTTATCAAATCAGAATTTTTATTCTTATTGGTAATGGAATTCTAATAATAAAAATTAATAAATATGTGCTATTTTTCCCACATCTATGCACTTTTCAATTTAATTGAGACCAATAAATATGAAAACAAAACATTAAAATCAATTAGTGATAGTCAAAACTAAGAAATAGATGAAAATCGATTTTGTGATTATTTTTAAATTAATAATCGATTTCGATTTCAATAATCGATTTTTAGATTTTCGACTGCTTCTTGATCTCCAGTGTGGACGAGTTAATGGTCGACTATTACAAAACGATTCAGCTTTAAGAATCTTAAGCTTGGGCGAAAACAGCTCCAAAAATTGCTCCGAAATGGCCGGAATAATCGAATGTAGAACCCATAGCGCCGAGAGCTTTCTCAACAGCCCAAAATTTCTAGCGGAATATAATCCACGCGATCTTTTAAATGTGATCAGGACCTGGTGTCTCGCGAACCTTTCCTAACTCGTCCTTTCCATCGTACATCGTATATTCACTCAATTTCCTTATTAATTGGCAATTTCCGTTTTCAACCTATTCCATGTTACGATGTCATGTCATCTAGATGTCATGATAAAATCTTCAATTTATACCTAACCTATTTCAATAGTTCTCCAGCCCGTATTGGTCACAGATGTCTCCAGCCCGTGAGGATAAATGACAAAATATTATTCAGTATTTTTCGATCCTTCTGAAATAAAGGATATATATTTGTCCGTTTGTACAATTCTGGTTAACTTGATTTTAGTATGGGCCTTTAAATGAAAACTTTTCGTTGGAGTTATAATTTTGTTTTATTATTTTTTATTACAAATTTTAATTTCACTTTCACAATAGGTGGATATACATATACATACATATTTGAAAACTTAAAAATTTTATAACTAGGAAAAAAGTTAAATAAAATAAATATCAAATTTCAAAAACAATTGCAAAATAAAAATTTTTATTGCTCCATTTATATTTGAACTATCTATTCAACCGCATAGTGATTGTCCACAATATTTATGTGTGGTTTTCTTTTCAATTTGTCTATACCTCAATCAATCGAGTTTCAACACGAGGCCACAAACAATCGATTTCTAAAACTGCCACAGCAATTTGTTGTCCTTGCCATTGGCATTTAACCGTTTCAGACATTTAGGGGAATGGATAGCAGTCTAACATTTATTTTCTTACCCTTCTACAAGTTGGAAAAATTATTTTTATCTATCGTCTCCTCTTTTGTGACCCTTTAATTTACTAGCAATTGTCTGGATGTTTGTTCAACATTTGATGTCAATGTGATATTGAAGTTGAGTTGAGCGGGTATATAAATTACCCTTGAGGAAATGAGGCTAGTGTGGGATCATTGTATCGCTCTTGAATGTGCCGAAAATTCGTTTCGATAAAAAATTAGTGGACAAACTTCAAGAAATGTATGTTGACAAACCACAGCTTGATTCACAACAGCAATTAGAGATATACTCTGTCGATTAAAAATAATTCGTATAGTGCAAGTATTTAATTTTTAGTAAAGTCATTACAACAAAATCGACAACACATTATTTTCAGTTATATATTGATTTTAACATAAAAGGTCGATTTGATTTCATGAGAAAACAAAAAGGCGACATTAATTACTTTGTTATATTCAGCCCCAGTAAACATAATTAGCAAATTCTTTCAATATATCCATCTCATTTCTAGTCTGATATCCAAACTAAACTATTTACGATTCCATGAATCTATCCATAAGATATTATAAATATTATTATAATCGAGCTTTGTGAAAATCAAAAAGTATGGGAAAATAGCTGATATCAATTTATACACCCTCAAAAAAAAATCGCTTCTATAACATATACTCCAAACACATTTTGCTTCAAGCACATATATTTTCAGGATTGGTCCAAACAAAATATTGTTTGTATTGTTCAAACATATTATGTTTCACCTTAGGGCATACACTGGTAGAAAAAAATATTAATGAAATTTTCCTTGTGTACATATATTTTTAAGGCGCCAATTGGTTACTTCCATTCTTTTACATACTCTCAATGTCTCTCTTTCTCAACACATATATAATTATAGGCTATTACAAAACTAATATATGTTTGCATCCAATCATATTATATTTACAAACATTTGATGTCCCAAACATAATATGTTCTAACATATTAACATATATGTCCCAAACATGTTATGCTAGTTTTTGAACATAGTATACTTGCACTTAAAAATATTGTGTTAAAAAATTTGAGTTCCAAACATATAATTTTTACACCCAAACATATGAAACAACTGTTTTGTCCTTGTAGACGTCTAGCTATTTGTCCCAAACATAACATGTTCTAACATATTAACATATATGTCCCAAACATGTTATGCTTGTTTATGAACATAGTAGGTAAGGTTAGGTTAGGTTAGGTGACAGCCCGATGTATTAGGCTCACTTAGACTTCAGTCCATTGTGATACCACATTTGTGAACTTCTCTCTTATCACTGAGTGCTGCCCGATTCCATGTTAAGCTCAATGACAAGGGACCTCCTTTTTATAGCCGAGTCCGAACGGCGTTCCACATTGCAGTGAAACCACTTAGAGAAGCTTTGAAACCCTCAGAAATGTCACCAGCATTACTGAGGTGGGATAATCCACCGCTGAAAAACTTTTTGGTGATTGTTCGAAGCAGGAATCGAACCCACGATCTTGTGTATGCAAGGCGGGCATGCTAACCATTGCACCACGGTGGCTCCCAATGCTTGCACTTAAAAATAGTATGCTTGCACTTAAAAACATATGAACTTTTTCGTCCATGTAGACGTCTAGCTATTCACGTTTCAGTACTGGCGAAAAATGCACACATCTCCATAGACTAAGGACGACTTAGTTCGTGTAATTGCTGTACAGAATGAATGCTACCTAGTTCTGAGTTTAGGTCACGATGTTTATAACAAAGTACAATCGCAAGTGAGTCAAAGTACAACCCCATCTAGATGTTGGTACCATTTGACCATTTTCAAAATTGCCAGGCAGCCATGTATGTAATTTGAAAAAAAAAAAAAACAAAGGTTATGGTTTGTGTTTGACTCAATATTGAAGCAAAAGCATAGTAGTGGGTAAAAAGCAATTGAATTGAATGTGTCACAGGATCCACTGCAGGAATTTTGTATATAACAAAAACAAAATCAGTTTTTAATTCGTCTGGCGCCGCCTAAACTACCAAAACTACGAATATTGCATACCAGAATATTATTACTGAACAATCAGACGTTTCTAGGTTTTTTACTGTTTTCCTGCAATTCCATTTTTCTCGACTTCATGGTGGCATGTCAATGTGGCATAACTATGCAATCAACACAGAAATCTATGAAATTGAATTTTGTGGTATTGATAGGAGAAAGTAGGAGCAGATACAACACAATCCGAATAAAATGACAAAATCAAGGCAATTAAAACTATGCTAACGAGAATAACAAACAGAATTATTCTAATGGCTTCCGATAAGGTAAAATTGCAAAAAATCAGTTTGATTGTTTACCTTCAATTTAAGTGGCCATTTACATAAATTGAATATGAAGTGCTATTGTGATTGGTAAAAATTGAAAAGGATAAAAAGAAAAGTTTATCAGGGAAAAAAGGTATTACGGAAAAACATGCAGACTGTGCAATTCGACATTAAATCTAGCCAATATATGGCATTGAAAATAATTTCAAATAAATGGTGTATGCGTAGAGAATGTAGAATCAGATGTCAGCTTGCCTCTAAGTTCAACACACTTTTGGGATTATAAACTCCTAAATTAGCTTTAAATGTGAAACCATTTTCCGCAGCAGCCAGCGGCATAAGGCAACACTTACTTAGGTGAGAATGTGAATTAAACCCCAGTTAAACCCAAACAAAGTGTAAACACTACAATGACAACAACAACAACAGCAACGGAAACATCACCGTAGCATTACGACAAACTTAGCACACTTATGCGACTGTCATTGTCGTAAACGTAAAATGTAATTTCCACACAATACCAACACATTTCATGCGGCTCGTATGTGTTTCTACTTGTACTAGAGCCAACACACCTCCTAAATGTATGCTATTGTTACAGCTGCCTAAAAGTAGGCTTTTGCACACCCGATGATTTGTCTCTTCTATGTATTTGTGCGTGAGTCTGTATGCGGCTTTAACGATTTTCCCCTTCCATTGCATTCGACAACGGAAAAAACTGTATCTTCTTCAAACGTTTTTTTTTTATTTAGGATCTATTTTTGTTGGTGTTGTTTTGTTTCTTTGACTGTGTTTTTTTCGTATTTCGCTTTATTTGGTTTTCATTTTTTATGGCTGATTGTTTTGTGTTGTTATTACCATTGTTATGGTTGTTGTCATTCGGTTTGGGTGCCTTCTTTTTCCCTTTTGTTGAGTCCCTGCCTTTTACGGAGGAGCTGGATGAAGAGATAAAAATTTTATTTATTGGATTCTTGTTCCCTTATTTCTTTCCGTTTCCGTTCGACTTTATTTCTATTTGGCATTGAGTGGCGTTTTTTGTTGCATTTGGCATTGGTATATTTGTTTTTTTTTTTGTAGCGGATATTTACGGCGAAGGTCACATAACTGTATATTCGTTTAAGGTAGATAAGATTTGAAGGACTTAAATGTCCTACAAATAGGATTTTAGGCCCATTAAAGGCTTATGCAGCAGAATATAATTTCATCTGATAACATTATTAAATTATAACAAATGAAATTCTTTATATGTAGATATTGCTAGGACCTCATGACTACATTGAGCTATAAAATATGTTTTAATAAAGTTGGAAGGGGTTTTATTTTTACTTTCCTTTGCAAGAAATCTGAAACAAATGTGGTAAAATGCAAATGACTTGGTAAAACACCAATTAACTGAAAGAGTTAGAGATAAAAACATTTGAAAATATATCTCATACGTGGAAAACACAATTTTCATATATATAATGGATTTCGTTTGATGAAGTATTGCATAATTTTAGGCATATTTTTTTAATGAAGCACAGAAAATTAACAACATAAACCTATTTCATATTTCCTTTTAATTTTTATAATTGCAGTTAATTTTTGTGAATATTTTTTGGTAATTTGAAAGCTTTTTTGCTCTAGTCTCTAAGCCGAATAAGATCGAGCGGGTTCCAAATCAATTGGGAGTGATTTTCTAGTATATATTACAGTTGTCCACAATCGAATTAATTGTGTTTTGTTAAATCCTACAGGTGAAAACTTTAGATTGGTTTCCTCACTGGAAATTAGTCTATATGGCAGACACAATTGGCAGACTAAATAAACACTTTTTGAACCACTTTAGTTAAGGTCGATTGATTTATTTAGGGTTTTTGTGTTGTTTGACTAAGAAAATTAAGGTAATCATGGCTGAAATGAGTATCTAGAGTGTTCAAGAAATCCAATTTTCGGATAGTTTTTATGGGCATATGCGATGATTTTTAGAAGGCGGATATTGATAATACGTGGCCGATTTCCACAGGATCTAAAGTCCCAGGAGATCATTTATTTGGGCGCTAAACATACTCACCAAAATAGATAGCTAAAAAGCAATAGAAATGTTCTTTTAGGATACGGAATTAGTGCAAAATCCCATCAAAAGCTATGCATTTTATATGGCATTGTCATTGGGTGTCTTTTTAAGCATTACGAATTCGCATTAATTATTCAGATTTGAGAAAAAAATTAAAACCAAACATTTTCATTACCTTGAAATTTTATTTATTCATAAAATTTAAATTCATCGTTTCGTCATAAAATATATATCAACCCAAAGTAACGTCTTCTAAAGTGATAATTAATCTCTACACTCAAAAACAAGTTTACTTGGATCCAAAATTTTTGACCTTCCCTTAAGGATTTTGGTATTGATTCCGAGCAAAAGATGCGGCTTCTTAAAACAAAGAAATTTTTAGCGACCTGTCTGGCTTTAAATCTAGGATCAATAAAATTAAAATTAAGATAAGATTCCATTTATCGAATTTCCATTCTCTTTTCGCGGCATATAAATAAAGCTATTCACGTATAAACATATAACACTTTAAAAATGCAAATTTTAACGGATACATCAAAGTACAAAATGTTTTCTTAATTCCGAAAAAAAACCTTTAAACCAAAGATGCTAAATCCTCAAAATAAGTCTTAGCCTATATTTGAGGCGCTTTCATCTTAAATTTAAAGATTCAATATTGCAGTTAATTTAAGCATATTTTCTTTAAATAAAAAATGTGTTTCTTTACTTTAAGGAAAATTGGCTTTAGTTCAAAGATGTTCAAATTTTTTAAAATTTGTGTCGTAAATTTAATAAAAAAATTGAAGTAATGATTATAAACTTTATCGTAATGAAAATTTCATATTCAAATAAAGAAATTTGTCCTTAGTAATTTGTAAATTGCACATGTTAAAATTTAGGTTGCGTAATCTTTAATATTACGTAAATTTTTTTCAGTGTTGAACAGCATTTTTGTATTTATATTACAAATAGTGACTTCGATAGAACTTTTTTGCTGGATAACTATGGGGCTCTGTTTATATGGGGGACTATACAAATTTCTATTGACCGAATCCACAGAAATTTATCTTACAAAATTTTTGTGTGGTTATTGAAGGACACATATTGACACCGTATTTCAAGAGCATCGGGTTAAAAATTCGGCTTCAGGAGAATCAAGAAGTCGAATCTATTAATCGGAGTCAAACCAACTCCACTTTTGATTGAACTAACTTTACTGTTTCAGAAATCTTGAAAGCTTAATTAAACTCCGATTTTTTCAGTTACCCAGTTCTCTCAAGCCATAGACCCCCGAATTTTGCGAATTCCCTCATTTGCTAGAACAAAAATTTAAAACTGTTTTTCGAGACAAGGAAAACTTACAATTTATTTGGAACGTGTTACATCCTTGAATTTGTCCAAAACGTTAAAGAGTAGAATTTCGATTATCAACACCATTCCACTTAATTTTCGCTTGCTAAAATAGAAATGCCTTTTTTTATCGACAGCAAAAATTTTTCCAAGATAAAAATATAATTTCTCATAGGTAGCACTTTGCTACCGGTCTCCAGCGGCAATTTTGAAATAACAACATATCCTTACGAAAACTCCTTAAGTAGCTATATAAGTTTTTGTTGATAACTTACGCAAATAATAAACACCAGCCAAACTGTCTTGTTGGTATAAAACGAGTGCGAAATGTCGATAATTGTTCTTGATAAACTTTATTTACAAAAGGCTAATGCCCGGTATGCAACTCTAATAGAAGATTCGACTGCGTGCCAATAACGCAGTTTTGTCAGGTATTTGTAAACAATCGATAACAACACCTTAATAGGCTCTACACATTACGCTCAAAATCTACATATTCGAGATTTGAAATCTACTTTTTATAAGGCAAATGACAGTTTAAATCTAGTAAAAGTGGATTTTGGAAGTGTAATGTGAATGAGGTGTAAGGAATTATGGATAGCAGAAATTTCGTTAGAGGTATATACCGGCCTTAGAGGAAATTCACATGGACAAAATTCCACAATTAAATAATACTACTTTTAAGTTTCTGTTGACGCCATTATCGATATACGAAGTTCTCAACCAATACGAAATTCCTAAAACTTTTTACATTTAACATATACACGTATCCAAATTTATAGTAAATTTGGTAAGGACATTTGAAAATTCGAAAGATGTTTTACTGTTACGTAAACGGTTAAAATAGCAAATATTTATCCAAGAATTACGAAGGAATAAATGTCGAATAGTATATCTATATTATTTCCCTCGAAAGTAAATAGTATAGAAATATTCGAATGTTGATGAAAGTACTTTTTTAGAGCTAAAGGGTGATTTGTTAAGAGCTTGATAACTTTTTTTTAAAAAAAAACGATTAAAATTTGCAAAATCTCATCGGTTCTTTATTTGAAACGTTAGATTGGTCCATGACATTTACTTTTTGAAGATAATTTCATTTAAATGTTGACCGCGGCTGCGTCTTAGGTGGTCCATTCGGAAAGTCCAATTTTGGGCAACTTTTTCGAGCATTTCGGCAGGAATAGCCCGAATTTCTTCGGAAATGTTGTCTTCCAAAGCTGGAATAGTTGCTGGCTTATTTCTGTAGACTTGACGTAGCCCCACAAAAAATAGTCTAAAGGCGTCAAATCGCATGATCTTGGTGGCCAACTTACCGGTCCATTTCTTGAGATGAATTGTTCTCCGAAGTTTTCCCTCAAAATGGCCATAGAATCGCGAGCTGTGTGGCATGTAGCGCCATCTTGTTGAAACCACATGTCAACCAAGTTCAGTTCTTCCATTTTTGGCAACAAAAAGTTTGTTAGCATCGAACGATAGCGATCGCCATTCACCGTAACGTTGCGTCCAACAGCATCTTTGAAAAAATACGGTCCAATGATTCCACCAGCGTACAAACCACACCAAACAGTGCATTTTTCGGGATGCATGGGCAGTTCTTGAACGGCTTCTGGTTGCTCTTCACTCCAAATGCGGCAATTTTGCTTATTTACGTAGCCATTCAACCAGAAATGAGCCTCATCGCTGAACAAAATTTGTCGATAAAAAAGCGGATTTTCTGCCAACTTTTCTAGGGCCCATTCACTGAAAATTCGACGTTGTGGCTCGTTAGTAAGTCTATTCATGATGAAATGTCAAAGCATACTGAGCATCTTTCTCTTTGACACCATGTCTGAAATCCCACGTGATCTGTCAAATACTAATGCATGAAAATCCTAACCTCAAAAGAATCACCCTTTACTAGTAAATCCATCAACTTACTCGGATATGAACATATTCACGCCACCGTCGTGCAATGGTTAGCATGCCCGCCTTGCATACACAAGGTCGTGTGTTCGATTCCTGCTTCGACCGAACACCAACAAATTTTTCAGCGGTGGATTATCCAACCTCAGTAATGCTGGTGACATTTCTGAGGGTTTCAAAGCTTCTCTATGTGGTTTCAATGCCGTTCGGACTCGGCTATGAAAAGGAGGTCCCTTGTCTTTGAGCTTAACATGGAATCGGGAAGCACTCAGTGATAAGAGAGAAGTTCACCAATGTGGTATCACAATGGACTGAATAGTCTAAGTGAGCCTGATACATCGGGCTGCCACCTAACCTAACATATTCACGCCATTTCAGCCAATTGCACATAAAAAAATAATATGAATTGTTATTTTTAGCATCAGCTTCATAATGAAACTATTATTGTAAGTACTACGGATATGTCTGCTGTTAAAGCTAACCGAAGAGAATATATCTGCAATTTTTTGTTAATTGATAGTTGAAGTCTAACGAATCTTAAAATGCTTTCTTCTTTATGTACTTTCAAATTCACAGGTAGCAAAATCAACAAAAACAATCAAACAAGGAAATAATTCACAATATTCTTTGTAAAATTAGCAACGCCATCAATGTTTACCTTAGTCCTTTTAAAATTCTCTGTGTAGCTATAAATTTCATTACAGCATTCCGAATTCGAAGATAAAACACCCTTTACTATACGAAAATAAAAGCAATAACTACAAAATAAATTTTCTTGGCAGCGAGGAAATTCTTTAGGATATTTTTGTCATTTGGTACAGGCAACTGTTCGAATTTTTCTTAACTCTTATACACAAGGATACAAGGACTTATCTCAGACTCACACCCAAGGATACGGACGTTATTGTGAATGGTTAAATGAATTCACACTAAACTTTCTTATCTGCGAGGCAACTCCTTAGCATATTACACTGATTTGTCATAGGGAAATATTCGAAATGTTCGTAAAACGTTTATACCATCAAGGACACTTTTATCTTAGACTCACACCCAAGGATGCTGACTTTATTGTGAATGGTTAAGCTGTCTTACCTTATATTTTGTCAAATACCTGATTGATGTTATTGTCCTTGTAATGTTAACATTAACATTCTGTGTTTGTTAAACCTATGTTATGTTAAATGTAAAACGACGATGTATGTTATAGTATATATTGTTAGTATTGCTATCTTTTAATAGCACTAAACCGATGACAGTGTACATAATATAAAGAATTCATGAGAGCTCAAACGTCGTGGAAAGAGTTTTATTGCTTTACATTAGTTATTTTTATACCCTCCACCATAGGATGTGGGTATATTAACTTTGTCATTCCGTTTGTAATACATCGAAATATTGCTCTAAGACCCCATAAAGTATATATATTCTGGGTCGTGGTGAAATTCTGAGTCGATCTAAGCATGTCCGTCCGTCTGTTGAAATCACGCTAACTTCCGAACGAAACAAGCTATCGACTTGAAACTTGGCACAAGTAGTTGTTATTGATGTAGGTCGAATGGTATTGCGAATGGGCCATATCGGTCCACCTGTACGTATAGCCCCCATATAAACGGACCCTCAGATTTGGCTTGCGGAGCCTCTTGGAGGAGCAAACTTCATGGTGTTGGTATATGGTCTCTAATGCAAAAATTGGTCCACATCAGTCCATAATTATATATAGCCCCCATATAAACCGATCCCCATATTTGGCTTGCGGAGCCTCAAAGAGAAACAAATTTCGTCCGATCCGGCTGAAATTTGGTACATGATGTTGGTATATGGTCTCTAATAACCATGCAAAAATTGGTCCACATCGGTTCATAATTATATATAAACCCATATAAACCGATCCCAAGATTTGGCTTGCGGCGCCTCTAAGAGAAGCAAATTTCATCCCATCCGGTTGAAATTTGGAACATGGTGTTAGTATATGGTCTCCAACAACCGTGCGAGAATTGGTCCATATCAGTCCATAGCTATATATAGCCCCCATATAAACCGTACTCTAAATGTGAACTCGGGAGCCTCTTGGAGGAGCAAAATTCATCCGATACGGTTCAAATGTGGAACGTGGTGTTAGTATATGGTCTCTAACATCCATGCCAAAAATTGGTCCACATCGGTTCACAATTCTATATAGCCCCCATATAAACCGATCCCCAGATTTGGCTTGCGGAGCCTCTAAGAAGCAAATTTGAAATTTGGAACATGGTGTTAGTGTGGTCTCTAACAACCGCGCCAGAATTGATCCATATCGGTCTATAATTATATAACCGATCCCTAGTCACACAAAAATTGGTCCATATAGGTTCATAATCATGGTTGCCACTCGAGCCAAAAATAATCTACCAAAATTTTTTTCTATAGAAAATTTTGTTAAAATTTCATTTCTATAGAAATTTTTGTCAAAACTTTATTTCTATAGAAAATTTTGTCAACATTTTTTTTCTATAGCAAATTATGTCAAAATTTTATTTCTATAAAAAATTTTGTTCAAATTTTATTTCTACAGAAAATTTTATCAAAATTTTGTTTCTATAGAAAATTTTGCCAAACTGAATTATATACGTATTTAATCGGTCTTTTTTAATTTAACATATACCACGTATGGACTTACTTACAATTTAGAAGACGGTGTTAGGAGGTTTTAAGATACCTTGCCATCGGCAAGCGTTACCGCAATTGTGGATGGCAGTGTTTAGAAGAAGTTTCTACGCAATCCATGGTGGAGGGTACACAAGCTATGGCCTGGCCGAACTAACGGTCGTATTTATATACTTGTTTAAATTCGATATGGTTGAAATTGAACGAATTGGATGTAATATTACTGTGGGAAAAAATAAGACTATTTAATTTAAATTTCGAGCTACGGCCCACTCGCCGTAAATGTGCTTTAAGAGATCGGAATTGTAGCCTGGCGAAAATGCTTCTTCACAAGCGGCATTGATTCCTCGTGAGTTTTACGCCAAATATTCAATCAGTATCACTTCATTAACCCGAATGTAACGGTTATAGCTTCGTGTGACTTCTGGCTATCCAGCAAATCAATTCAATAAACGCGCACTAAATGCTCTTCCCAAAATTAACAACCGCTAGAATGTGGAAAAAAAACTTTGGGCACAAAATAGGTTTGCCAGAATAAATAAAGTATTTTGAAAGAGTCTTATCATTGTTTTTACAGTGCTCTCAATAATAAAATGAATAGAAAAAAACTCAAAGAAAGCCATTGGAAAAGAAATTAATTTTTCTTTCAAAGCGAATGGAACGAATTATCAATCAATAGTCTCAATTTTCATAGTTAATGTGAAGTGCGAGTGCAGCGCAAGTGCAGCCATAGGTTCAAAAACTGTCAGTGTATACTCTTACATTAACCGGTGAGGCTATGTACTTACCGGAACCACCGTCATCAATTGACACAAAAATGTATCTGTCACAACATTAACAAATTCAGTCAAAGCAATATAAATACTTTAATGGACAAATTAACCAAACAAATTCCTATGATTATAAATCAAATCCTTTTTAAGGCATTTTGTTCTTAACACAAAAAAACAAAAAAACAAACAAACAAAAAAACCTAAATCCGTTGGAGTGAGGATTTCAAGCACTCACATTAGAGGAAAAACCAAAACCTCCTTCCCATTCTCTAGCATTGAAGAACCAAAAACAAATGAACAATAGCATCCTTCCATGTTTGTGTTGTTTACTGGTTTATTGTCATGTCACAAACCAAATATTTTTATTCCAAACAGGACCGCTGACTGCCTGCCGAAAGGGACTTCAGGAAGATTTTATACATGTTTCGGGATGTGTGACAGTGCGACAATCAAATAAAAATAAAAGTGAGCTAAAAATATTTTGCATAAATTATGCTGGATATTTAACCCTTTTCCATTTAAACCCCCCTTCCTCTCCATCGTCCAAGCTTAATTTTGATGGTTCAAATCGCTTTTAATGAATCTCGTGTTACATTTCCATGACATTTACATACTTGAGCTGATCTTTGGGTTTGGGTTACGTTGAAAAAATGTTTCGACTGGTTGACGGTTTATCTGTTTGCTCTGATAGAGCGTCTATGCTAAAATGTGTGTGAAAATATTGAGATGATTGTTTGGCAGATAAGGACGTTCATTCACAAATTTTTTTTTCACATTATGAATACGGTTAGGGAAGATATTCGGTCTTAATGGATCTAATTATAAAATATTCTAAATTTAGGTAATTTGGTAGGTTGAACACGTATATTCTGCAATAACATATAAGTTAACATTTAAATCTAAGTTCAAATCTTAGGAATTTACATGAAATCGGCCAGTGAAAAGTCATATCGAATAGCTTTAGCAAATTTTAGTTCACTACGAAAGCAAACATAAGAGTCCACTGATATGGAAGCAGAAAAAACTTAAACATAAAATAGTCCAGCAAAAAAATTTGGAAGTTCTTCTAAAGGCACAACTTAAAAAGCACTTCCAAAAATGTCCTCACAAAGATGTTCTTTAGTTTAACTACAGAGGAAGTTATTTTAATTAATTTTTTTTATAACTCGGCTTTTTCATATTTTTAATGGGTATTTTTAAGTTTTTTTATTTCAAAAAAGTTAAAAACAGAGTAAGAATTAATAATATGGTACAAATTATTAAAATTTTGACGGAAAAATGCAATTTCCATTCTAGGAAAATTGCGAATTTTTGAAGACAAACGTTATAGACAAGCGTTAGAATGCATAAAAAATTAAATAAATTTTTTATTAAAATATTACAACATTTTTTAATTCACATCCCAAAAACCTGAATTCAGATCACACCTTAAGACGTGATGCAAATACAGCGCAACAGCTGTTGAAATGGTGGACATCCGTCCTATGACAAGCCCATGTTAAATTCATCGCTCCGGATCCAAAAAGAACATTTCCACTGCTTTTTTGGCGATGCTTTTTTTGCTGGGACCTTAGGTAGGTATACTCACGTAAAGTCATTTAAAAGGTAAAAGTAGCAAAAAACTAATCGAAACAAAGTTTTTTAACTAAATCTTGTTCTCGCATAATGGAGTTAATTAATTCTCAAAATTTTTTAGTTAAATTCTAAATTGAATCAAGTGAAAATAATTTTTTTTATAATAAAAAACTTTTATCCAAAACCCTCACAAGTCAGTGGTGTTCTTTCTATAGTATTGATGTGATGTAATTTGACTTTACCTTTTCCGGTCTTAACCCTTTAATGCCCCCATTTTTTGCCAGCTGATTAAATTTTCAATGTTAACGACACAAAAGCAAGAGAACTAAGCAAGAAAAATGTATACGGTAAAATTCAGCATATGCTGCAAAGCCTCTTGAATAGTTTCAAATAAGTTTTCTTTTTATTTTGCCCATTTTTGTTGTCTTCAGGTGTGTTTTACTAAAAGCCTCCTTATTAAAAGAAGGCTTGGGAATTAGAGGGTTAAACTGCATATACAAACCCGATGTCGTTAGACTTGGGAATCTTGCCTTTCCTTATGTTTTTGTTTGTTTGTTTCTGATGTCAGATTTTGGAGATCTATAGTGCGATCACCCGATTTGTTCAAATTTAAAATCTGAAGTGTAGAGAGAGCAGTTGAGGAAGTACGCATTATCGATATCGAATATATCAGGACATTGTCGAGCGTAAACTGTTTGCAGAATATCTATTTTTGAGTTTACAAAAGATAGATTCAAATTTCCAAGAAATAAAATCGTCTTATGTGTATGTCTTCATGTTCCAAAAGACAACCAAATTTTCAATTTCTGGCAATTAAAAATGGGGGTTCTAGATAATGGAGCAATATACTAAAAACATCTTCAACATATATGTTAGTAAGCCCTAAGTAATATCCGATGATATTAAACAAATCGAAACTAAAAAATCACCAGAATATTTCATCATATATTGAAAGTTAAATGTAGTTGATTAGAAAAGTAACTGATACAATTACTATTTTAATCAAATTAAAAAATAAAGTCAATTAAGATAATGATCGAAAATTTTTAGGTCTTCAACTAAAATATTAATTAGCCCAATTAACACTTGAAAGTGCCGAAGAAAGTGGTAAAAATTTTAAGCAAATATAATTTTATTGTGATTGAATCAAAATAGATTTTATATGAGATCTAACAATATTTTATAATTAACTCTATCGGAAAATAAATATCAGATATATGATTGCTAATAATAGTTTTATTATTTAATGGCAAATTCTATATGAGTTTAAAAATGCGTTTGAATAAAATTCCATTAAAAAGGCTACCACATATATCCGCCATGACCTGCAACACAAAATTTCCCCTCCGTAAGGAGAAAACAACAAAATCCCAAAATATGTCTCTTATCTCCTGTATTGGAATATGTGTTGTGGTGGAAAATATCCCAAAAGTTATGACGTCACATTAAACAACCTGTTAGTCAAGCCATGTGCATGTTCAAAATGCAAAACAATAAACCGGAAATATCCTTTTCGTCAAAAACATCCTTCCACACAAAGAGTGTAACGAACTTTGTCACACTCTCTAGCAAAGGCTAAGGTCAACAAGCTGAATGGGGGGGTGGTTGGTCCACAGTAACTGAATGAGAAACAATAACAGAGAGGATAGTCATTCCAATTGGTTTAGTCTCCCAATTTTATTCTCTCACTGGGGGAAACATGAGAGAATTTCCTTTACCCTAAAAGTCCTTTAGATGGAAAATCCAATAGGATATTTTTGAAATAGAAGACAATTTAGTCACCGGTTGTTGGCGAAAGAACAAACACGTATGGATACGTAGCTAACGCAAAACTTTTGATAGAGAAAAATCTGAGAAATACAAAATACGCGCGTGCAGAAAAAAACATCTACATGTTTTTAAAGGATTTATCAAAATGTGTTCAAAGAAAATTAATTAGAAATTTTTAATAGAATATTGCTTAATAAGAAAACAGCATCTGCAAAGGTAATTTGCAATTTTAAATTTAAACCTGTACAAGTGTCAGTGATTGTGTCGACGGTGTGTTTTGCTTGTTGGGTCAATGTGTGTTCAAATATTTACGCCTTATCTGAATTTGCCTGGAGCCATCAAATAATCATTAAAGGACATTTTACAATTTACATGGCAACATTTTGTTGTTGTCATTATCAGTAAAATGTGAATAAAATATCAGCCCAAAAAGGAACAAAAGATTTATGTGAAATTTTCTACCTTCAGGATATGAGAGAATAAATGATGAAAAAATGTAAATATTTGTGTGTGTTATTTTTTGTTATGCCAATAAAACCTTGCCGAGGATTAACTACAACAGGAAAATAACGACCATCATCAAATGGGATGATAAATTCATAATAACAAATATAAAAATGAGTTTTTGTTTTAAACAAGCCTTAATTCAAAAAACTTTTGACATTTGTAATCATCATCAAAAAAACAGATTTGTGTTTATCATAACGAGTAATGTTTTAATTGAGGTCTGATGAAAATAAAAAACAAAACTAAATGTGGATATAACACAAGAAAAAACAATGTGTGATTGTTTTGTATACAAGCCATAGAAAGAATATATTTTGTTCGACCTTATGGTTTGGATTTTACTTTACTAGTTTTCCCTAAAAATAGATATTTCGAAATAACTCTCCTGCAAGTAGATACAATGGGAAAATATCAAAAATAATTTTTTCTCGGTTCGGTGTAAAATGAGAAAGAAACGAAACGATAAATATTATTGAATTGATATATACATATCTTTATATATAACGTTGAAATATTAAAAAAAAACTCTTTTATCACAAATAAAGCTTAATTTGGTCGGCATTCTATGCATTGACAAAAATAAAACAAAAATTAAATTGAGAAACAAAAATATAGCAAGGAGACAAATGTGGACTAGAATGACCTAAAGCATTGATTTTTATAGTTTAAATTAAAATATTGAAGAATTAAAGAAGCCCTGATATAGTACCGACTTTTTTATTCGAATCAATCGAAACTATTAGTATTCTAGTGCATCCTAGATTACTTTTTCCAATCAACATTGTATTAAAATGAATGAGAAATGCTTACTTAGTGCACTACAATGAGCTAAACTTAACATAGATTTACTAGCGACTGGTAGGTTAAAGTGACAGTCCGATTTATTTCAAGCTCACTTAAACTATTCAGTCCATTGTGATAAAAAAACAGACGGATATTATTCACCGAATTTAGTCGAATGATTGGTTGATAATTTCGCTGTAAGTAAAGGATGCTTATGAGGAATGTGGAAGTTCCGAAACGATCGTCCATCTTGCACTCTTAAGGGTTATGCCTCAATCAATTTGACAAACTTAAACCAATTTTGTAGGTTAGTCGAGAAATGTCTTCAAGCTGAAATTTAAGCTATAATGTGAAGATTGAAGAAACCAACAATATCGAAGCAAAGAAATTTGCAAACATTCTTGAAGGGATGCATCTCATGACAATAAATGCAGTCCTATATTGTTTCACATGCATGGTATAAGATTGCAGCCTTTAAGCGAACGAGATGGAGAAATTTTAAAATGCTTAAACACAAACAAAGTGAACCCTATATGACACTAAAGCCAATTTAATTATATTTTAGTCCATGGAATTATTATTATTTAAGAAAGATTACTTTAGTAAAAGAAGGGAAAATTATACTCAAATGAAGCATTAAAACTTACTAAATTTGTGTCTTCCACAAAATAGTTAAGAACTTCTTAACATTTGTAAATTTTTCCAATAAGGGATTCATCTTGAACTTCATATGACATTAAAGACACTTTTGCAATTTTTAACTTAAAAGTTTACTTCAATCTACGAAATTTTCTTTAATAAGAGAAAAAAACTGAATTTAGGTCTAACACATTTTCTTGAATTTGTCGAAAAATATTTACTTATTTTTGTGAAATTGGCTTGAAATTTGCGTTTGTAATACAGTTTAGTTAAATTTTTCTAAAATTAATCTAAACTTTCTAAAGTTAACCAAAATTTTCCTTCCAGGTGGGTTCACTTTTTTTTTGTATACTACAAATCTCTAGAATCACAAAATTATTTGACTATAGTTTAAAGTGGCAGCCCGATTAAGATTCAGGCTCAGTTAGACTATTCAGTGAGTCTATAGTTTACACAGTCTCCATATGAAGGTTAGGTTAGGTTAGGTGGCAGCCCGATGTATCAGGCTCACTTAGACTATTCAGTCCATTGTGATACCACATTGGTGAACTTCTCTCTTATAACTGAGTGCTGCCTGATTCCATGTTAAGGGACCTCCTTTTTATAGCCCAGTCCGAACGGCAATCCACATTGCAGTGAAACCACTTAGAGAAGCTTTGAAACCCTCAGAAATGTCACCAGCATTACTGAGGTGAGATAATCCACCGCAGAAAAACTTTTTGGTGTTTGGTCGAAGCAGGAATTGAACCCACGACCTTGTGTATGCAAGGCGGGCATGCAAACCATTGCACCACGGTGGTCTCCATATGAATATTCAAGTATTGCAAATGAGTGAAAACACTGCACAACGAGATGTCACGGCTTGTCACCAATACCCCGGAACATTACGAATAGCACGAGCCCAAAATACTCTCCCAAAGTACATTGAGAGACTACTAAAAGGTGCCGCTAGGTTAGTTTCTGATCGAAACTGGGATTGAACCAATGACCTTTTGTATGCAAGGCGGACATGCCAACCATTGTACCACGATTACACCGTGGTACCCTTTGAAAGGACCAAGACCCCCAGGTTCGACTTCATACGGGATCCACAGCAGTGATGAGGCAGTTCAGAAGGCATTAGATTTGTCAAAATTTGCTTTTTTTTTCCTTCAACTATACAAGTCCTTGAAAGAAGCCCAGACCTTGGCTAAAAATCTATACAGCAGAATAAAATTTTCTTCAAAATGGATTTTTTTTTAATTCTAGATCAAAATGCATCTATTGAGTTGGGTTAAATAATTTTTTTTATTTATTAACAAGGAAGAGAGGAGGGCAAATGTTTCACAAAAAATCAAGCAATAATATCACAATGAACAAATATAAAAAAAAGAAAACTTTCCAGAAAAAACAAGCGTTGTTATTGTCTCCACATAAATTCAAAATTCTCATATAAAGTGTTATATTCTCATACAAATTATGTGCTTCTGTGACTCAACAACATTTAAGATATTCAGTGTGTAAATTCTTGTAACATCTTCATTTTACCACAAGTGCTAATAATGTGTTAAAAACGCCATAAAAATTTATAAAACGAAAAACAAGCTTGGAAAAATAATACAGATTTAACGGCCATTAAGAAGTGCATACAAATGCCTTAAATGAGCAAGAAAGTGTCTACGCCACTAAAAGTGGCAACAAAAACATGAGCGCCTAAACACCTTAACATATGCTATATATTTTACCTACACACCAATCCAGACACACACATACTCGTATGCAGAATAAAGTGGTTTTTAAAGTAAACACACAGTGCAAAATACTTACACGCGAAAAAGATCTCTCTCCATAAATAAAATATCATAAATAAAGATGAAAAAAAATCAAAATACCATTACACAAGCAAACGAGTATGCAAGAGAATCTACAACATAATAATCATTGTCATAATAATAACGCTAAGCAAAACAAACACACATATGGCCACAGTAAACAGTCGTCTGGTGACGCCATAAAGTATACACCAAGAAAGAAGTCTTGCATTGCCAGTTTCCGGCTGAAAACGGTTTCCTTTGTCAGGCAAAGTAACACAATGCAAACAACACTACAAAACCCAGTGATATTTTCTGAAGCTCCACACTGAAGATATTAGCATGCCATAAAAGAATTTAAAACATGAAAATGAAGAAAATAAAAACAAGCAAAGAAATCCAGTGAGTGTAGGGAAAAGGAAACAAAAACGGAAACCAAGCACAAAACAACTGTGGCTTGGCTATATGAGCGAAATTTTTCTTTTATTGTGGCATTGAAATTCCTTTGTAGCCATTATCATTCTAACCCAAAAATAAGAAAACAAAAACCAGAATCTACAGGCTTCAGTGGTGTGTATGTCTTTGTTGCAAAAAAAAAAAACAATCCGAGTCATATCGGGGACCAAGTGCAAATAAGAAAACAACAAAGTATTTTGAAATTCTTTACCCCCTTAATAAGCCCAAAAAAAATAATAAAAAATAATGTCGCAAAAAACCAGTCTAACACATAATGTGTGGATTACATAAAAGGCTCCTATGGGTAAATTATGGCCATGAACATAAATGAAGGAGATTCTCTTACTTTCCCTTTTACATTGTCGTTTGGCAAATGGTCTTAATAGGAAAGCGTGATCCTTTAGCATTATGGATTCTTTGGTAAATAAATAACATTTGCCTTGTCTAGAGGAGAGGACCCCAGAAATCCCAGACATAAAATATAATCATATATATCAAACACCCTAAAGTATGCTATGCTATTTGAAGACAAGAGAAAATAAAACATGAAGTGTTATGTTTTCCACAAATCACTGTGAAAACATTTTGAACGACACATTTGTCCAGCTACAAGTATTAGTGATGTTTACTTTTCTATTTAGAAACAAATCTTAGAAAGAGTCTATAATAAATAAAAGTAAGCCAGTGGTTTAATATATTTTATAGAGCCTATAAGTATGTAATGTTCAACAAGTACTAAGATGAATAGGGAATAGGATATAGCACAAGATCATATTTATCGGACTTTATTCTTAAACTATTTTTATACCCTCCACCATAGGATGGGGGTATATTAACTTTGTCATTCCGTTTGTAACACATCGAAATATTGCTTTAAGGCCCCATAAAGTATATATTCTGGGTCGTGGTCAAATTCTGAGTCGATCTGAGCATGTCCGTCCGTCCCCCCGATTTGGCTTTCGGAGCCTCTAAGAGAAGCAAATTTCATCCGATCCGCCTGAAATTTGGTACATGGTGTTAGTATATGGTCTCTATCAACCATGCAAAAATTGGTCCACATCGGTCTATAATTATATATAACCCCCATATAAACCGATCCCCAGATTTGACCTCCGGTGCCTTTTGGAGAAGCAAAATTCATCCGATCCGGCTGAAATTTGGTACATGGTGTTAGTATATTGTCTTTAACAACCATGCCAAAGTGGTCCATATTAGTCCATAATCATATATAGCCCCCATATAAACCGATCCCGAGATTTGGTTTTGGAGCCTCTTGGTACATTGTGCTAGTATATGGCCGTTAACAATCATGCCAGGTCCATATCGGTCTATAGGTATATATAGCCCTCAAATAAATCGACCCCGAATCGTACAAAAATTGGTCAATATCAAGTTCATAATTGTATATAGCCCCCATATAAGCGACCCCCCTATTTCAATTCTGGCTCCCTACGTACCGTGCAAAAGTCCATATGGTTTCGTAATTATTTGTAGACTTACCTACATATACCTTTTTTTGTCTAATATATGCAACGTATGGACTAACTCACAATTTAGAAAACGAATTAAGAAACCACAACCCAAGTAATTCGGTTCTGGATGACAGTTTTTCGTTTCTACGCTATCCATGGTGGAGGATACATAAGATTCGGCTTGACCGAACTTACGGCCATATATACTTGTTTAATATTCAAAATATCAGTTGTAACGATGAGTTCTTTAAATGTTTTTAATTTTAATTTTTTCTCTCAAGGGCCCTAGGATTCAAATTAATTTTTGATTACAAAATTTAGTAATCAAGTAAAATATTTCTATACAAATTTATTATATGATAAATTTTTAGAACCTTACTATATGATAGGTATATTTTGGTTATAAGCCAATAGTTCTTTCAGCGTATATTAAGACGGACGCACTGTGTGAAGCCACTTAGATACACAGAAATGTGATCCGCAGTACAAAGAGAAATAGACAAAAACTATACTACGCTTTCGCTATAAAACTGACTCCATTCAGAATCGCACTGAAAAATAACATGGCCGGTTTCAAAGATTCCGACCCAAAGAAGCGGAGAATTGCACTAAAAATGCTTTTTAGATACATCTTTCTTCTAAGTTTGAAACAAATTTGAATTCATTCGTATTTTCTGATTTTTGCTCATGTGGTATTAAAGTTCTTTCAAAACATGTTGATCACAATTTTAATTTCTAAATTCGGACGCGACTTCAAGTTTAAATTAGATTAAATTCTATTTTTATTTTTATTTTTTTTTTCAGTGTAACTCTCCTCAATAAGTCACTTAGCATCCTAAGAAATTAAAGTACGAATGTGAATTAAATTAATTTGCGTGACCTACAAATGGATTATAGAGTATAATAAACACTTCACAATGCCAATAAAATATTTTCGTATTCATAAAACTAAAGCCGAATAGTAAAAACTCTCCAAATGTATTATAGAGAATTTTATGCATTGCTCTGCACAATAAATCAGGCAACACTGAGGAGAATTTGCTTCCCTATGTGTTACATGTAGGCGTATGCTAAATTTCACATTTTATTCAATTTCTCACATAAATACATGCATACACGCAACAAATATTCATCATGCCTACATTATTTGAACTTTGCAATCCCTCTTCGTTCAAACATTTGCTAGTTTCAGTGATTTTCAGTTAGAAAATACGTGCCTACTTTTAGGCTTTCGTAAAATGGCCTAAGCATGCTACACTGCATATACTCGTCTCTGTGGTAAATTACGTGCTAATTTTGCAATGTTGTTTTTTCCCTCAGTTGATCACGTGCGTTTAGGACTTCCCAGCTTGTTGGATGGTTGGTATTCATAGTTTAGCTTAATTTAGAGCCTTTATGGCACGCCATTGCTCATTCGTAGGCGGTAACCCGAAAAGTTCACAGAACATTGACCGAACGCCGGTAGTAACACGCACCTACGTGCCTAACTTAACGTGACAATGTTTCCGTTTCAAAGGTAATTTATGAGGAAATACGAAGAAAAAAAAAAAAGAAAAATCACTGTTGGGGAAAAATGTGGAATAATCGCATTAAAAGGTTTCTATGCAAAAGTTAGTAAGCTCAGTTTCATTGTTTTTTCTTGTAAAAAATGGAACGTTCATAATTGTAATTTTCGTTTACAATTTCCTAAATCATAATGGAATAACGTCATTTCTATGATATGCAAAATGACACAGTCACCATTACATTTAGGAGTTATACCTATGAAAGAAATTAATATCGGCAATTACAATTTTAGTTTTGCGATAATTACCTACCGTTAATGATTTTGAGTCACAAAGCCGGAAGTTCTACGAAAACGAAAATAATTCACTGATGTCAGCTTCAAGTTTGCATTCTTACTTGCCATGGCTACCAAATTTAGGTCAGTTAATTTGAGTAAATGTTCTACATATGTGGATTAATGGGGAAATAAAATCGCTGTCATTTTAGATATCGCACATAAGAAAATACCTTTCTTAGCTAAAATGTGAAGTATAATAAGTTTGTAAATCAATTGCCAATATAATGAAATGTATCATAAAAGACGGCTATCAAGGAGTTATTTAGAGAGTAAGAAAAATTGGTTTGAATGTATAAAATGGACGATATTTAGTGGCAAAACAAAAGGAGTTGTACAAAAATGCTATAAAGTAATGAACAGTCCTTATATTTTTCTTTTAACAAAATGAACCCAGACAAAAGTCAAGGTTTTGAAATCATTAAAAATTTGATTTTTTTTTGAAACGCGTAAGCCGTAATCCTAAAATATATCAAAATTTTCATTACCTCTATATAATCAATATTTCTTCTATCTTAGATCTTATGACTTCATTGTGTCTCAAGCTTCTATTTTGAAGTAACTAAATTATTCAATTTCTATAGAAATTTTTGTTATAACACATACTTAGTTCCTTTATCCAAAAATTTCTATCAGACATATAAAGTTAATAAAGATCTTTCCGTTACACAATGTGGAAAGGAAGTAATGGCTCTAGGCCAACATAATTTGCAATTCAATACAGGCACAAATCTTGACTCACTTCATATTCGAAAAGAAACAAAAAATAAAAACTGGCACACCAATATATTCATGAACAGTTTCTTGATGATACTTAAGTTCATAGCTATAGGAAATTGCATTCAATTCTGGATGAAGAAAACAAAAATGCTCAAGCTTTCATAAAACCATAAAGACCTAAGTAGCAAGAATTGAAAAAAAAATCCATAGCATATTTTTAGGCTAGCTAGCATATACCACTAGAAATATATTAATGTACAATGGGAGGAGGTAATATGTTCACATTTCAACACCCCATAGTAACTACACCGGAAGTTTTATGCTCTTCCTGACACAATATTCAGTCTTACACTCTGGTGTTTGATAGAATGAAGACAGAAAAAACGTTGCCTAGCCTCAAGGCTTGAATTAGTTTTTACACAAAATTAAAAAACATATCTCAAGGCGATGTAAAGCGGAAGTCAATGTTCTATGCGAAAAATGTTATCATCATTGTTGAAAGTAGGAGGGATGAAAATCGCAATTGATTTTTAAGTGTTCTTTTTTGTTATTGGTAAGATTAACTAAGGGCAGATGGCGCGATATTCATCCTGGCCAAAGCTTATATACACTTCAATGTCAATGTGAGCCGTAAAGTTTTTAGTAATTTAGAGATCGGACAAAAAAATTATACATGTTGAAGTCTTTAAACCTGTATATAGACTCTACTTCATGCAAACCGTATAAAATTGCTTAAGAAATGAAGTCAGTTTATATAAGACCCATATCAGCCAACTAAGCAAGACCAGCCAAGCAAGAAGACCCAGTCGAAACTGTCATTTCGAAATATTCTGAGAGGTTACTTATTTCACCGTAGTGCAATGGTTAGCATGCCCGCCTTGCATACACCCAGAGAAGGAATATGATCACCTCAAACATGTTTTAAGAGCAAAATGTTATTTTTGGGTGGTGACCATGTAGCATGGTTTTCGCAACCATGTTATTTTCTCGGAAATCATGTATCTGATTTCGGCAAGCAGGCTATATTTGACGAGAAAATAACATTTTAGTGACAAACATGTTACATGGTCACCATACAAAAATAACATTTTGCTCTTGAAACATGTTTGAGGTGATCATATTCCTTCTCTGCGTGTACACAAGGTCGATTCCTCCTTCGACCGAACACCAGCGGTGGATTATCCCACCTCAGTAATTCTGGCGACTTTTCTGAGTGTTTCAAAGCTTCTCTAAGTGGTTTCACTGCAATGAGCTTAACATGGAATCAGGCAGCAGTGTGGTATCACAATGGACGGAATAGTCTATGTGAGCCCAATACATCGGGTTGCGACCTAACCTAACCTAATCTAGTAAATACTTACTATTAAATAGAAATCTTGTATACAATTTTCGAGAAATTGTAGTACTCAGAATGTTCGTTGATGGCAAGAAATTACTCTAAAGCATGCGATATGTCGATGGAGTTAGGTACTTATGGTGATCAGTTTTAAAACTGAATTTTTTCATGGGTAAACTAAACTCTACTGAATTAAAGACCATCATTTAACAGCTTTGCAAACATCATTACTTAGAACTTTATCAAGAATCATACACATTTTCCTTTTTGTGCCAAGCTAATCTTATTCCGTCTGGAAGAGTAGCAACTACATTTTTAATTGTCACTTCTGTTTCTCAAAATCATTTAACACACTCAGCCTGTCTAGCAAATTTTCTTGGCCCATAACTCTTTTTTACGCTATCAAACTTTTCCAATAGTGGAATATAGTGAAAAAGGCTTGGAACATCCAACATTCGCAACCATTTGGCACAAGCTATGGTCACGCATGAAACCCATAACTCTTCAGCCGTAAATTTCCGTATAACATTCAAGTGTGACATACGACTGCCAAGAAGAAATATCCATTAATTTCTTTAGTCGCTTGGCTGGTGGTTCAAAAAATGCAAAATGGATCACTCACGCAGCAGACCTATTTAAACAAAGCACACTATGGGGAAACATTTTTTTTGACAAATTTAAAAAAAAATTTAAAGACCTATAAAAATGATTTAATAACCTTCACACAGGCATTCGTTATCCTTGGACCAAACCCCACACAGAAATTTATTGTTTCCCTTTAGACTTTTGCTAAGAGTTTTAATTATGTTTATGTTTATGGATCTCTTCTAATCCCTGGACTTAGGTCGTTGAAAAATGCCATGGTGTTTTGGTATGAATCCGAAAAGCCTGAAAGTATGCCTTCCTCATAAAACATTGTGAGTGAGTGTCTGTAAATCTCTCGGTGACTTAAGAGTAGATGTGTAACAAAATGGATATGTAAACAAAACATCAATTTTCAAGATTCTTTACCATAAATAGCAACAAATACGAGTAAATACGAGAGTAAGGGTGTGAGTGTGAGAGAATGATGCAAAGCTTCAAGTGTTATTTGCTATTACATGAAATAAGTACAGCATACTTTTAGGGATTCCATTGAAATTTTGTTGTTGTTTTTGATATCCCTTCACATATCAATGCATTCCATGTTATATGTGTACGTCCGCTATCTATTTGCTTTGTCTGTGTACACAACACTCACACCCTCGTACATGCCGCCTACGACAGTGACTTTGTTTGCCATTGTCCCATAGAATACCAGGAAACAATCCCGGCCCCGGAGTGAGTCTTAATTTCCGTTTCCCCTTTATTTTGCAATTTTTTTCCTATTGTAAGGGAATTTGTAGGAGATATTTGTGTTCTATCTTCCGATGTGTTTGCCCGTTTGTATGGCGAAAATGTTCCTCAGAAATACATATCCAGGATCATCCAGCGTATTGCTATGTGCTGGAGTTACTTCAATTCGATTTACTGCTAGAAGTGAAGCGAAAAAATATTTATGTACCTATTCCCATATAGGGGTTTGTATGTCTCTTAAAAACTGGGAACATCAGAAATGGCACAATGTCGTTTCGGTTGATATCTTTTATTTTTTTTGTTATTTTAATTGCTGCCTTAAGGAACCTTATCTTAACTTCATTCAATACTACGGTCTACATTTATCCTGAAGAGATTAAGGAAAAGTGAATTATCTTGACTAAGAGAAGAGAGAGAGAGAGGGAGAAAAATTCAACAAATTATATAATAGATTTCATGTAAAGCCCTTAAAAATTATACCAAGTATTAAATGTAATTTCATTACATTGAAATGGATCAATGCCATGGTCTTTAAAGCAATAATTTTCTGTTCTCGTTAGAGGAAATGCCATTATAATGGAAGAAATGAAGAATAGCTGACGAACATACAGAGAGAAAATAAAGCCAATGGCTGATTTGTGAAAGCTTTTAAATGTATACAGGGAGAAATGAAGTCCTAATACTTCTCCAATTGTTGACATATTCATTTCCAATTTTAGGACTTTAAACCATCGAACAATGAATATCAAAAGAGTCATAGGTTCAACCCAAGATTCGATTACAAAGTTTCTCGAATTTGTTGCTAGCTAATCGGACTTGGCTATAAAATGGAAGTTCCTTTGCAATGCATATTAGCACTTACTGATTAGATAGAAGCTTCTTACCTGTGGTACCCCAATGAGCTTGTTGGTCTCAGTGTTTCTTCAGCAAAAGCAGATACCCAATATACACAACACATTCTAACCTAGGCTGATAAATTAAGAAAGTGAACTCTCAACATTATAGGTGACATCTCGGAGTTCTTCGTAGCTTTTCTAAAATGTTTCATACATATATTGACATATTTTGACGTTTGGTCAGGATTGTAAGATGGGCCCATTATCTATAAAAGAATCGAGCAGTACTTATTGATAAGTGAAATTAATATAGTTGTTGCAGAATTATCATTGGAGCAACCGTGGTGCAATGATTAGCATGCCCGCCTTGCATACACAAGGTCGTGGGTTCGATTCCTGCTTCGACCGAACACCAAAAAGTTTTTCAACGGTGGATTATCCCACCTCAGTTATGCTGGTGACATATCTGAGGATTTCAAAGCTTCTCTAAGTGGTTTCACAACAATGTGGAACGCCGTTCGGACTCGGCTATAAAAAGGAGGTCTCTTGTCATTGAGCTTAACATGGAATCGGGCAGCACTCAGTGATAAGAGAGAAGTTCTCCAATGTGGTATCACAATGGACTGAATAGTCTAAGTGAGCCTGATACATCGGGCTGCCACCTAACATAACCTACCCTATCATCGGTTAAACATATTTTAAAACCTAACTCATTTGGAATGTCTTCCTAAATTCGGCGCCATTTATTTATGGGGTTAGGAAAAACTCAGAATCATCAATGTAATTTCACTGATAGGGGACTCACGTTCGTTTAGCTGATTCCGAACTCGATTTTCAGCTTCATATGGAGATAGTTTTACCAAGGTTGAATCCATATATTTTCACTTATCCTTAACCATCAAAAGATACATGTCAGATTCGGTGATAAAATCCTTATTCTACGAAAATGTCTTCCCCATTGAGCATTTTTCTGAAATCTTAAAGCAGAAAATAGGCACTAGATCCTAAAAAACGGTGGAACGGAAGCAATTTCAATACCAATTCCTGGATGTTTACCTCCCTTGATATGTGATAAGGTGCACATCCCAATATATATATCAGACCACTGTTGCAGTTTTCCAATGCGTTCATTGCATATAGTTTAGGTTAGGTAAGGTCAAATGGCTGGGATTCGCCTGGATTTTCCAGGAATTTCGTCTCCAGGAAGTGTCCCGAATATTTCACAAAATTTGCCAAAAATCCCGGAATTTCAATTGCTCAAGGCATAAGTTTTAATTTTTACCATTTCTTAGAAAAGAAAAAGGAATTAAATCGCTTTCAAAAATATTTTTGGTCTTGGATTTTTATACTTTTTAAATGTATTTTTTTTTTTTTGCCATTTCAATCAATCTCATCGCCAACAGAAACAAATCAAATGATCACTTTATTTCGAATCATCAGCTGTTACTTCATCAGTAAATTGCCAACATTTCAAAATCGATTTTATCCCTATCACTACCAAAGACTCTTTAGCGACTCTATAACAATCGCCAACTGTGATGCGAAATATACCCAAATTCATGTCTATGGCCATACACAAATTCTTAGTATCGAAAGGAACTACGGGAGGAGCAGTGATTGCCACTTTAGATCTAAATTTTGTTTGCCATAACCGAAAGTAATTGCCAGTAAATATGAGTTTAGGCTTTTAGGCTTCCGAATTTCAAAGGACAACTTGACATAAAATCATCGCAGCCATCTTGGGAGGAAGTTTTAGAGGCTGCAACATATTAAGGAATTTCAAAGATTGCAGGCAATAATGACTACGACATGGAGTTTATGCAAATTTACCAAAAGAAATACAAAGTGATAAAATATGGGCAACTATTTTCGAAAAATGTGACTGTCCCGACAAAATCCGAAATGTACGGCGCAATGTCCCGGATTTCGGCAACCCTAAGTGCAGCCCTATACGTTAGGCTCACCATTCAGTTCATTGTGATTCTACAGGTGATGAACTTCTCTCTTATCAACTAGTGCAGCCGGATTCTATATTAAGCTCAATCACAAGGGACCTTCTTTTTATAGCTGGGCCCCTTTGGTTATCTTATAGTGCTGTTGTCTGATCTGCAACCGACTTTGGGTATCTGCTGCGTCGACAGTCCTAATTTCACTGGGAAAATATCCGGAAAGTCGTAAACAAACCAACTTTTTGCTTCAACTGCACTTTTTCCACTTAAAAAGCAATATTTTAGCACAAACAAAATCAGTCACTTAAGTAACACAGCACTTTGCAGTAAGTGATACCGCTTTGTGGGTGGCATTCCGTCCATCTTCGGTTTAAAAAATATATTCGGATGATATGATCGAAGCTGGTGGAATATGTCAACATGTCTATTGCTCCCTTTCCTGAAGATGTGCAGGTTGATTAGTGAGCAATAGTTTAATTCTCAATCTTTTCTCTAAAAGTTTTGAAGCTATCTTTTCTCACAAAACAAGAAACTGTTTTATGGTAAAATTGAACTAAATTTTACTAAATTTTTTGTAGTTATAAAGTTGGTAAATCTTGTCAGGAATGCTATCCTGTCTCGATTGCAAAATAAATAAAAAATAAACCTTACCTCTATGTTCGCCAGTGTTTTATCTGTAAAAAGAAAAACAAAAAAATATTTATTGGATAACAAATTTCATTTGTAAACTTGAATATATTTAAAGAATATTTACACATAAAGAAATGCAAAAAAAAACTGTTGAACATCACAGACTTGAAGAAAAATTAAAACTTTTCGATTGTTTAAAAATCTTCTTTTCAACTGCATCAACTACTAAATCATTCCTTTACCCAGCAAAGTATCTAAGGATTGCAAAGAACTTTTGAAACTTTATACCACCACACATGTATGGCCACATAGCCTGGAGAAAAACCCCTTAGTTCAACCATTTACCACTTGAATTGAAGTTAAGTAAAGTTAAAATATAAACAAATGATATACAGAGGTTGACAAATAACTTTGTCATTGACATGATTATCGGGAAGGCAAGTGATGGGAGGAGGATATGGAGAATAGGGATTTTAGGAGTCGTCCATCTGGAAGAAAAATCATAGAAAACATGTATGTGATGCCATTGTAAATAGAAACCAATTCGACATTTGTAAAACTCTTAGAAAACCACTTTTCGTAAACGAGATCAAAAACACTTCTCAGCAAAGACATGGCAAATGCATCGAAAACCAACATCTCAGTTCCAAATCCTCAACAGTTTTTTTGATATTCTTAAAGGAGTTTGTTTTGTCTTTTTCTTTTTTTTGTGGAAAAAGTTTTTGTATGTGTAAGAGTGGAATATACTAAACTCAAGTTTTTTGTACAAAAAAATCTCTTCTCGCAAAAGTGTTTGCTAAAGTCGAAAATGTTGAAAATTAATCTAAACGTTAGTTAAAAAACAATGAGATTTTTAAAACTTATTTCCAATATCATAGAATTTATTTTGTTATTGGATAGACTGGATTAAAACTCCAATTAAACACCAAAAACCAAACAATGCGTTTTAATTTTTAAGTTAACAGAAGGTCTCAAGTTGCCTACTTTGTACTCTGTTCTATTTAGACTTTAGTCCTACTCTCCGTTCTATGGTTTGTCCATTTATAAGCTAATTGCAGTTTGACGCCTAAAATTATACTTTATCTCTTGCAAACTTAAAGCTTTGGGGACCAAAGCTCATTATATCATTAAATAAATAAGTTTTCTTTAGTATTAGCCCAGCCTCTCACACCATCAGAGTGGGGTCCACCACATTGCCATTTCTCACAGTTCCTAAATTCAATTAAAAATTAACATTTTAATTGCAAATTACTTTAACTTCTTCCATAGAGCAAGGACTATTTTACTTTTATTCTCTCATCTGTAGTTGCTTTACTTTGGGATGAGTGTGCGAACCTTCTGTTTGTTTAACAAAGTTACCATTTTTATGTGTTATAGTTGGTGTGCAGCTTATTATGGTACCATCATTTAAATTTATTAGTTTTGAAGCCTGGAATTATGCAATTAATTTGCATACCAAAGAGGAGAAAAAAAGTTTTTTTTTCTACTTTTTTCTGTCTGATGTAAACAAGAAAATGGAAACTGTAATTTAAATTTAGGTCATTAAAACTATAAGCCAGCCCAACAATCATAGACAAAAGAGATCAAATGATATGGAAAAAAATAATTTGTCGTCTTTAGGATTTAATTTAACAATCTTAAAATCACACAGTAAAAAAGGAACCGAGACAAAATGGCGTTTGTATGAAATACAACAAAAAATAATAAAATATAAATTGGATTAAAATAACTTTTATGTTATGAAGATTGTGATTGAAATTTGTGTTGATTACAAAATTTATGGAATCAATAACGCTTTAAACTTAAGATTTTTTTTATAGCCGAGTCCGAATGGCGTTCCACATTGCAGTGGAAATTAATTCCATTAATTTAAGTCAATTGTAAAATAGCATAGCATATTATTAGGAGATTCAAAACAAAGAGAACAAAGCATACTTCTAGGCCAACAGCAAATATATTTATCCATATATTTTAGATAAACTTAATATGAGACCTAAAATTTAAAAACAATATTTAAGAATTAAAAAAAATAGCTCAAAAAGCCACAATCAGTTCTGTCAAGTTGCTTAACAAATCTTTTTAGAAAATTTAAATTGTATTGCAAACCCAAACAAATTTGTAAACTCGAGTAGACAAAAAGTGATGAGAGTATTGTGTATTTCTCGCGTTGTTTTTTTTTTTCATAAACCCTTTTTTAATTTGACTTCACATTGTCAGCAAACTTCCGAATGGTGTGAAAGAAGAACACACAAATTACATGACCACAAGTATTCATACCGAGTGTAAAACAAAGGAATTTCCCCTTAAAAACAGAAAGGATAGGAAAAAAAACAACAACAAAAATCATTAACTTTTGACCCATCGCTCTTCACAGCACTCACAACTTGTACAGCTAAAATTTCATTTATCTCTTCTGGTGTTTGCTTGTCATAAATGTAACTGAGAATAGAAAAAAGTATATGAAGATTTATGAAAATAATTAAAGAAACAGTAGACATCAAAATGGACTTTACCTCATTCGTGCAAACTTGTTAATCCTCCCCGGTGGTGGATGAAGCAAAGGACCACAAATTCTCCATATGAAATGAAATTAAAAATATTTTGGTCCTTGGTAAAAGGAAAGGATTGTCTGGGCGTTGTTCTAAAAAATATAAGCGAAATGATGACTACGAAACTAAAATGTGTTATGTGGCTAATACTTCAGGTGATGACAAACATATCAACCCCGATAAGCAGCCTTTAGAAAATAACAATTTCCCCAGGACTCATACAGCAGAACAACCACATTTGAAGTTTCATCAAGGGAGGCTAGAAAGTCCAATAAACACCTTGGAAACCTTTTGAAAAGCTCCATTTATGACTGGGGTTCTCCCCACTCAACCCAGCATGTCCGAATGCAAATATATCAAATAAAGCCAATACAGCATCAAGAATACACAAGGAATACGTAAACGACAATGACTCAGGAGAATTTCATAGAAGTACACATGTAAGGCCTGAAACCGTACAAGTGGAATTTGGGCAGAAAAAACTCAGTTTCATCATCATCTTTGATGAGGCTAGCATATACAGCAACTATGCAAAAATCACCAAGAAACACTATCAACACTAGTGCCAACAACACAAAAGAGAAGCCACACAAATTGAAGATAACAAAAAACTCCGATCGAAATGCAAACTCTACTTCTACCTCACCCACCACCACCACCGCCGCCAATAGTCAGGCAAGCACTAGTGCCACTTCCACTCATGGAGGAACTATACGCAAGTCCTGCACCAAACGCTCCAGATATTCCAATGAGGATATCCAAACCAATGCTATTTTTTATCAAGATGAGAATTATATGGAGTTTGATTTTTTCGCCAGAGAAGTACCGGGAAGAGAGACGACAAGTCAATTTACCGAACTCTTTCGGGACTTTCCAGTCTGCTATGAAACTACTACACTGCCTATTCAATCTACCCAAAAAGATCTTCAAAATCCTCCGCCATATAGAGATCCCCCGCCGCCCACGCCTCCACCATTATCGCAATTACCATCCAGGAATCCCAGAAATGTTGAGGCTTCTGGAGTGCAATCCTGCCCCTCAAGTCCGTTTAGGGGTAAAGTAGTTTTAAGTAAGAAAGAGAGAAAGGAACTAAGCAAACTTGCCAAGCAACAAGACAATAATACTTCCAACAGCACCTCCAATATAAGATCTCTGGATGCAACAGATTCAGGTTCAACATCCCACCAGAGTAGTCCCTACAAGGGAAGAGTAACAGAACTGAAAAACTGCATAGCTCGCATAAATTCCAAAGGAATCTTCGCGTCTTTGCATCGATCATCGCAAAAGTCCCTGAATGTTCCTCAGCCAGAGGATTCTCAAAACTCATCGAATGAAGTATCTCCACCACCACCAGCTCCTGAAAACAGCCCGCCAGGATCCAATGCATCCAATAATAATGATGCCGACTACACGGAGAAACTGAAAAATCTTCCAGTGAGGCAAAGAAAAGCCCACACATCGCATATGGACAACTATTGCCTATTTGATCCCATGGATTTTGTTAATGAGAAGACATTGCGAAGACGCACACATGACTCTTTATGCATGGATCTACCGCTACAACATCAACACCATGGTTTGCGAGATCCACTTTTCAGTTCTAGACAAAATTTAGATTTTAGCGAAGAGGAATTAGTACCGGAAGTAATCTACGATCAAGAAGAGGGTGTGGAAGAAGAGTCCAAGGAAGAACCGAAAAATTTTGATCATCATAACTACTTTGTTATAGATCCGGATGACTTTGAAGAGGAACCCAGCATGGACATTGGTATTCCCAACCCTTTTACCAATGAACAAGTGGTACAAGCCAATCTTATAGCAGTTCAACATACGTATGTCAACAACGCAGATGCTCTCAAGGCTTCGGAGAGTCTAGAGAAGCTTCTAAATGCATTTGAAACGGCACCCAGTATGTCTAATAGCCAAGAGAGCAAAGATACAAGTCTCTCCACGGCTACCACAACATCCACGGCCCTAGTTGAATCGTCCACCTCCACAAATTCCAATACATCATCAACCACTTCGAATACATCTTCGCAGACCACTTTACAAAGAACCAAAAAGAAGTTGACTTTTTTAAATCTCTCTCCATTTCGTTCACACAAATCCGGGAATAGTGATAAATCGGAATCGAAACACAAATCGGATGGTCCGGACCAAACTAAAAATCAGCAGCAACGGGCTGTGTCGGAACTGGTAAATTCGGAGCATATGTTCCATTTACAGCAAATGCTTTTAAGTGCCGATAATGTTCTCAACGATGTGCGATCACACAATGAGACAATCGAACTGAATTATGTTCTCTTTAATCCGGGCCCGGTTCCAAGTCGTAATGTACAATACAAAATACGTAAACCCAGACCATTGTCAACGCATAGCGATGCGGATAGTGGATTTCTGAGCCCCTGTTCACCGGATGAATTTACATCGATGAAATCAAATCCAGCGATTTTAGTGTTGCAGCAGTGTGATAGTGTCCAGGGCTACATTGAGGTAAGTTGGAATTCTGAAATTTTTAAAAACTAAGTTAAGTTTAGTAAAAAGAACTCGATCCTTTGATATTTTCTCGAGAAAATCCTAAGTATTTCATTATGAAAACACCAAGCTGTTTGTGGAAGAAACCAATAATGATCGGCAAACTTTATTCATGTACACTAATGGAAAAAATTGAGTTCCAAAATCGTGAATGAACGGTAAGAAAATGAAACCAAAACGTTCACGAAAAATCACAACGGAATGTTTACGGTTTCGTCCAACGCCCGTGGAGATTTCATAAACGACTTTCATACGAGGGCGGTTCGGAAACTTCTTAGCCTATCACTGAAAAAGAATAGTTAGTTTTTCAAAAATATTTTGTTTATTGTTGTTGTTTTTGATCCAGTTTAAAACCATGCATTGACTAAACTACAAGTGTAGCTTAACCAGCAGAGGAAAAGAATGTTTGTCAAATTTATTTGGGCAAAGCCCTATGGACTGCAAGATGGTTGGATGGACGCACGTTTCGGAATTACCACATTCCTCATCAGCATCCTCTACTTGCAGCAAAACTATCAACTATCGTAAGGTTCAAGTGTGGTTCATTGGTGGGTTTAATGGACTGCCTGAATTTATTCTGATAATTGGTTGATAGTTTTGCTGCAAGTAGGATGCTCATGAGGAATGTGGTAATTCCGAAACGTACGTCCATCCCACCATCTTGCAGTCCATAGGGCTTTGCCCAAATAAATTTGACAAACATTATTTTCCTCTGTTGGTTAAGCTACACTTGTAGTTGCCATAACCTTACCGGCCGATTGCATTGTTTTTGCCTTCTTTTGGGCAATTCCTCCAGCTTTAGTCCATTGTTTGGATTGTTCTTTAGTCTCTGGAGTATAGAGGCGGATTCATGTCTCATCAACAATTATGAAACGACGCTTAAAATCAATTTTATTTCGCTTAAAACGATCCAAACAAGCTTGAGAAATTTCCATTCTTATGCGTTTTTGATCGACTGTGCCAGATCGAAACAAAATTTAACATAACAGAGATGGAAGTTTCCAAAACACTTAACTTTTTTCTGTTTATACCGGGCTTTTTGTGCTAGGCTAAGAAGTTTCCGAACTGCCCTCGTATCTTTGGCTATGAGAGATCGTAAAATATTCGTTAGACGTTCTTATAGCAAATCCGTCGGTGGTGCAATATGCTAAGGCGAATGTTAATGCGTATGGAGCAGAAAATCCAGGTCCGAGTCATGGTGGCGGATTTTTTTATAAATTCGCAACCTTTACGTCATGCACGCTGGTTGTAGTTTTGACAAAGCATGGTGTCATTTTATCGTTGTCAGATAGTCACCGTCTATTCTCTGTTTGATACCATGTGTGTTGATGCACTTTCATGAACGGATCATTTTGAAACCTGCACGCCGTTCATGATTATTTCTATGAGTGTAGAAAAGGTACGTTTCTCGCATAAATTTGTAGAACACAGTAAGTACGTGCGTTTCTACAATCGTATATGTACGTCTATTCTTCTCACTCCGACACAATGGACGATTTTGCGTCCTTAAGGTGCATCTTCTGAATTGCATCTAAATAATACCATAAGTAAAAGTAAGTCAGCGTTTGGATTTCCACCTGCACTAAAGGGTGATACGGTCAAAATTTGGTCAATATAAACTTGACGTATTTCTTTCAATTTTGCATTTAAAAAACCTGAACACACCTCATTTTGAAGGTGTGTGTGTAGAATGTTGCTCCTATTTTGATTTTGGAATTCACTCTTCAGTTGTCAAAATGCCGTCCAAGCAAGAAGAGCAGCGTATCAAAATTTTGCTCGCGCATCGCGAAAATCCGAGCTACTCGCACGCAAAGCTGGAAAAATCGCTAAAAGTTGCCAAATCAACCGTTACAAATGTAATTAAAGTGTTTGGGGAATGTTTGTCGACAGCCAGGAAGTGGATCGGGGGAAATCGAAAACCGGAAGCCGCTGAGACGACAAAGAGAGTTGCCGGTAGTTTCAAGCGAAACCCTAACCTCTCTCTCCGAGATGCCGCAAATAAGCTGGGTGTATCGTCTACAACCGTGCATCGAGCCAAAAAACGAGCCGGACTATCGACTTACAAGAAAGTAGTGACTCCAAATCGCGATGATAAACAAAATACGACGGCCAAAGCGCGATCCCGGAGGCTGTACACGACGATGCTGACGAAGTTTGACTGCGTGGTAATAGACGACGAAACCTACGTCAAAGCCGACTACAAGCAGCTTCCGGGGCAGGAGTTTTATACAGCAAAAGGAAGGGGAAAGGTAGCAGATATTTTCAAGCACATAAAGCTGTCAAAGTTCGCAAAGAAATATCGGGTTTGGCAAGCCATCTGTACCTGTGGCTTGAAAATCAGCATTTTCATAGCTTCCGGGACTGTCAACCAAGAAATTTACGTGAAAGAGTGTTTGAATAAACGTCTGCTACCTTTCCTGAAGAAACACGGTTGTTCCGTACTGTTTTGGGCGGATTTGGCATCTTGCCATTACGGTAAAAAGGCCATGGAGTGGTACGCCGCCAACAACGTGCAGGTGGTTCCCAAGGACAAGAACCCTCCCAATACGCCAGAGCTCCGCCCAATTGAGAAATACTGGGCTATTGTCACGCGGAACCTAAAGAAGACCAAAAAAACTGCTAAGGACGAGCAGCAGTTCAAGGCAAACTGGCTTTCTGCGGCGAAGAAGGTGGACAAGGTGGCTGTACAAAATCTGATGGCGGGTGTCAAGCGTGAGGTCCGGCAATTCGGATTTGGAAAAGCGAAAGCCTAACTGAATATTTTTCCTGAATTTTATACTAATTAATCTTGAAAAAGAAATTTAATTTGATTTTTTAAATAAACGATTTCACCGATTTACACGCGTTTTCCCTTGACCAAATTTTGGCCGTATCACCCTTTACTATACTACACTCAGAGAAGGAATATGATCACCTCAAACATGTTTCAAGAGCAAAATGTTATTTTTGTATGGTGACCATGTAACATGTTTGCCACTAAAATGTTATTTTCTCGTCAAATATAACCTGCTTGCCGAAATCAGATACATGATTTCCGAGAAAATAAAATGGTTGCGAAAACCATGCTACATGGTCACCACCCAAAAATAACATTTTGCTCTTAAAACATGTTTGAGGTGATCATATTCCTTCTCTGGGTGTATAGACGGAACAGAATCTCTGGACAACGCGTATACTTTCCGCCCGCCATTTGTCCATTCTTGATTGATCTGTAAATGTAGACAATTGATACAATTTGGAATATGCTCTTGGGTTCATTAGCCCATAACTGTCTATCCGATTTCATGAACTTTCCTCGGATCATTTCGTAAATTAAAAATTTTGTTTCACAGAAGTCATATCAAGTTTATTTTAGGAATAGATTGAACAAAAAAGGGATCGAAGTTGATTTACTCCAATCTAGATCACATTGGTCTAATGGTGTTTTATTGTTTTTATTATTTTTTTATTATGAGCCTTTTAGATTCTTTTCTAAAAAAACAATCAAAAGGGCGAAAAGGCTTCGAATCCTGTTGTGAACTTAGTCACACGCAGAGAGGCGAATTGCGACCATTTTCAGCACTGCTGCGATTGCCCTGCTTGCTCCTTTGAATTATTTTCTGTCCGCTGAAATGATAGATTTTTTTATGTTGCTGGCAACTTTTTTCAAAAAAGAAAGCACCATAAGTAAGCCTGAAAGTGGGCTGTCATTGAAACCTAACATACTCCAATCTACATTTAGTATTACAAAAATATCCATTTGTAATGATTATTGTCCAATTCAAATAAATTGGATGAAAACTTTCGCTATGAATCTCACCAAATGGGCTACCCACTAGAAATACATGTTTGCATTAAAATTTTCACAAACCATTAATGTTTGCCTGAAAAATGTCTTTGGTAATTTGTAGAACAGTATTCTCAATAATTGCTATGGAAAGTACTTTCAATATGAATAGAGATTTTGGTACTTTGACACCCCATAACCATGAAGGAGCAATGGGATATCGTTGTCCCATTAGTACTCTCTCTGCCATTTTGACACTTTCTTGTTTGGCAAAGACGTATCATTATCACTTTGGAAAACATAAAAGTAAACATTTATGTCAATTGACAGAAACCTCTTACACCCACATGGTTCCATCATCATCATCCTCTACCATAAGCCACCAGCCGTAGTAGTGTGTCACTGCGACATACTCTGTTACTGAAATATGCTGTGGCTGATGCTGAAGTTACCCACTTGTCACGGACAATTTTCCCAAACGAAGAAGCGTTACTAACAAAGTGCTGCTATAAGACTAAAAGCATCCAGTTATTGGCCCTTCAATGATACTTGCCCTCATTCCTTTTGGGTGTGTACATTTGCCATTTGGAGCAATTGCAAAAATGGTTCCATCAAAACAATTTTAATTCAATTGCTTGGCCCTTTTTCTTGTCGAATAAATATGAGACGTTTAGTATTTTTTAAAGAAAATATTTTGGAAAATGTTTTGTTTTTCTTTTCCTTGACAATGGAGGGTGAAAATCTCTGGTAATACTGTTGAAAAGCACAAAGTGGGTACACACATCTGTTGAGAAACAACAAAAAATGGAATTGTTAACAAAATTAGAGTTTATTGAGAAGTTGCTTTTTGTTAAGCAGAGTATGCTTGTGGGTTGTAGCCTCTCGGGATCTGCAGAAGTTTCATATGTATCAGCTGGGAAGGATGTGTTGTTGCATCATTTGCTCTTTCCGTCCATCGATGACAATAAATAATGAGGCATACCATGGTCGTTGGTGCACAAGAACTAAACGCGGTGAAAATTTATTGGTTCTCGTATTCCTTGGTAAAAATGCTACCCTGTTTGGAAAACTAATGAAGCACACGTTACTCAAAGATGCCACGATGACTTTCGTTCAAGAGCAATAACTTTGCAAGTTGTATTACAGCACAATTACGACACAATGGGAGAATTTCTCAAAATGTACACAAAAATTGTCATTTGCATTAAAGATGGCATATTTATCGAAAGAAAAGAGCTGCTCATAAGAGAGAAGGACGGATTTGGAACTCGTTTTTACTCAATTAGTTATAGTTTACATACCAGAATTTCTTCAAATGCAATGAAAATGTGCTCTACACTGTTAGAAAAATATGTTTTACATATGTTCCGATATATACAAAATGTGTTTCGGGCACAATTTTTAAACACAATATATTTAAGTGCAAACATGTAATGTTCCTAAACTAACACAAGATATTTTGGACACATATGTTAATATGTTAGAATATATTATGTTTGGGGCATGAATGTTTCATAAAAATAACATGTGTAACATTGTGATACTTTATTCATAGAGCGACAGAGAGAGTTAGTATAGAGAAAGAAATAGAGATGGAAAACGGGAGGGTTGTTATGTTGAAAGATATCAACATAACGCAGCGAGAGAATGAAATGAGAGCAATTTCTGTGAAACCGCTTGTATGTTGTTTCGGAAAACTGTTTCATGATAAGGCCAAAAATGTAATATGCTTAAGTCTAAATATTATTTAATTTGAATATTAGAATGAGTATTCGGATTTAAAGCTAATAGACATTCGGAACCAAGAAAATAGACATTTGAAAAAAAACTTGAGTCTTTTACAGGATTAAAAAAAAATATTAAGACTAACTCCAAAAATTTTTAATTTTCTGACAAACTCACATCTTGTTCACTTCCACGAGATTTTTTAGTTCTTAGCACGTTTTTCTGTAATTCAAACAATGTAGAAGAAATTATTCGATTTTATAACTTTTTAAATTTTAATTTTGCCTGGACGGAGAATCGAACCGAGGACCATATACGTTGTAAGTCAGCACTATCCACTGGGCTACTTAGCGGCTATTGTCATCAACAGCCAATTGTCGCTATAGCCCTCACGAACAAGCAACGCATACTGTCATTAGTTACATTTATAGATTCTATTTTTGGGCGCCCACGAGCCTATATAAAGAAACTTTATTTAATAGAAACATAAATAGAGGTAAATGTTGACCTCTTTCTTAAAAATACAACTTTTGCAAATGGAAATAATGTAAGTTTACATATATTTGAAAAAAATTTATTACATACTACCACATTAAATGTTTACTATGGAACTTCAAAATTTGTCTTATAAAAGACTTAAAGTCAAACCAGGCCGAAGCTTATGTACCCTCCACCATGGATTGCGTAGAAACTTCTACTGAAGACTGCCATCCACAATCGAATTACTTGGGTTGTGGTAACACTTGCCGATGTTAAGGTATCTTAAAACTTCCTAACACCGTAAATTTTGACAACATTTTCTATAGAAGTAAAATTCGGACAAAATTTCTATAGAAATAAGATTTTAACAAAATTTTCTATAGAAATAAAATTTTGTCAAAATTGTCTATAGGAATACAATTTTGACAAATTTTCTATAGAAATACAAATTTGACAAAATTTTCTATAGAAATAAAATTTTGCTAGATTATTTTTGGCTCGAGTGGCAACCATTTTTGTGTGATTGGGGATAACTATAGACCGATATGGACCAATTCTTGCGTGTTTGTTAGAGACCGCATACTAACACCACGTTCCAAATTTCAACCGGATCGAATGAATTTTGCTTCTCCAAGAGGCTCCGGAGGACAAATCTGGGTATCGGTTTATATGGGGGCTATATATAATTATGGACCAATTCTTGCATGGGTGTTAGAGACCATATACTAACAACACGTAACAAATTTGAGCCGGATCGTATGAATTTTGCTTCTCTTATAGGCTCCGGAGGTCAAATCTGGGGATCGGTTTATATGGGGGCTATATATAATTATGAACCCATATGGACCAATTTTTGCGTGGTTGTTAGAGACCATATACTTACACCATGTATCAAATTTCAGCCAGATCGGATGAAATATGCTACTTGTATAGGCTCCGCAAGCCAAATCTGGGGGTCCGTTTATATGGGGGCTATACGTAAAAGTGGACCGATATGGCCCCATTTGCAATACCATCCGACCTACATCAATAACAACAACTTGTGCCAAGTTTCAAGTCGATAGCTTGTTTCGTTCGGAAGTTAGCGTGATTTCAACAGACGGACGGACGGACGGACATGCTTAGATCGACTCAGAATTTCACCACGACCCAGAATATATATACCCAGCAAAAAAATTTGGAAGTTCTTCCAAAGGCACAACTTTAAAAGCACTTCCAGAAGGTGCACTCCCAATGATGTTCTTTATTTTAACTACCCAGGAAGTTCTTTTAATTCAATTTCTTAAAACATGGTTTTTCATACTTTTAATAGGTAATTCTAACTTTGTTTGTTTCAAATAGGTTAAAAAAAGAGTAAGAATTCATAAAATGAAACAAATCATTTAAATTTTGTCGAAAAAAATGCTAAATCCAATCTTAAAAAATTGTGAATTTTTGAAAATATTTGAGGTCAAACGTTTCCGACAAGCGCTAGAATCCATTAAAAATTATAAAAAATTATTTATTTGACAAAATATCACAGAATTTTTTAATGTACATCCAAAACATTGAATTCGGATCACACCTAAAGAAGTGATGCAAATTCACTGCAACGGCTGTTGAAACGGAGGACTTCCGTCCTATGACAAGCCCATGTTAAATTCATCGCTTCTGCGTCAATTTTACACCACTTCCGGATCCAAAAAGAACATTTTCATTACTTTTTTGGCGACGCTTTTTTTGCTGGGTACTTTATGGGGTCTTAGAGCAATATTTTGATGTGTTACAAACAGAATGACAAAGTTAATATACCCCCCATCCTATGGTGGAGGGTATAAAAAGAACTACGCTTGATATAAATGAAATGGACTGTGTTTTGGATCAAAAATTATTTTTTTATCGCAGAAATAAAAATTTTGTAACAAAAAATTTTTTTTGGTGAAAAAAGTTCGAAATTTTCGAAGATTTATCGTTTTCGGTACACGTTTTCCAAACTTTTTTTCTTTGCGTGTATGTAGCAAGGCTTGCATAGAGTGGTATCTTCCATATTTTTAAAAACTTAAAAAGATCAATCCTTTCATCTTCTTTGGCATTTGATTCACAGTAAGTAATTGCCGTTATTTATTTTGAATTAATTTAATCTTTGGGGCGAAAACATTAGTTTTTGGTATCTTACACTCAAAAAAAAGTGAACCCTATATTTCACTTAAGCTAATTTAACTTTATTTTAGTTCATGGAATTATTATGTTTGGTGAATGTTTCTTTTTTAACTCCAATTTTTTCCTTCAAACTACAAAATTTTCTTTAACAAGTGAAAAAAATCAATTATGTCTAAAAAATTTTCTTGAATTTGTCGAAAAATATTTACTTATTTTTGTGATATCGGCGTGATGTCAGCGTTTGTAATAGTGTTTAATTAATATTTTCCAAAAATAATTTAAGTTTTCTAATAAAGGGTGATTCTTTTGAGGTTAGGATTTTCATGCATTAGTATTTGACAGATCACGTGGGATTTCAGACATGGTGTCAAAGAGAAAGATGCTCAGTATGCTTTGACATTTCATCATGAATAGACTTACTAACGAGCAACGCTTGCAAATCATTGAATTTTATTACCAAAATCAGTGGCAGAAAATCCGCTTTTTTATCGACAAATTTTGTTCAGCGATGAGGCTCATTTCTGGTTGAATGGCTACGTAAATAAGCAAAATTGCCGCATTTGGAGTGAAGAGCAACCAGAAGCCGTTCAAGAACTGCCCATGCATCCCGAAAAATGCACTGTTTGGTGTGGTTTGTACGCTGGTGGAATCATTGGACCGTATTTTTTCAAAGATGCTGTTGGACGCAACGTTACGGTGAATGGCGATCGCTATCGTTCGATGCTAACAAACTTTTTGTTGCCAAAAATGGAAGAACTGAACTTGGTTGACATGTGGTTTCAACAAGATGGCGCTACATGCCACACAGCTCGCGATTCTATGGCCATTTTGAGGGAAAACTTCGGAGAACAATTCATCTCAAGAAATGGACCGGTAAGTTGGCCACCAAGATCATGCGATTTGACGCCTTTAGACTATTTTTTGTGGGGCTACGTCAAGTCTAAACTCTACAGAAATAAGCCAGCAACTATTCCAGCTTTGACAACAACATTTCCGAAGAAATTCGGGCTATTCCGGCCGAAATGCTCGAAAAAGTTGCCCAAAATTGGACTTTCCGAATGGACCACCTAAGACGCAGCCGCGGTCAACATTTAAATGAAATTATCTTCAAAAAGTAAATGTCATGGACCAATCTAACGTTTCAAATAAAGAACCGATGAGATTTTGCAAATTTTATGCGTTTTTTTTAAAAAAAAAGTTATCAAGCTCTTAACAAATCACCCTTTATTAACCAAATTTTTTTATTTGGGAGGGTTCACTGTTTTTTTCAGTGTATAAATTAAATTAATGTAACCCAAATAGTAATATTTGTATTCAAAATTTATATAAGTCTCCCATTGTTAAGGTTTAAGGAGCAAATGTGAACAAGTGTTAAAAAGTAAAAGGTTAGCTTCCAGTTTCACTGCTAAAACAACGAAAAACGAGAATTGATTGCTCCCCGGAGGTAAGAATGCACAAATACCAAGGTACAAGAAACAGGATACCCTCATACATACCCACACACACACACACTTACATCGAAAGCAATAGCAACACGAAATATCGCAATGAAATGTCAAGTGTTTACATTTCGATCCAAAGGGGGTGTTAATGCATCTTTGTGTCATTTACTTGGATAGATGGTAAACCATGCCAGCCCCAGCACTAGCGATGGCAGTGATAGGAAGACAGGGACTTCATCAGTATCATCACAGGCGTTTATGCAATCATCAAATCACCACCCCTTTTAAGGTTGTATGAGTGTTAGGAGAGTGTGTGTGTGTTGTGTTGTGTCATCGAAAACACATGTTGTTTTTCCTTGTCGACGTAAATTTGGAAAAAAAAATCAAGAATTTTCCTTTTATTCTATCCCAATGATCCCTTGTGACTGACTGTATTGTTATTCTCGTTTTTGGCCCTTTTATGGCTAGCAGTCTCTTTCATCTTACTACAATGGGCCAAATTATCGCAAAAAATTAATCTTCAGTTTTATCCGAAATAATACTAAACTGCATTTTCATGGGTTATAATAATTTATTGATAAAAATGGAAAGGAACTCTAGCCTATTTTAGTCTTGTCGATTGGACACTGCAAAAGGGCTGTGCGTGAGTTGTTTTCCCTTTGACTCAGCGTTCTCTGGAGTGCCACTTAAGCCGCTTAAGTTGGTTACAAGATGTTTTGTAAAGATAATCACCCAGAGTCCTTTGTAAGATTCAAGTTTCCCAAGCGGCTCGATGTTTACATCCCCCCCGCATGCTATTGCCTCCCCCATCCTTTTTAGCCAATATCGTGTGTGAGTTTGGCCGGGTGTTTGATAAATATTTCAAAATTAACCTATTAAGATTATAATGGTCGGTGGATCATAAAGGACAAAATATGCATATATTCGAAGGGATTTGCTGTTTTTCAGGTCATTGGGGAATTTTGATAAACGAAGAAACGTAAAGAACTGCTGAATGGAAACACAAATTATCGGCTTTGCAAAACGCAACAACCCCCCCATAGGGGAAAGAAGCGGTGTTTTTTATCTTTGAAATATTGCAAGGATTAGTTGTGTAATCACAAAAACGTCTATAGGGAGAGATATTCCATATTCCACAAAAAAAAAAAAAAAACGAAACAACTATGTGGTAAGAAGATAGATGTTATTTATCTTATGAACCAATGTCGTACAATTGGACATTGAAGATGTGAAAATTCAAAACCAGTTGTCATCTCACCGAATTGGGCTACAGTTTGCTTCGATCCTGGAACTTTGGTCCACTTAACCATTTTCACAAATAAACCCTCCATGGCTGTAGCTTTTTTAATCATTTTGAATCTCGTTATTTCACTTTAAAGAAATTAAATAACTCGATATAATCTCTGACAAGAAAATGTATTAAATCTGTCGCTTCATTAGTAATTTCGCAGAATAACTCATCCACCTTCGGGCGAAGATGAAACAAACAACAGTATCAAATGGAACAAAAAAAAACGGAACAATTTGATAATGAATCCTTGCCATGGAAACCAATCGATAAGTGGCAGTTGTGGAGTGTGGAAAATACCACAGTAAACGATTTCCACCAGATGAATGCAATTAATGCGCACAGATAATTTTAACGTAATGAGTTTATAAAGAGAATACCGATGCAGCATCGGCATGCTCGTTATAATGAACTTGCAACAACGGCATACAGCGAGCGCATATTTTGCGGCTATTTAAGTTCATTAAATGTTTTATGGGGCTATGAGGAATATTTATTAAGCCAAGGTATGTACAAAAATGTAGTGGTATTATTACGCGTAAAGGTTGACTGAAAAAGGGATGTAGTTACTAAATTGAAGGGAATAAGAGAACTATTAAGTAAAGAAGAGAAGTTTTATTACAGAAATCATAATATATACTTCTGGGAAGGGCTCTGTATCTTTAAAGAGAATTGTTGTTTGAAGGATAGAGCCATAAGTGTAGTAAGGCCTCTGGGGGGAGGGCTTAGCCCCCTCCAGAGAAAAATTAGACTCCCCTAGAATGTGTTACTGTAGTATAGATTAAAAATGTAGTATAGGTTAAAAATGTCGTAGATACGGCAAATGTCTAGATACGGCAAAGGACAAAAATGTTAAATTTTTAATAAAAATGTTCATTACCACAGACATGTGAAGACACCATCCCAGCACAGATATTATTTTTAACTCGCCTTTTACATATATTTAGAGGGTAAATTTAACTTTTTTGTCCCAAAGATGTAAGAATTAATAATATAGTACAAATTATTTAAATTTTGTCGAAAAATAGCGAATTTTCGAAAATATTTTTGGGTAAAACTTTTTTAATTCACATTCAAAACACTAAATTCGGATCACACCTTAAGAAGTGATGCAAATTCAGTAAAACGGCTGTTGAAATGGTAAGCATCCGTCCTATGACAAACACGGTTGCCACTCGAGCCTAAAATAACCTACCAAATTTTGGAGAAAACTTTACCAAAAAAAAAACTACCAAACAAAAAGATCTTATTTCTTTAGAAAAATATCGACCGATAAGGTATCTTCATTTTTTATGATTTCTAGAACTTCTAGTAAGGCTTTGAAGGTCATGAGTTTATGCAAATAAAAGATTATTTATTTCATAGTTTCGATGGGGATTTCCATTTTCCTCAGGGATTTACTTTATTAAAATCTGGCAACGAAATAAAATAACATATACGAAAAGAACAATATTTTTACTCTGCTTATGATTGAACCATAAGATCTTATTTTTTTCAAAAATTTTATTTCTATAAATTTACTCAAAATTCTATTTCTATAGAAAATTTTGTCAAAAGTTTATTTCTATAAATAATTTTGTCTATATTTGATTTATATGGAAAATTTTGTCAAAATTTTATTTCTATAAATAATTTTGTCTATATGTTATTTCTATAGAAAAATTTTTTAAAATTTTATTTCTATAGAAAATTTTGCCAAAGTTTTATTTCTCTGGAAAATTTATGAGGTGCCTCTTAGTTGGAGAGGAATATTTGGCAAAATCTATCAAAACATCAAGAATTCTACCAATCTACCAAACAGTAAAAACTCTACAAATTTTGGTAGAATTCTACCAACCGTGATGACAAGCCCCTGTTAAATTCATCGTTTCTGCTCCAATTTTGCACCACATCCGGATCCAAAAAGAAGATTTCCACTACTTCCGCATATTTCCGGCTATTTATGTTCATTAAATTTTTTACGGCTATAAGGAATATTTATTAACACAACATAGGTATAAATATTTAGTGACGCTAAAGGATGACTAAACAAATGTAGTTAGTTCCTAAATGTTGAAGAGAAAACGAATTAAGGATCTTTTTAATATACACTGAAAAAAAGCATGTCCGGTTCCAAAGATTTTGTCTTTACTTTAAAAAAATTGGTATTGATTCCGAGCCAAAGAAGCGGAGAATACAAGTAAGGATACTTTTTCTTTTAAATTTAGATTTTGTGTACTTGCTTCTATGAAGCAAATTTTAATTTTTCCTTTTCTCAGCTTTTTTTTCTTCATATGCTATCAAAGTCCTTTAAAAACGAGTTAACGACAACTTTATTTTCCAAATTAAGACTCGACTTCCAGTAGAAATTATGCTATGTTTCAAGTAAAAAACTTCTTTACAATAAAGTTTTGAAAAACATGTCCTATTTTTGAACAATTTTTTGCTTTGTAGTCAAGATGGAAAAGGACAACAAATTTAAAGACAATTTCATTAACTTTAAAGAATTTTTCTGAATTATCAAAGTCAAGTTGACCTTAGCCCAAAAATGTTTTTTTTTTTCATGTTATGATACCCATTTTTAAGTCAAATCACTTAATTATAAGGACAATACGACTTCATTGAAAAGTTGATCGACTTTTGGACAAAGAAAAAAACTTTATATTAGAGAAATGCGTCTTCTATGCTAATTTGCATTCGTATTTTAAAGACATGAAATCTTTGACCTCACGACAATATTTTTTTCAGTGTAGCGCTAGTTTTTTTCCAGAAATTAATTGAATTGCGATTATACCATAGTAAATTTTGTAACAATTTGTGTCCACAATAATGAAGCATACTTTTAGGATATGTAATTTGATATGAGTTGTAGTCTCATTAGTGTGAGTGCACCAGCGCGATTAAGGACAAACCCCAATTTCCATTACCTCAGGCATCTTTAAGATAAAGGTATTCTGTTCAATATTTTACATACCACCCCTCTCCCCTTTAGTATAAATTATTAATATGACCCATTATGGGTATATTTTCCATAACTTTTTCCACTAGCAAGCAATAAAAAATTATGTTCGGCGTTTGGTCGAAGAAGCCCATTTCGATTTGTGAGACGTCAATAAATTGCCACATTGATATTCCCAAATGTATTTCTAATACTTCCGCCACGGGCTGATCGATCTACGATGCCAACCTAATTGTCACGTGTTCAACACACCACAACACGATACGGTTGCCAACCAGCCACCAGATACTCTTTGATGGAACGAAACCGTCCTTCTACGGAATCATTGAAATAAAAGCGTTTTAAATAAAAACAAAAAAAAAACTGAAATGGTTAAGAAACTTGTTCTCCACTCACAGAGGGAGCGTGCAAATTCGAAATTAGTTCCAAGAAACAAAAAATGAATAGACCAACCCCCAGTTCGCTATACACTGAGAAAGCCATAACAATAAATAATACAAAAAGAAACCCCCGCCAACCTCCGGTAGTACTTAGAGGTTTTTGTTGCTTTTTGGTAACATAAAAATTCAGTTTATCGAACATACGCAGGGTAAGTGACGCGTTGCGACGCACTATAGCTACACGAAGCAAGGCGCTAAGCCGTTAACAGTCAAGTGCATGGAGACAAAACTTTCAGAGGGCGGTGGTGGTTGTAGGCTGTCAAATGCAGCACCAAAACAACTGCCAAACGTCAAAAATGTCTAATGTGGCCATCAGAACAACTCGCAACTTGGTTTCACTCCTTTATGGGATTTAGATGGAGAATCGCGTTATTTGTGAAAAATGCACTAAATAGGATATGAGTTTGTGTGGATGGAAGTGTGTCCATAGTTTAAGGACACACATTAAAGTGAACCCTTAAAACAGGCAAGAGCTTCTCTTACCAACTTCTACTTGCTGTTTGTTGTTGTAGTAAAAATTGAAATAATTTCGAATTCATTCTAGTGTGACCCAGCAGGGTCTCCGTAAAGCCCTTTTCTCGGAAAAACCTAGAGGTTGAGTTGTTATTATTGGCCCAATAAAGACTAAAAATTGTTGTAATTTTTAATAATAGAGGAAAATCGAAAAATCCATCTATCCTTTTGTAAGTTTCTCTGTTATTGAAAATAATGCGATAGAGTGGTAGAGCAGAGCAATTCTGACATGCGGTAATCCATATGATTATCGTCGTGTGACTTTTTGATTTATGACCACAATAAAATGTTCTCAGTGGGTTATTCTCCGTATTGGGGTTAATACCGAATATTGCTACAAGTTCACTAACACAGTGCTCGCTTATTCTGTAGTAAAGTATTTCACGGTTGACTTCATATTTTCAGGATATACGGAAAATGTTGGGTAAACATGGCAATAGTCACTTAGAGATCTTGAAATGAGTTATACGAAGGTTCCATTAGCAAACGATAATGATTTCTGTCGAGTATATGTATGCGATATAATCTAGAAACATGATAGGACAGGCAAGTGAAAACACAATTAGTGAAAATAGTATTTCACCCCAAACTGTGGAATATACTTTTTTTTAGAACTAATTTAATTTAAATATTTAACTAATTTACATGTCCAAAGAAGTTAATTAATAAGTCTTGAACTGTCATAACTTTTAGTAGAACTGTCATAGCAATAATAGTGCATAATTTTAAGGGTTTTAGGAAGATATTAGTTAAAGTCAGCCCATCCAAATATATAAAAAATTAGTATGTCCCGCTGGCGAAAACTATCGAAAGAATAAACTAATTGAATTTACTGTCCGTTTCTACGTTAAAGTCAAGGATAAACTGTACACACGCACAATATTAAGTTTCTATATTATAATTCAAATTCTTTATAATCACTAAATTTAACATTAAAATTGAGCCAATGAAATAATTTCATAAATACAATGAATATTTTCGTTATTGTAACAAAATTTTTATTTAATAACGAAAATGCATACTATTAATGACAATATTAATTGCTTTAATATAATATTTTAATTACAATAATAACAAGTATATACGGCCGTAAGTTCGGCCAGGCCGAATCTTATGTACCCTCCACCATGGAGTGCGTAGAAACTTCTACGAAAGACTGTCATCCACAATCGACTTGCTTGGGTTGTGGTATCTCAAAACTTCTTAACATCGTTTTCTAAATTGTGAGTTAGTCCATACGTGGTATATATTAGACAAAAAAGTAATGTATAGGTAAGTCTACAAATAATTACGAATCGATATGGACTTTCGCACGGTACGTAGCTTATATGGGGGCTATATACAATTATGGACTTGATATGGACCAATTTTTGTGTGATTGGGGATCGATTTATCTGAGGGCTATATATAACTATAGACCGATATGGACCTAGTCAGGCATGGTTGCTAACGCCCATAACACAATGTACCAAATTTCAACTGACTCGGATGAAATTTTCTCCTCCAAGAGGCTCCAAAACCAAATCTCGGAATCGGTTTATACGGGGGCTATATATAATTATGGACTGACATGGACCACTTTTGGCATGGTTGTTAAATATCATATACTACCACCACGTACCAAATTTCAAGCAGATCGGATGCATTTTGCTTCTCCAAAAGCCACCGGAGGTCAAATCTGGGGATGGGTTTATATGGGGGCTATATATAATTATCGACTGATAAGAACCAATTCCTGCATGGTTGTTCGATATCATATACTAACATCACGTACCAAATTTCAAACGAATCGGATGAATTTTGCTCTTCAAAGGGGCTCCGGAGGTCAAATCTGGGGATCGGTTTATATGGGGCTTATATATAATTATGGACCGATTTCGAATAATTTTTACATGGGTGTTTGAGGCCATATATTAACACCACGTACCAAATTACAACTGAATCAAATGAATTTTGGTCTTCCAAGGGGCTCCGGAGGTCGAATCTGGTGATCGGTTTATATGGGGGCTATATATAATTATGGACCGAAGTGGACCACTTTTTGCATGGTTGTTATAGACCATATAATAACACCATGTACCAAATTTCAGCCGGATCGGATGAAATGTGCTTCTCTTAGAGGATTCGCAAGCCAAATTTGGGGGTCCGCTTATATGGGGGCTATACGTAAAAGTGGACCGATGGCCCATTTGCAATACCATCCGACCTACATCAATAACAACTACTTGTGCCAAGATTCAAGTCAATAGCTTGTTTCGTTCGGAAGTTAGCGTGATTTCAACAGACGAACGGACGGACGGACATGCTCAGATCGACTCAGAATTTCACCACGACCCAGAATATATATATATACTTTATGGGGTGTTAGAGCTATATTATGGTGTGTTACAAACGGAATGACAAAGTTAATATACCCCCATCCTATGGTGTAGGGTATAAAAAATTACATTGACTAAATTTTAGTACAATTTTCTGTTTTTTTTTTCAACTGTGAAGGATAGAAACATTTTTACTAAACTTACGGTACGGTCACACGGAGCAAATATTTGACAGAAAAAAAATACATCGCCACAATCAAATCATACAACAATTTTAGCTCATATTGGTAATATATTCAATATGAGCTAAATCACGATACGAATATTTTCCCAAAATTGTGTCCAGATATTTCAAAAATGCTCCTGGAAAACTGTTTCACACTTATTTTGGGCAAATAATTGCTTAGTGTAACCATACCCTTAGAGGATTTTTTGTAACTATTAAAAAGTTGATTCAAGTTTAAAATTTTTCATTTAATAAATTAATTGATACAATTAACTTTTTAATCAAGTTAGGAAACATTAAGTTAATTAAGTCAATGATTGAAAATTTTTAACATTTTAATTTAAAAATTAATTGATACAATTAACTTTTTAATCAAACTCGGAAAACTAAGTCAACCAACAAAAAAATTTGGAAGTTCTTCCAAAGGCACAACTTTGAAAGCACTTCCAGAAGATGTTCTTTATTTTAACTTCCCAGGAAGTTCTTTTAATGCAATTTTTTGTAACTTGTTTTTTTTTTCATACTTTTAATGGGTAATTTAACTTTTTTTATTTCAAATATGTTAAAAACAGAGTAAGAATTCATAAAATGGTACAAATCATTTAAATTTTGTCGAAAAAAGCTAAATCCAATCGGAAAAAATTGTGAATTTTTGAAAATATTTGAGGTCAAACGTTTCCGACAAGCGTTAGAATCAATTAAAAATTATAAAAAAATTATAAAAATTATTTATTTGACAAAATATCACAGAATTTTTTAATATACATCCAAAGCATTGAATTCAGATCACACCTACAACGGCTGTTGAAATGAAGGACTTCCGTCCTATGACAAGCCCATGTTAAATTTATCGCTTCTGCGTCAATTTTGCACCACTTCCGGATCTAAAAAAAACATTTTCATTACTTTTTTGGCGACGCTTTTTTTGCTGGGCAGTTAAAAAAGTGATGGATTTTTTTAATTTTTAAATAAAAATTTATTTCAAACAATCAATATTTTAATCAAATTAAAAACACAAAGTAAGATGAAAAAGTAATTGAAAATAGTTACGTTTTTAATTCAAAAGTTTAATTGAGTTTTGCAATCAACATTGATTATATTTTTAATTGAATCAATTAAAAAATTAATTGACATTTTGAAATAAAATCAATTAATTTTTTGATCAAATATATTTTATATGTTTTACATGTTTTTCAGCGGTGGATTATCCCACCTCAGTAATGCTGGTGACATTTCTGAGGGTTTCAAAGCTTCACTAAGTGGTTTCACTGCAATGTGGAACGCCGTCTTTAAGGATTATTGTGATGATCAATAAGACTGTGCCAAATTTCAGGACGATAGCGCCATTATTGAAGGTTGTAGCGTGATTACAACAGACAGACAGACAGGCGGGCATGCTTATATCGTCTTAGAATTTCTCCCTGATCAAGAATATATATGCTTTATATAGTCGGAAATCGATATTTCGATGTGTTACACACGGAATGACAATATTATACCCCCATCACCATTCTATGTTGGTGGGTATAAAAATTGTAACAAATATTATAAACTTTCTTTTAATTAAAATTTCATTATTTTAAAGAACATTGTCCTTAATCCTAATCCTAAAATTTAGGTTGTGTAATCTTTAATATCTCGTAAATACTTTTTCAGTGTGGTATCACAGTGGACTGAATAGTCCAGGTAAGCTTGAAATATCGGGCTGCCACTATACCTAACCCTAACCTAACCTCAAATTACAGGTTCAGGCAATAGCAAGGTCTTTTGCGCTAACCCCCATTAGATCAACATTTTAAATTTACCCACATAAAAATTTTGCTAAAAACATTGATGTTCTTTTCTTTTTTCGTTTATTTGAGCCATGTTTAATTCTCACACTTTAAATTGGGTGAATAAGACAACAACAACAAGATATAAATATAAACAAATTCATCCTTTCCATTTTGCAGAGACGACAAAACTTTTGCTAAACAAGAAAAAAGAAAACGTCAACATTTATCAGTTTATCTTTACCCTATGCTTAATCTCAAATAAGAGAATAACACTGAAAAAAATTATATGTTTATAAGATATGACTCAATTCAACAATAACTATTTAATGTGTGAACCACAGCAGAATAAAAATATTCGGAACAATTTCGCCTTTAAAGATAGAAGAAGATTATCTGCGTAGAGTTCACCTGTAATTTCCATATGAGTCGATTCGACTGCATATCTATTGTGATTGTTGTTTAATACGGAATTAAGTGGAAAATCAAAATTAACTTAGACCCACGTAATACCAACACAGGTATCGAAGGGACCAACACATAATCATTTTATGCACTGAATTTATTGATATCTTAAAAATTTAATTTCATCATTGTGAATACCTTCGAATAGCCAAAAATAATTCAAATTCGTCAAGGCTGGAAAGAGCTATGAGTATAAGTTGCTATGTTATTCCGTCAATGTTTTCTAAGAAAATCGAAACTAGGAAATATGCTGAATGGCAAGACATACGAAAGTCAAGTTTCATGACATTATATTGGCAGAGACAACTAGCGCATCCGGTTTGCAATGGCAAAGAGTTGTCTTAATATGAATGACTTTTGGAAAAGTTGAAAACAGTGTTACTATTCAAATTATACATTGATCAAATTTAATAACAATATATAAACAAAATACATAACACTTCACTTCGAATAATGTCAATTTTTTTACTTCATCATTCAGGTTTACTTAAAGTAAAGGTATCTTCACACGTCAAAAATATTTGGACAAAAGTGTCAAGTTTTTCTCTGTAGCACTATAGAAATAAAGGACTTATATCCAATATGATCTAAAAATTCTAGTTTTTTCATTTTTATTGTGGCCTAATTTTTTCTCTACACAGAAAAAAATATCACCAAAATATTTCCAATTAAAAAGTTAATTGAAGTTGAAAATGTTTTCAATTAATAAATTAATTGATACAATTAACTTTTTAATCATGATAGAAACATTAAGTTAATTAAGCCAATGATTGAAAATTTTAAAATTTTTAATTAAAAAATTAATTGATACAATTAACTTTTTAATCAAATTCGGAAGACTTATTCAGTTAAAAAAGTGCTGATTTTTTTTTTAATTTTTAATTAAAAATGTATTTCAAACAATCATTTGTTAATCCAAATAAAAACTCTAAGTCAATTCAGAAAGTAATTAAAAATAGTTACCTTTTTTAATTAATAAATTAATTGAGTTTTGCAATCAACATCAATTAAATTTTTAATTGAATCAATTAAAAAATTAATTGACATTTGCTGAAAAAATCAATTAATTCTTTAATCAAGAATTTTTTCTATGCCCAATTAAAACTGTGATTGATACTATCATTTTCGTGATTGAAGACATTTCAATTAAAAAATTAATTGGATAAATTAATTTGGTGATTGAATCAGAAAAAATTTTTTTTGTGTGTATGTATAACAATAATATCAACAAAAGTTTAACAACGGGAAAAGGAAAATGAATGACTTCAACATAAATAAAGCTAGTTAAGAGGGATAACTAACGAAACGAATAAAACTAACTACGCATACGCCAGCATATCCCTGTTTGGGGAAATTGTGGATACAAGGAAGGGGATGTAAGGCATGAAATTAATAGCCCTATGGCAAATGTCAAAGTAGAATAACTAAAAAAGCTGATTTACAAGAAAAATGAAAAAGTATCCTGGTTAGGGAAAGGGATGGTTCAGTAATATGGAGCAAAATCTTTAGGCACTCCATACAGGCAATCAATAATCTCGTCGTTTGGCCTAAACGAGTTTCTAAACAAACAGAAATTAATATTTAACGGAATCAGTAAAACAGGGGACAACAAACAAATATCCCCATAAAACGTCAAAGACAAAAAAACCTGAGTCTAATATGACACAGCTGAAAACTGTTAACAAGAATTTGCAGACGAAGAAACAAAAACCACCAAGCAAAACAATCAAGGATTCACCGGGGTATAGGACACACAAACATATCTACCCCTGACATTGCACAACCATCCATAGGAGAACATTTCAAAATTCTATTGAATCCACCAATAACACATATGCAGCAAATCATATCTCCTCCCATTCCAACACTAATAACCAAAGGCAACGTCCTATGTAAACTATGAATGTAATCCCATGGAAACATCAACATAGCCTGTAATGACATGTCATGACAAGGAAGGTATTTTTAACAAAAGGGTCTAGGATAGTGGAGAGAAAATCAATATGCCTTCGAGAATAAGAAAAACATTCGTCACCCCAATTGTGAGGAAACTTTTCTTGCCAACGTTAATCCTTAAACTTATGTAGGTTTATAGGTTTTTAGGGTGTCTGCACGCATTGCCAAAAATGGGAGTTGGGTGTTTGGTGAAATAGTTTTCCTTAACACCATACCAACCCACACACACACACACAAAAAGGTTGTTGTTTTCCCACAATATTTTGGGATTGCTTTTGCCGAATTACGGTGGGAACTTTAACATTAATTGGCATTATAACTAAAATGTTTGAATAACAACAAAAACAACAACAGGCAATACAAATACACTCACACAAATCATCACAATAATCCTTAAAGACTGCACGTCCTTTTCTATTTGCAAAACAATATTTAAAGTAACTCCTTGTATTTATTCTATGGTCTTTTTGGCTTACGAAATGTACAGAAACGTTTAACGGAAAATGCAAAAGGAAATTTGCTATAAAAGGTCCAATAAATTATTTACGAATACGCCAAAAAGTATGCAATCGCATTTCCTTATAGCACCCCGCCCAAGAATATACCATGAATACAGCGTAGTAGTGGAAACAGCAAAGCACCATCAAAACGAGCGCAACCAAGTGCATTTTCTGGTGTCATGTTAAGTATAAGAGATGTGCATTAAAGTGTCACTATGGCAAATACCCACACTGTGTTCTGCAGGACAGAAGCTTTGCTTATAGCTACTGATATGGTGGCAAACAAATATCTTCACTTGCACTCCAGGAGGGAAGCAATAATTTTTAAAAGAAAATACAAATGGTCAAAGATATGCTTCAACAGGCATTTGGGCTTAAAAGAAGAGTGCAGGAAGACTTTGTTTATTTTTTATGCTTTAATTTAAAACTTGGTGGCATACTACTTTTACGTATTTCGCAGAAAAAAAAACACAATTCGTAACAAAAAAATTTAAATCATAAATTAAGCTAATACGGAAATAACTTGAGCAAGTCAAACGAAGAATTCGTTTATGTTACGAAAGTAAATGGCTTGGATAAAGTCATATTCGAAGATATATAAAAACACCTGGCCTTCTTTTTCGTTATGCTGGATACACTAATAGAAACAAATACGTTCCATGAATGGACGGTAACAAAATGAAACGGAAACGTTCACAAAAAATCAAAACGAAACGTTCACGATATTGTCCACGGGCGTTCACGATTTTATGAACGACATTCGTTTTTCTTTGCCCATTAAAAGTCTTAAAATAATTATTAGACGTTGTTCAAGTCACGGTAGCGGACTTTTTTTTTAATTTTGTAACCATTTTGTTGTCGTAAAAATATTGTTTTCATTCACAAATATATTTGCCTAAATTGGATACATATTTGCCAAGAGAATAATATGATTTCAACAAACATTTTACATGTATCCCGTGAAAAAGTACCATTATGATCATGAAACATTCTGGCAACTCAAAATATTATCATCAGCTAGATCTAGCTATAAAACAGCTAAATTGACATCACAGTTACTGGCGCGACTTTCCAATATAGTTTGTAATCAAAATCAGTATATTAACTTTATCATAACTTCAAATTTTACCCTGATTTCATATCTTTGATTTAAATATTTTATTCGAATTAATCCGATATTTGTTTTCACGTGAAAAGCTTTGTCAATATATCGCAAAAAAGAAAATGAAAATTCGATAAATGAGATCTGTATCCTAATAATATTTATTCTAAAGAACCTACATCGAAAAAAAGCTAAACTGTTTTATAGGAAGAATGAACTAACCGTGCGAATATTGAGCTAAATTGTTCTCCACATGTTGGGATATCCACAAAGCGTTGTTAAAACCAGGAAAATTTAATGCCCTGTTGTATTTTTTTAACTGCATTTCACGAAATTACACCCTCCAAAAGAAGAAAAGATGGACTAGGGTTAAAGGAAAAAATCATTGGCGCCAAAACATGACCATTTTAACCATTCAGTAAGTTCAGTCTTATTATTTTTAGAAACCGTGCGAAAATTTCCCTTTGCTTTAGTTCATATTGTACATTAATGTGTACTGTCGTTGAACTAAAGGGTGATACGGTCAAAATTTGGTCTATATAAACTTGACGTATTTCTTTCAATTTTGCATTTAAAAAACCTGAACACCCCTCATTTTGAAGTTGTGTGTGTGTAGAATGTTGCTCCTATTTTGATTTTGGAATTCACTCTTCAGTTGTCAAAATGCCGTCCAAGAAAGAAGAGCAGCGTATCAAAATTTTGCTCGCGCATCGCGAAAATCCGAGCTACTCGCACGCAAAGCTGGCAAAATCGCTAAAAGTTGCCAAATCAACAGTTACAAATGTAATTAAAGTGTTTTGGGAACGTTTGTCGACAGCCAGGAAGTCTGGATCGGGGGGAAATCGAAAACCGGAAGCCGCTGAGACGACAAAGAGAGTTGCCGGTAGTTTCAAGCGAAACCCTAACCTCTCTCTCCGAGATGCCGCAAATAAGCTGGGTGTATCGTCTACAACCGTGCATCGAGCCAAAAAACGAGCCGGACTATCGACTTACAAGAAGGTAGTGACTCCAAATCGCGATTTGATAAACAAAATACGACGGCCAAAGCGCGATCCCGGAGGCTGTACACGACGATGCTGACGAAGTTTGACTGCGTGGTAATGGACGACGAAATCTACGTCAAAGCCGACTACAAGCAGCTTCCGGGACAGGAGTTTTATACGGCAAAAGGAAGGGGAAAGGTAGCAGATATTTTCAAGCACATAAAACTGTCAAAGTTCGCAAAGAAATATCTGGTTTGGCAAGCCATCTGTATCTGTGGCTTGAAAAGCAGCACTTTCATAGGTTCCGGGACTGTCAACCAAGAAATTTACGTGAAGGAGTGTTTGAATAAACATCTGCTGCCTTTCCTGAAGAAACACGGTTGTTCCGTACTGTTTTGGCCGGATTTGGCATCTTGCCATTACGGTAAAAAGACCATGGAGTGGTACGCCGCCAACAACGTGCAGGTGGTTCCCAAGGACAGGAACCCTCCCAACACGCCAGAGCTCCTCCCAATTTAGAAATACTGGGCTATTGTCAAGCGGAAGCTAAAGAAGACCAAAAAAACTGCTAAGGACGAGCAGCTGTTCAAGGCAAACTTGCTTTCTGCGGCGAAGAAGGTGGAGAAGGTGGCTGTACAAAATCTGATGGCAGGTGTCAAGCGTGAGGCCCGGCAATTCGGATTTGGAAAAGCGAAAGCTTAACTGAATATTTTTCCTGAATTTTATACTAATTGAACTTGAAAAATAAATTTAATTAGATTTTTTAAATAAACGATTTCACCGATTTACACGCGTTTTCCCTTGACCAAATTTTGACCGTATCACCCTTTACGTTTAGTTCATAAAATGTTTCGAGACATACTTTAAAAAAAGGAAAATGTCATTGGGCTGTGGAAAAATTCGAAAAAATAATAAAATTTAACTACAAACAAAAAGTTTTTTCAATAAAAATAAGATAAATATTTTAGCTACTTTTTTCTGAGTAGATTGAAACCTGAATAGACTTTAAAATGTCTTTATTGTAATGAAGCTTCATCTCTGATTCGGAATTAATACCAGTACAAAAGAGAAGGTTAAAATATTAGGCTATTTTGTAATGTAAAAACTCTAATTTCGAATTTTGCAAAGGATTGCAAAACTATAATTTATTCCATTAGTGAAAAGTCATCTTGGAATTATGCATCATAAATTCCAAGTTTGTGTTAACCAACGAATATATAAAAACGGGGAAACGTACATATCCAATATTAGTAAAACAATCTGTAGATTTAAAAAAAAATGTGAAGAGCATTATTTTTCTTATATTGTAAAGCAAAAAGTTTTGTTTCTACCTACAGTTCATAATCGTTTCAAGTTCTACCTCCTACAAGTCAAATTTATTGTGGCAGCGGAAATGAAAATCTCTTAATGTTTTTACGAGGAAAATGAGAAAAATATATCCTGGCTAAAACATATTTGGATGTAGAGAAAAATGCAATAATAAAATGTTAGAGAGGCTCAACAAGACTGTATATTATCATGGCTAAGAGACGATTATTGCAGAATGTTCATTCCCATGCAGGTTCCAGATATAGCAAGACCAGAGACTATAAAAATTAGTTGAATAAAATTTCCATTTGTTGTTTTAGATACCATATCTATTTTATTTCTTATTTAGTATTTTGGAACTGTCTCGCAATCATAAGGCGACAGTCGTCACAAGCCCAATTTCTGTAGCAAAGAAATGTTTCAGATCTTTCCACTTCATCTATGCAAAGACAATATTCATTACTGGCTCTTATCTAAATCTCTTCAAATATCATGTTTGCCTATAAAAAATTCCCATAAAATTTTAAGCAAAAAGACCAGAAAATTCCTCACAAGGATATTTGGTCTAAAGAACCAAACAACAAACACCTCAACGATTTTTAATGTCCCATAGAAACAAACAAACTTCCTAGATACCACTCACCGAAGCAAGGAATAAAGCCTATGATGGTAGTACACAAATACCAGGCAATGACCTAGCATTACATCCACCATATCTGCATCAAACAGAAATGGGGTGTCAAAAATTAAAATCTCATCTTGAAATGAAACTGTGCTGGGGAATAGACATTAACATCCCTTGCCAGGATTTTGCACCACAAGATTGAGTGGGTGGATGAATTCTGATGTGGTAGATTGCTGCTGTTCCTGATATGGAGTAGGATTTTATTTATAATTACTTTAGTTAGGTTTAGCACTAGCAACTGGAGTGGCAAATTTAAAAATCTTTTTGGACTATTATTTTGCATGGCAACGCAAGAGGACAATATACTCATATTATAGCCTAAAGCAATTACCAGACATCAGACCCAGAAACGCACAAACACCCACCCAACAGACCAACCAACCATATATGATAGTACTACCAGAATATCTGGTCTCTTTCGAGAGTATTGGTTACCTTTTCTTATTACTTTGCAAATCGACAAGTATGGCATTGATATGGACTCTCTATTTATTCCATGCAACCGGTGGATTGTGCACATTTTCGAAGAAGGCAAACCTCACTTACCCCAACCCATGATAAAAATGTTGTACATGTCAAACATTTGTTCAAGTTTCCATAGAAGGTTGATCAACATAGTGGGCCAAGGGTTGATTCGGCAACGATGTTTATTCATATTCTCCATACATATATTTGTAGTTTCTATTTCGGTTTCCGTTTCCATTGTTCAATTTATTGTTCTTGTTGTTGTTTTTCCGCTTTAAAACCATATTTCCTGTTTGTATATGGTTTATTTGCCAGGATATGTTGCTAGTCACACTCATATTTTAAACACTCTCGCGTAGCAGAATGGGAAGACAGTGAGTGGTGTCTCGACTATTTTTGCCATCTCAGCCGCTCATCATCATCAGGGAAATATGGCCCCCGTAGCCAGGCTGACTGTATATTTCGTCTGGCTTCTACTATTACCATTTTTTGTATATTTGTTTAGTTGATGGATTTATTTATGAACACGAATGTTTTTGCCGTTTATATGAGGATGTCATCGAGGGGTTTTGTTGGTTGGGATTTTTAATTTGATTCTCTCAACATTTGAAAATGTTTAATTTGTGTTACAGACACAAGTGGTTTTGCCATTTGCCGGCGCCGTCATCACCGTTTTGGGACTTCCGGAGTATTCTCTTTTAGTTTCGATTTCGGTGTTTTTCTTTTGCAAATGTTAATAGAATTTTCTAAAAATTGTTTGAATCACAGTAGGAGTTATGGTTTAATAGTAGACAGCTACAAATCAGTAACAGGCAAGCCATCAACGGCTTGTTTTGTTTTTAACTTCAATAGAAGAATATGGAGAAAATGTAAGAGTACGGGTAGAGTATCTCAGATACTCTATTAACAGTTTTAGTTAAATTCAAAAAGTTTTTCTTCGACTAACTAAAAAATATTTCTGGTGAAAAAACATTCCATATTTGCGAGAAAATTTTGTGTTTTGATGAAGATTTTCATACTTTTTATGAAATAAGAAAAAATTGAGTAGAATATTTCGTAAATATGTTCGTTCTTTGTAATATTTTCGATTATTTTTTATTATTTTAACCCGGCTGAAATTTAGTACATGATGTTAGTATATGGTCTCTAACAACCATGCAAAAATTGATCAACATCGGTCCATAATTATATATAGCCCCCATATAAACCGATCCCCCGATTTAGCTTGCAGAGCCTCTAAGAGAAGCAAATTTCATCCGATCCGGCTGAAATTTGGTATATGGTGTTAATATATGGTCTCTAACAACCATGCACCATGGTCGACATCGGTCCAAAATTATATATAGCCCCCATATAAACCGATCCCCCGATTTGGCTTGCGGAGCCTCTAAGAGAAGCAAATTTTATCCGATCCGGCTGAAATTTGGTACGTGGTGTTAATATATGGCCTCAAACACCCATGCAAAAATTGGTCGAAATCAGTCCATAATTATATATAGGCCCCATATAAACTGATCCCCAGATTTGATCTCCGGAGCCCCTTGGAAGAGCAAAATTCATCCGATTCGGTTGAAATTTGGTACGTGATGTTAGTATATGGTATCCAACAACCATGCAGGAATTGGTTCATATCAGACCATAATTATATATAGCTCCCATATAAACCGATCCCCAGATTTGACCTCCGGTGCCTTTTGGAGAAGCAAAATCCATCCGATCTGGTTGAAATTTGGTACCTGGTAGTAGTATATGATATTTAATAACCATGCCAAAAGTGGTTCATATCAGTCCATAATCATATATAATCCCCATATAAACCGATCCCGAGATTTGGTTTTGGAGCCTCTTGGAGGAGCAAATTCCTTAGGCTTGGTCTAGACTAGAATGTACTGCCCTCACATGGAATCCCAAATAAATAAATAAATACTAATAAAATAATCTCTTTTAAAAGATTTTCATCAATTGAAAAAAAAGTTTAGTGAGTTATTCACTCCACAAAAAAATGCATAATTGTTTACTAGCCCTTAGAAAAGCACTCAACGATTTTGCATTTAGGGTGTAAATAATCCCCCAGAATTGTAAACATGATACCAACACATCTAGATACCAACACATTGGTAAAATTGAAAACGTGCTAAAAATTCCCAAACAAATTTTAAGTTCATTTAAACTTTGCCTCGACTCACCAAGAAAATCCGCCCAGTCATTGTTTAAAATGTTTCCTTGGCCACACAATGACTTCCATTAACCAAAGTTTAATTAACCACCTGACGAAATGAAGACTATCTTGGATACATTCGTTGCCTCTGCCTGTGGGGCCTTGGCTCTTAGCACCAGTTACCATGATAGACAGTTACAGTTCTGCCACTTTGACAGCCAGCAATCATCAATATCATTATAAATATCCAACATGTCAAATTGATATTTGATGCATGACTTTTCAAAAAGGAACAAGACATCACCATCATTCATCTTACTAGGAGCGGTGACTGAAGGAAAAGCTCGCGCTACCAGTAGCTACCGAGAGATGGGAAATTTTGCAACTCAAGCATCACCACCCCTTGTGTCCAACAAAAATTGGGAGGAAAAATCCCACACAGACATCGAATAATGCAGAGAGCAGGTGGTCAATCATATCCAACACAAGTTAGGAGCTTAATGAACGCGTGTCCCTGCCATGCCTGCAATAGAGAACCAATGGATGGGAAGATGAATGAAGAATGAAATGAATGGCAGGCAATATGCCTTAAGCCAATCATGTTCATGACTTTTCAGAAACACAAGACGCCTCGGAAGAAGCGCATTACCACTTGCCACTTTCCCACAAGCACACAAACAGGCACTGAATGACTGATGTCCATTTGAGATTGTTTTCGTTTAATTTAATTTATTAGTTTAAGTCATATTAATGTACGAAAAAAGGTATTACCAACCAACCAGCTAAGAAGGAGGTGTGGGTCTTCTCAACTAGCCTTGAGTCCTTACTGGAAGGGGGCACATAAACAGACCCTAAGGACGTTTTCTTTCTCATACATCATTTAGGTTTTGGTCAAATCTGGCTTTATATTCATGCCGAGAGGGGGGTGGGGGCCAGTTACAAGTCACGTTTTTTGGTACTCGTGATGTTGTGATTTTTGTAGTTTTTCCTTTTCTTACTTCGACATATTTCTTGGAGCGTTTCTGGTATTTGCCTTTTGCGATTTGTCAAGTCAGCGGAAATCATGCAAAAAGTTTTCGTATTTCATAGAGTTGTGGATGGAGCCCGGGCATAAACAATTTCTGCATGGCACGCAAAAGTATAAAAATTGAAAAATTGCCTTTGCATGTTATGTCACCAGAAGTCATTGCGACCAAGGATTTCTTCCCAAGTAACTACTGGATCACACAAATACACTCGCACTCTATTTACGGGGCTTACAAACTACTACCATTTCCACTTCAAATGCTATTTGTGGCACTTGCCAAAAGACATCCATCCATTCGTATGTGTGGAACGTCATAAAAATGTTGTATGAATTTAATGTATGTGATTGCGGTTGCTTCCTTCTTGGTTTCCTTTCCAGCTGGCTTGGTTGGTTTTGTTGCAAAACCCCGAGTTGGAATGATGGATGTATGAAAACATTAGAAGGAAAATGTGGAAAATGTTGAGATTTTGTAACCACAAATGTCATATGGTGGTGCCACACTTCCTGCTATGAGCGGGTGTGGTGGTGTCAGCCTAAATGTAGGCAATGAATGAGTGAAGAAACTAAAACGCAAATGTATGCAATTTGGTCAGCAACATATTGCAGGTTACATACAGTAATCTCCACCCGCAAGACGTGCGAAACATATCTGCAATAATTTGGAAAATTTGAGTCATGTGCTTGAGTACAAAATTCCTGGAAAAAGCAATGGTCATAAAAATTGTGAATGATTGGAGAATAAATGCAGCTGAGTTAAAGTCTAATAAAACCACTCCCAACCTATTTAGTTCAATTTTTTTCTTGAAGACATTTAACTATAAATAGAAAATTCTTAGTAAGTATGGTTTTCAGTGCCTAAATAAAACCCAATAGAAAAGTTCAATATATATCAGATTTGAAAAATTCAAACAAATTACAATTAAAAATGTGTTTTTTTAGCATTTCAGAAATAAAATTCCAGAAATCGGTTTGTACGGGGCCTATGTAATAGAGAAATTTATTTTTCGCAGTACATTGGTTAGCATAGACGAACGGCTGATGAGTTTAATACCAGACGCTGGTAAAAAAATTGTATTTGTATCCTATAGGAAGACAATCCAGACCATAACCAGATTTCACATTTGAGGAATTCCTAAAATTCCAAAATTATCGTGTGTATTTAACAGAGCGCATAAGGGTGGTGTAAAAGTTACATGTTTGAAACTGAAATTTTTAGCACATTAGTTTTAAGTGCAAGCATATAATGTTAGCAAAATATTATAACATGTTTGGGAAATATTAGTTAATATGTTAGAACATATTACGTTTGGGATACTATATTCTCTTAAATATAATATCCAGAGATATTAATTTATAAATTTCGTATAAAAATATATATGTTTAAAAACGTCAGATAAAGAAGGATAGATAAGATTTATCTGACGTTATTTTTAGCGTGCACGTACGATAAGTTTGCCTTACGAACATCCACCTGATTTATTTTCTTAATATATGATATGGGTCACTGTGACCTTCACCGGCCACTCTTCAATCGGTTCGCCAGATGGGCTGTTCTATTCTGGACTTTTTTGAGAGGAAGGTAAACTCTAAAAAATACACTGCAATTTTAGACAAATAAAATTCTCTTTTGACGTTAACAAATTTAAAAGCAAATGAAAAAGACTTGAAGCTTATTGTACGATTGGATCTTGAAGATAATACTTTACAACATAGTTCATTCAAAGTTACAGTCAGAGAAGGACTATCACCACCTCAAACACAAGCACAAAATGATACTTTCGGAAGGGGAACATGGAATATTTTTGCTGCAAAAATGTTATTTTCTTGTCATACATAAAATGCAGGTGCATAACCAAGTCAGATATATAATTTCCGAGAAAATAAAAAACATGTTCCTCGTCCAAAAATCATGTTGTTGTGGAAACAGGTTTGAAGTGATCATATTCCTTTTCTGGGTGTATTGCATATCGGCGGATTATATTCGTGTACCTTTCAATTCATGTTTGGTCCGGCTCATAGGAATAGACCAGGCAAACATGGATCATATCGAGTAAAAGTGAATGGAGTTTGAATTTGAGATTATTTGAATCATAACGAAATATAATCACTTTCTTCGGCAACACTTCCAAATAGCTACGCTGTATGAATACTAATATCTGAATTATTCCATTTTAGTAATGCTGGTTCACCGCACTGTAAAATGCCGTTCGGACTCAGCCCCTTGTCATTAAGCTAAACATAGCATAGGGCAGCACTTATTGATAAGAGAGAAATTCACCACTTAACCCTTAAATGTGCACTGCATCTTTTAAGATACAACCAGAAAAAAAATTTTAAACGAATTCTATGGGATCGAGGTTGTTGTATTTAAAACATCATAAAGCTATTTCAAAAAATAAGTTTTTCCGGAAATGTTGTTATACTTCTGAGTAATCTACAGTCAAAATTAAAAATCAAAAAAATTTTACCAACAAAAAACTACAAATTGGAAGTAAAAAATTGTTACCAGATATGAAAGTAATGTTAGTAAAAAAGCTGTATGTATCTATTATCTACTAAAATCATTTATCACTATTAAATCACCACAGTTTCAAAAGGAAAGAAATTCAAAAATGTAAGTTAACAAATTAATTATAAATTTATTATTTATATTTATAATATATTTATTATATTCTAATTTCAGAAGCGGCGTCTCCATTTCCTAGCAGCAATGGACCTGCAGAACAACAATTACGCGAGGCAATGCAGCGGAAAAAGAAGGGCCAATTTAATAGTAAAATCATCTTTACACCAATATTAAATTTTTTTCTTTTTGTTTGTATAATCTTGACGTAATTTTGTTATTTATATATTAAAAACTATTTAATAAAAAAGCCTTGATTAAAAACAATAAAATTAATTTTCAGCATAAACCAGCAAATGGGGTATAGATTTAAAGTGCTTATTTGGCTACCACATATTCACCACCCTTTTCTGTGAGTAACTTTCAGCTACCAAATGGCGGGTTATCGATAATGTAGAGAATAGTCTATTGGTTATTTTGAGCGACATCTCCTTGTTAAATTCTCCGCTCAAATACAAGGGCGGTATAAGTAGGGCTGTTTACTACTACTTACTTACCCGAACAAGCGGGTATTAAAAAAAAAAACACACACATAATATTCTTTATTTAGTTTGTTCAGAGGAATCGGCGATCTTGGGCATTTAAGTGTTAATGTATGACAATGGACTGAATAGTCCAAGAGAGCCTAACAATAACGGGTTATAACTATAACTATCCTAACCTAAGCCTGGTGCCACTTGAAATTTGTTGACGGCATATTGAAATTAGAGATGTGCGCGTGACACGAAATTTTCGTGACACGCGTGATTCACGCGTGAGTCACGTGATTCGTGAATGAAATTTTGACCAAATCACGTGCGTGAATGGGACTGAACAAAAATTTGTCGTGCGTGATCGTGCGTGCGTGAGTAAATTTTTTTCAAAATCACGCTCACGACAAAATTCACGTTCACGAAAAAATTCACATTCACGAAAAATTCACGCTCACGACAAAATTCACGCTCACGAAGAAATTCACGTTCACGAAGAAATTCACATTCACGAAAACTTCACACTCACGATGACATTCACGTTCACGAAAAAATTCACGTTCACGAAAAATTCACGCTCACGAGAAAATTCACGCTCACGAAGAAACTCACATTCACGAAAAATTCACGCTCACGATGAAATTCACGTTCACGAAAAAATTCACATTCACGTAATAATTCACCCTCACGAGAAATGACACGTTCACGAGCCTATTTACGCTCACGACAAATATTATATTTACAAAAACGTCTTGCTCACGATAAAAATTATGTATGAACAAGTAAGTAAAGTCTAAAGTCGGGCGGAGCCGACTACTATATTATACCCTTCACCACTATGTAGACTCTCAACCACTTCAAATTTGCTGGGAGCTATATAAAGGTTTGCATTTCCAGATACAAATACTTTTAATGGAGACAATTTTTTGTACTTTTACAAAAACTCTAGAATTACAAATTAAATCGGCTAACGCCCTGGGATGAAACACAATGTTAACATAGTAAAAAAATATGAGAAATATGAAGCGAGAGAAATTTTAATGCAATTATACAAAAGAGCATTTATGATTGATCAGGTGATACATATGTATTCGAGATATAGGGCAATTTTAGTAATATTTACAATTTTTGATACTTAGCAGTGGCGACTTTACAGGGATATTGGTTAGATCCCGCCAAGATATATAGTGAAGTATGGGTTATGATATATTATTTGGTCAAGTCGGGCGACTTGGAGCCTTATTTAAAACTCAACCGTTCTGTGGAAATTCTGGCATTACAGTGTTTAGGATATGACTAAGATATGGGGAAATCATCACAGAATTTTGTGTCAAGTGTGGGAATTTTTGCCATATTTGTATAAACCGGAAAAACGAATATATGGAGGCTTTATCTAAATCTGAACCAAATTAGATCAAACTTGACACACTTAAATATGATATTAAATATATTCTCTGAGGAAACTATCCAGTCAATTAGAGGAAAATCTCATTGAAAATAGGTCTAAAATATGAAACAGTCTACCATATTTCCCCAACTCTGGTGTACATATAATGGGAGCTATATATAATCTGAACCGATTTCGACTAAATTTGACATGCATAGTTAGAATAATATTTCTGTTATCTCTGCAAAATTTCACGTAAATGGGTGTTTAACTTTGGCCCCCGTAGTCATTTGAGTATAAATCGGGCGAAAGATATATATGGGAGCTATATCTAAATTTGAACCGATTTCAACCAAATTTGGTACACTTATCGATACTATTAAACGTACTCCCTGTGCAAAATTTGAACTAAATCAAGGCAAAACTCTGGCTTTTGAGGGCATATAAGTGCAAATCGGACGAAAGATATATATGGGAGCTATATCAAAATCTGAACCGATTTCAATCAAATTTACCAAGCATTGGTAGAATGTCAATTCTACTCTTTATGCAAAATTTCACGAAAATCGGTAGTAACCTTTGGCCTCTTTGTTCATATGAGTCTAAATCGGACGAAAGGTATATATGGGAGCTATATCTAAATCTGAACCGATTTAGCTGATATTTTGCAAGTTTTTCGAGACTCATAAAATATTCGGATGTACTGAATTTGAAGAACATCGGTTGATAAATACGCCAATTATGACCAGATCGGGGATAAATATATATGGCAGCTATATCTAAATCTGAACCGATTTTTTCCAAAATCAATAGCGATTGTCTTTGTCCCAAAAAACGACCCTATGCCAAATTTGAGGACGATCGGACTTAAACTGCGACCTGTACTTTGCGCACAAAAATACATGAACAGACAGACAGACAGACGGACATCGCTAAATCGACTCAGAATTTAATTCTAAGACGATCGGTATACTAAACGATGGGTCTTAGACTTTTCCTTCTTGGCGTTACATACAAATGCACAAACTTATTATACCCTGTACCACAGTAGTGGTGAAGGGTATAATAATGATTGAACATTTTTACATTTTTAAATTGAAAATATACTTCCAAATAAAAAATTAATAATTTTCGGAAATAATTGGTTTCATTGGTTCATTAAATTTTGGCTTAGATTTAAAAAAATTATTCTATATAGTATAATTATAATATATGTAATTATAATATAATAAAAAATAAAATAAGTAAACAATAACACTATAAATCATTAATTGCCTCAATTAAAAATTAATTAAGTTTTTCGGCCAAAATCAATCCAAATTTTAATTGAATTTATATTTTGATTTGATTGAAATGTATTGTATCTGTTAATTTTTTAATTGAGTACGTTTTCAACTTCAGATTTTTAATTAGAAATATTTTGGCGAATTTGTTTGGGTAGCTCATTTGTATCACGAGCGAGAGTGAGTAAGTTTTTAAGTTCGCACTCATTCGTGAATTACATTTTTTCGTTTGTTTTGTAAGTATAATAGTCGTGAACCTTCGTGAGTTGCATTTTACATCGTGAGCGTGCGTGAATAGATTTTTTATGAATCGTGAGTGTGTGGATGTACGTTTCATTGGTCGTGAACGTGCGTGAGTAGTTTTTTTTTCGAATCGTGAGTGTGCGTGAATAAGTTTGTTGTTCGTGAACGAGCGTGAGTTGATATATCCCGTCGTGAGCGTGCGGTAGTCACTATTCTGCAATCGTGAGTGTTTATCTTTGCAGGATTTTGGTTCGTGAACGTGAGTGAGCGTGAATCAATAAAAACCTTCGTGTGTGAATGTTACGAATTCATTCGTGAGCGTGCGTGAGTGTGAGCAATCCAAAAACGGGCGTGCGTGATCGTGCGTGAATGTTACGAATTCATTCGTGAGCGTTCGTGAGTGTGAGCAATTCAAAAACGGGCGTGCGTGATCGTGCGTGAATGTTACGAATTCATTCGTGAGCGTGCGTGAGTGTGAGCGATTCAAAAACGGGCGTGCGTGATCGTGCGTGAATGTTACGAATTCATTCGTGAGCGTGCGTGAGTGTGAGCAATTCTAAAACAGGCGTGCGTGATCGTGCGTGAATGACATTTTGAATTTGTGAGCGTGCGTGAGTGTGCGTGAAAAATCCCTCACGCGCACACCTCTAATTGAAATGCCAAGTGTATCTCTACAGAGTTTAGAAAAATATTGTGACTATATCAAAAATGTGTTGTCCTATGTTTATAAATAGAAAAATTCTCTTTAAAATATACTTTGGTCTTTGAAGATATTTGCAGTGATTATAGAGAATCATTTAAAGCTCCACAAACACGTTCGACCCCTTTTCAATAACCCCATATCCAAGATATGAGGAGCGAAATCAATTTCAAAATTTAACGAAGCATCAAATTTGTTTCTTCCTTTCAGATGCTGTTGCTTTTTTTTGTGGCAAGCATTGGGAAATCCTTAATTCTAACCTTAACTCGGTCATAAATCTTCTGTGGACACCCCTTAGTAATACAAAAAAGGACATTTGTTACCATTTCTTCGTTTTTTGCGTTTTGCAATTTACTCCGAGAGGTTATAATCTGTGTATTTGAACACTGCTAACATTCTCTTCGTGTTTGCCTTTGTATATAAATATATATTTTATGTGAGAGTGGGGGGGCCAAATGAAAAATGAACTTTTTCCTGATGTCAAAGTATAATTTTTACGTTTTAAAATCATACCTTATTAATGCGATGACAGCTGCCTGCAAAAGCGAATAAGAAATGATTCTCTGTTTGCTTCCACAGTCAGACGGTGAGGAAATTTTCCATTAAGATATCTAGGTGGAGTAAGAAGTACCCATAGAAGCTAGAAATAATTGAGACATACGTTTGAGACACGTGTAGGTGGTGAGGGCCAGCTGAAAAAAGTGGAACTTGTCCCCATAATGCATTCCCAGCAGAGTCTTTTTAATTTGGCTTATATGGCGCCGAGTATCTGTTTGTGATTTCTTTGAGACTAAATAAACAGGAGTATTTATTGTAATATGCCCTTAGTCCAACATTTTGTTGACGGTTTTCTTATTTTCCGTCAAGATCCTTAAACAAATATTTTACCCACATTCACAGACGATACAAGGAAAACATTCAGTTCAGTTTTTAGTCCTGCTATTTTACTTCCATCCAGCATCCACGTTCTTCTTTTGTGTATGGTATTTATATACAACCCCCATTATTATGTTACAGTACAGACAATGCATTTTTCTACAACCAAAAATATAACCACGTGTCTTTTTGTTGTTCCTTTCGAATGTTTGCATATCCAAAAGGGTGTTTTGGGCTCTACAGAAAAACACCCTCTATTTGTTTAGCTGAAATGCCAACAAAGGCCGACAATGGTAAAGAGGATGTCGACTGCAATAAAATGATTGAGTATTATAATTACAAATTGATGGTAAATTGATGAGGACAGCGTGAAGTGAATCAATTTCAAATTGCCAAATAAAACACCACGATAAATGCATATTTAAGGGATAATTTTCGACAATTTATGTTCTATACAATGCTAGGTTAGGTAAGGTTAGGTATAGTGACAGCCTGATATTTGAGGCTCACTTAGACTCTTTAGTCCATTGTGATACCACAGTGATGAACTTCTCTCTTATCACTGAGTGCTGCCCGATTCTATGTTTAGCACAATGACAAGGGAACTACTTTTTATAGCCGAGTCCGAACGGTGAAACCACTTGGAGAAGTTTTGAAATACTGAGAAGGGATAATCCAGCATTACTGAGAGGGGATTATCCACCAAACTATGAACTAAAACCCTAACACCAAAGATAAAATATATCCCCAATGTTTTGGGGGCGGTATGAAAATGGAACCCAGGAGCCCAAAACCCTAAAAAAAAGCCAGTTGGTAGATTTCTACCAAAAGTGGTAGATTTTTTTATATGGTAGAATGGAAGAATTCTTGGCGCTTTTGTAGATATTTCATAATATTCCCCATTAAAGAAAATGTACTTTGCTATAACATCCATTTTTTGATGAATTTCAAAGCAGACATATTTTCATGCTGTACTCGTAAGTTCAGATACAAATTTTTTTGGGCTACAAAGGCAGCCCGGAATTTACGCATTGTTTCGTGGGTTCTTCACAGGTAATTCAAATGGAAGAATTCTTGGCGCTTTTGTAGATATTTCATAATATTCCCCATTAAAGAAAATGTACTTTGCTATAACATCCATTTTTTGATGAATTTCAAAGCAGACATATTTTCATGCTGTACTCGTAAGTTCAGATACAGATTTTTTTGGGCTACAAAGGCAGACCGGAATTTTCGTGTGTTCTTCACAGGTAACGCAATATTTAGTCAATAGCGCCAAAAATACAGAATAGAATAGAAAAGAAGTCATACCACATGATGCCCCTAACTAGAATTATTAAATTTTAAAATTTTAATACATTTGCATAATAAATTTTTTTGTGTTAATAAAGCAAAATGTTAAAAATTTTTAAATGTTTTATAAATTCTTAAAAAAATTTCCAAAAGAATCTCAAAATTCGATCAAAAGTCCAAATAAGAGTTTTTCAAATTTGGTACCTAAAAAACCGAACCTCAAACGTGTGGTCACGTTTCGTAACGCATATGAGCCCCACATAAGCGTAGGAAGGCCTCTGGGGAGGGGGCTTAGACCCCCCAGAAAAATTTTAGCACCCCAGAATTTGAAAACCTATTTACGATTTTACATTTTTATAAAAATTAAACAAGTATATACTCGTACAACGCACAACGTTCCACTAAAGACTTTCATGCACAATCGAATTACTTGGGTTGTGGTAGAAGTCTGATATTTATGAAATAAAGCTGTGGTTGAACTTATGATTTAGTTGAATAAAAAATAGTAATTGATATTAAAACTATTCTTTCATAAATTAATATCTTAATAATGCTGCAAAAAAGCGTCGCCAAAAAAGAAGTGAAGTGGTACAAAATTGGCGGAGAAGCGATGAATGTAATATGAACTTGTCATAGAACGAATGTCCACCGTTTCAACAACCGTTGCAATGAATTTGCATCACTTCTTAAGGTGTGATCCGAATTCAGTGCTTTGAATGTGAATTAAAAATTTTTTGATATTTTCCCAAATAAATAATTTTTATACATTTTATGATTTTTAATGCATTCTAACGCTTGTTTGAAATGTTTTCTCTCGAATATTTTCAAATATTATCGATTTTTCTATATTGAACTTAGCATTTTTGTGGCAAAATTTGAATAATTTGTACCATTTTACTTATTCTTACTCTTTTTTTAACTATTTGAAAAAAAGAAAACAAAAAATTACGCATTAAAATATAAAAAAATTAAATAAAACACTTCCTGCGTAGTTAAAATAGGAAAAGTGTGGAACTACCCTACGGGAAATGGATCAACCACAGAACTGGTACAGGACTAGTCCCTGGTGTGTATGGACCAGTCCCAGTTCTGATCAAAACGTATGGAAGGGACCGTCCACTTTAACATGGGTTTGTCATTGACGGAGTAAACTTACATTTTAGGACGCGTCTTGGACTCATCCCTGGGACAATTTAGCAGGAGCAACCCATAAACAGGTCCTCAGGAACTAGTCTCGGACAAACTCTTAGAAATCTCTTTCAATTTGGGCTCCTAATCGAACCCGAAACGAAAAAAAAACTTTGAAATATGTCGAACAAAAGGTTATTCTGATAATTTTATTTCACTAACGGCCATTTTCATGTAGCTCCGTTAGGCTTTAACTGCCACTTAACAGAAAGTAAATTGCAAATATCTTCTCTCCAGTTAACTTTAACTGAAAAATTTTCGTCAGTTAAGTTCCTAACTGGCATATGGAATATATATGCAAGATGACAGCTTCGTCAATAATACGGTTTAAAAGTTGGTTAGTTAACGGAACACTAACGGAGCTTTATGAAAATGGGGGTAAATGTGAAAATTGCAACTAACTGGAGCACAGATACCAGTTCTGTGATAGGTCCGTCAGTGGCAATTTGCACCAATTTCCCGTAGGGTACTTTTAGTTGCTTTATTATAAATTGATTGTCGAGTTATTTTGATATCTATTTTTTATTCAATTTTATGAAATAAAACATTAGTTGAACCTATAAGTTCAGTCTATAAAGTTTTAGCTAGGGGGGCTATAGCCCCCCCCCCTAGGAAAATTGTCTAGCTACGCTAATGGAGCCCCAAAAAAATGTTACTGAAGCATAAAAATCGTCCCAAAATAAAATTAGGGCTCATTGTCACCTTTGATTTAAAAGACCATGAGAAAATGAACCCAAACTGATGGAAAATCTTAAGATAGGAAATAAGTGTTACTGAGTAAGGATCTCTTGGGAATGCTGTTGGCCTGTCGAAGGCCGACCACGCAAAACCCAAAGCTGATGCGACGCAATGCTAGTCGGAACAACAACAGTGTGTATAGTTACAACTATTCTCAAACTCCAGAGAGCAAAAGTAGGTCTCACGAAGCACTATCCCCAAGAGGAAGTTGGGGTTTACTTCTATTTGAAATATTGGGGTTTATTTTCACAATGCAAATGAGCTCCAAAAATAAAATTAAGTTACTTCCCAAAAACCATAAAAATGTTGCGTTATTGTCTTCCATTTAATTTTTTGGGTCCCCGCCTTATCAGCTTTTGGGGTTAATTTTCATGGGAACCAAATTCATAGCACCTGTTTTTGAAACTTATTTCGTAAAAATAATATGAGCAAATTTATAAATTATATTCATTCCCCAAGAGGAAGTTGGGGTTTACTTCTATTTGAAATATTGGGGTTTATTTTCACAATGCAAACGAGCTCCAAAAATAAAATTAAGTTACTTCCCAAAAACCATACATATTTTTCGTTATTGTCTTCCATTTAATTTTTTGGGTCCCCGCTTTTGGGGTTAATTTTCATGGGTCCCAAATTCATAGCACCTGTTTCGGAAACTTATTTCGTAAAAATAATATGAGCAAATTTATAAATTATATTCATTATTTTCTTAGTTAATAATAATTTAAACTTATAGCAGAAGAGGTAATGAACATATTTAGGAATGCATGTGTAAAGAATCTTCGACTGAAGTACATGACTATGGACAATCGTAACTCTCCAATCCCATAGACATGCTTTCAGACTGGAGACTCATTTGACATTCGCTTTATAGCATTACACAGAACTACGTGAAGGGACCGTTCCCTTCCACTACTTTTAAGGAATATTTTAAAATTTAACCTTTTCACTACCGAAATAAACCTAATGTTAAAAGCTTTAATTTTTCTTCTGTTTTTACTTGTATTAACAGCATGTAGAACAAAAATTGTCATTTTGCAACCCTATCTCAATTACTTCAAGAGCTTGTTTTGAAAACTTGATTCTTGAATTGTGACCAAATGGCCTTACGAAAATAAGCGCTATTTGGCCTATAATGTCATCCAAAGCGTGAGCAAAAATACAAAAAAGAACCCGAAAAGTGTCAGCTATAGTTTTCGTATGAATGTCCATTTACGAGAAACATACAGTAGAAAAATTGTGTCAAATTTTCGTATTTTTCGTTTGTTTCTAAAGAAGTTTACAAAAATGTGTTTTAGACCCCACCAATAAGGAAAACATTTATAGCTTATTTAGATTAAAGCCTCTACTTTAAAATAACATCGAGAAAAAAATCGAAACTAAGTGGAAAAATAGAATTTTGTGTCTTTTTCGAATGTCCTTCAAAGTGGACAGTGAAAGGGTTAAGAAAATGAAATAGGTTGTCAAAATCCAAATTGGGGAATTATTACATTGTGACAAATTGTTATCTCGTACGGTCTTAACTCCACAAATATGAAATTGCCACTGTCGCACGAAAGCAATGTCCTGTTAATTTATAATTGTCTCATTCTCAAAATACCCACCGGTATTAGTGTCACTATATATCCTTCTCAATTACATGCTCAAATCACTGGTAGAGTTTTTATAAATTTCTAAATAGTTGAAACTTTTAGTACACCCTTAAAAAATTTAGTTTTCCCATTAAGATTTGTTGTGGTGTTTTTGTCCTTATTATAGTATTTCCTTTTTGGCATTTTGTGTTTGAGAGAGGCAGGATGGAAGGAAAAATTTTATGTAGTGGAGTATTATTTGCTTTACCATCTAAATTTCATAATCTCTCGACAACAAGCCTAACAACTTTGTAGCATGGTTTTAGGAGTTTGTCGTCTATATTAGGCCACAAAGTTGTCGACTCGGAACTTTTCAAATGTAATGTTGTTGGGGAACATGCAAAGTTATCACATTAAATGAAACCTTAACGATTTGTTGTTGTAGTTATGTGCCAACAACTAACAACAAAAGGATGGTAGAAGCGTAATGTAGTTTGTAAAGGTTTTTATTTGTTGTTGTTGTTGTCGTTTTTTTTTTTTTTTGTGGATATTTAAATTTAAGAATCTCAGTTTAAATGCTTAAATTGTTATTTATATTTTGTTACACACATAAAACTATCTATGTACATAAACGTTTTTATTTAACAATAAAAACATGATAAAAGTAGTTTAGAAATTCATTTATTCTACATTCTGATTATCTTGAGGTCTAGGTAAAGTTAGCAAGATCAAGAATATTTAAAGTATCATTGCAGGGACTTTTTTTCGTCATAACATGTATTCTGTACTTTATAAAAAATAAATCATAAATGTCCCAAGGCCTCCTTCATTACGGAAAAAGTTATTGACTAACAACGTAGGCCCGATTTTTTTTCAATTCCCAAATGATAAAAATGCTCTACAGTAGCTCAATTCCTATAAACTTCCTGTACAACTATCCCCAGATTTTTTTACTGCACATTGTGCTTTTTATGTCGTCAGTCATTATGAATTTTTCTCTTTGATAATCCCTCATAAGTCTAGAAAATATGCGCCCAATCCCTCTATCTTTGGCAGCAGTGCCGAGATTTAGAACTAAGTAATTTCAACATTTTTATGGTTCACATGATTATAAGGCACCGAAATGAAACGATGCCATTGTGGCCTGCCAACAATGAGCCATACTGCCCGCCTTGGAGAGTCTATGTCTGGCCTAGCTACCGTTCTCAACTATGAATAATTGGCACTCTGCTAAATATTGCATAATTTTTGGATTAAAAAAATTTTCCTTTTTTTATGTCACTGAATGCCAAGCAACAGCATAGCCTCAGCCAAGAACGCTCCGATGGCATGGTGGTGGGTGGAGGGTGGTAATGTCAAGTAATTTCCTTCCGTGGGTGGGTGAATGACTATGAACTTCCGAAAAGTACCCAAATGGGGATTAATTTGAATTTGAATTATAAAAAGCTAGAGTTACATTGCACACAACTTTGTCTCCACCGACAAAAAGAAAATTAAGATTAAAAGGCATGTAATGGGCTTGTATGAAAGCCTGAGTGAAAAAGTTTCCAGCGAAATGGCTAACAGGGGAATGGAACATGCTTGCGAGGCAAATTATGTTTGGGGGGAGGGAGAGGTTGACATGAGTTGTTTGTTCTTTAGTATGGGTGTTGATTTAATTTATGGCTTAAAATTCCATTAGGTTCATTGTCACTCTATGAAAGTAGACTTTTTTATGGTGTGGTTACAGGAGCTGCAGTAAAAACGCATACTTCAAAATTAATTGCCTATCTGCAAGGAGATTAGTCGAGGAACTTCTCTCGGCGAAATGCATAGCAGTAGTAACACTCTTAAATGACTTTATTTTAGTATTACAACATTTAGTAGACAATGTGTGCAAAAAGGTCGACTTCAATAGAAAAAGGTAACTAAAGAAATCTACATTTTCTAGGTGATTGATCTGAGTGTAAATTTGTCTGCAAGTAATATTGGCCATAAGCCCCAGAATCAATATATAGATTGAACCAGGATCGAAGCTAGAACAACTAGGGCCCAGCGTTACCGTTGAGAATTTTTAAAAAGTGGCGCAAAAATGATCACTAGTCATAAAAATGCTTTACGTCTTGTTTGTTATTGTTGGTTTCTCTTCAATCATTATTGTTGTTTTTGATCTCAGCTTAAAACCATGCATTGACTAAACTACAAGTGTAGCTGAAGCAACAGAGGAAAAGTATACCAGTCAATGCATGGTTTTAAGCTGAGATCAAAAACAACAATAAAAATGCTTTACTATAGAAAAAGTAACAATTAATCGCAGTTCCGTCAGTGTTTTATATAGAATTCTAAAATAACTCAATTCAATTTCTAACTTAACAATTATTTTATCTCAATTTAAGTGGAAACTACTCCTTGGTATTTAATATTCAGAAGATCAACTTTGTGTATCTAATATAGAAATTTCAATAAAAACATTATATTAAAAAAGGGACATTTGATCACAAATTAATATTCGACACATAAATGCGATTATTTGTTAAGTTTACACGCAAAGAAAAAAAAACGTTTGCAAAACGTGTACCGAAAACGTTTTTCTTTTGTTAGATTTTTTTGATTTTCTTCCACAATTTTAAACTTTTATCACCAAAAAAATTCGTTTGTTCAATAAAAAAAATATTTTTGAACCAAAAACACAGTCCATTTCGTTTATATAAAGCACTGTTCTTTTCTGACTTTAAGTCTTTAATAAGACACATTTTGTCAGTTCATAGTAAAATATTAATATAGTAGTATGCAAAGTTGAAAATCTTTTCGGAATCTTCCGAACATATCTGGAATATATGAAAAAAACAAAAAACCTTTTGGTGTTCGGTCGAAGCAGGGATCGAACCCAGGACCCTTGGTATGTAAGGTGGACGTACCAACAACTGCTCCACGGTGCCCAACTAACCGTATGTTTCTGTTCAATAAAATTTGTTCAATCGGCTCGTGGGCGCCGCAAACTATGCTATATAAATATAACTTAAAACGGCCCAGGGGATAGCGTGTTGGCTTACAAATTGTACGGTCCGCGGAGTGATTCTCCGTCCAGGTGAAAGGTAAAATTTAAAAAATTTATAAACTCGAATAATCTTTTCTACATTGTTTGTTTGTATTACACAAAAAGGTGCTAAGAACTAAAAAACCTCGTGGAAGTGAGAAAGATGTGAGGGAAAATGCAATTAGCCAGAAAAGATTTTTTTCGAGTTAGTCTTTAGGAATTGTTTTTACATCCTGGAAAAGAATAAACTTTTATCACAAAAAGTATATACTTTTCTTCCAACTAAACTACCTTACAACGAAAAGCAAATTTCGTTTGGGAGGAAAGAATTATTTTCTGTAATTTCAATGGGATTTGGGATCAAAGAGTGCAAAAAATACTGCAGTATAAATGAGTGTAACAAAAAGGTGGCACAGTGTGGCAACAAGGTGGCAAAAGTATAGCATTTAGTGGCACAAAAGCCACTTGCAAAATTTGCAATAAAGCCAGCGTTCATTTTGTGAATTAAAAAAAGGCTTAAAGGTTTAATACCTACAAGTGGCACAGTTACTTTAAGAAGGTGGCACATAAAGAGAAAAAAACGAAATATATCAATTTTTATTTATTTATTCAATTAATGATATAACACTAAAATGGCATAAAACTAACGTCAACTAATAAAACACGAAAATGTGAAAACAATTCTCCAGCCTTCTGAGTCGATTTGGCTGCTTTTCAGTCTAGTTCGCACAGATTTTCGCAAATATGGCCACAATATCCTTATTTAAAACCCGTTTGTATTTAATATGATTTAATTCTTGAAGATTTTTTAAATAGTAAAAATTTTGAATTTATGACAAGCGACTCAATAATTATTTCTATATATTTCTAGTTACTAGAAAAAAAATTTACCTAAAAGCAAAACTTCGTTTGTTTGTTCCTCAGAAAATAAGTCTTCTGGCAGTGTATGATTTTCCCAGTATTCAACATTATTAGTATGGTTTGCCAAAATATTTTCAGGGTCGAGAATATTCAAAAATTCATAGAATTCTTTGAATTCTCCCTTAGTATTGATAAAATAAAATCGTACCTGTTGCAAATATTTTTATCAAAATCTTTATATCAATTAGTGGCACGCCTAAATGTACACCATATCTATTGTGTATAAAGCCTCTTTGTGATCTATAGCAAAACATAAATATTTTTTCAATAATTGCTTGCAGAGTCTAGAACACTATAAACAAAAGCTGGGCATTTCCATGAATTGTCCTCATAAATACATTAAGCCGCTTTCAAAACGACAGCAGCACGTAGAGGAGCTTAAAAGTCTATTAAAATATATTTTTGGGGGAAAATACAGACAAAGGCAAATGTAAATATTTCTGGCTTGTGAATACTTGATTTCGAGCACTAAAATCTATAATTCAAATAGGAATGAGTGGGAGATTGCAAATGGGGATGTGGTGATGAATGTTTCGAATAAAATAAACCGAAAACTGATACTGTTGTAAACAACTCATCTGTTCATAACCAAAAATTTCATATTTTTCACAGCATAAAATTAATACCAAAAATTGTAGCATACGCCTAGGGGTAAATTTCAATACACAGTCAGGGCATGATGGCGAAAAAAATTGCGGACTATGAATAGAGTAAATGGAAATATTATTTTTGTATTTTTTATGGCATTCTGCCACTGTTGTGTTTATTGTGTGCGAGGACACAGCCATCTCTCGTTTTGTGGCATTATCATTTGCCATTATAAACACTTGTGATGAAATTTAAGCCCATGTCCTTATTATTTGTGGAGTATCCTTTGCTAGTAGCATTTAACATATTGTCTGTGTTTGCATTAGCATTTGCCACTGCGTTTCGAATACCCACTCAAATATTTGTCAACAAATAATTAACTCTCCGGGAAAATGGCAAATTGTGTATTTAGTACACAGCTAGACAATGGGGGTAGTGCTTAGAGAAACTTTCGGGGGTATAGACTTCAAGTATGATTATGTTAGTGTGGATGTATGGGAAATGTTATTGTTTTAATGGCCATAATGCTAGGACTAATTAAATAAACACAAGCTTTTCTGACTCTTGGCTCTCCCCAACCCTCAACTCTTGGTCAAGTGTCCAAGAATTTAATAGAAAAACTTTACGAAAAATTCTTTTTTGGCCAAAACAATTTTCTCATTTTGTCTGATATCTTTGAGCGATGAGCTACACAAAAGCATAGCTGGACATTTTTTTCTTTCTTCCTGTTTTTTTTGGAAACTTTTCTCCAAACTTTGAATGTTGGTTATTTGGATTGCGTTTCCTAACAAACAACACAATTATCTAGGGAAATTATTTTTTAGCACGCTCTTCAGATTAAGATGGACAAGTTTCGCAGTGAAAACAACACTAGCTACCAAGCAGAAGATTTCTCCCCCTCTTTATTATGTATCGAAGAGATTTGCCCAAAGATGAGGAAAACTTGGAATATTCTGTATATAAAACAAGAAATTTATGCAAAGTTAAAGAATGCGTGTTCACTCAATATCTTTGTGAAAAAATATATTTCAAAATACATACAAATTCAGATTTCCTAGGAAACTTTTCGACAAAAGATTTCATATTTCTTTGGAATATTTTACTCAAAAGGCTGTTACTTTACAGATAGAAAATGCTAATGGTATATTCTAGGAATAACAAAGTTTATGTTGCTAATGCTTGTGGCATTTCCATTTGCATAAAATCATTCGTTATTCCGATAGCCAATGTGAAGGACATACGTAGATATCATTGCGAGGCAACCATATGCTGGCCACATGTGAATGGGTTAAAGTGAGATTAATTTAAAACTTAGGGACACTATGATTTATTTTCAAATGAGATAATGTGTTGCATTAATGTGGCTTCGAACCAAAGTAGCCTTAAAGTAGGCAATATATTTCTTTAGTGCTTCAACCTGAGCGTATGCAGATGTAAGGGTAAATAACATAATGTGCCATATAAATTTAACCTATTACAAAAGTGTTATCGAATTGAATCAAATGATATAAATAAAATATGCTTTATATAAAACAATTAATTCTTGTTGTAAGTGGTATGTCCCACATTTACATTGTACGTCGTAGAGAAATATATAAAACTACACTCAACAAAACAGTGACTCCACTGGGAAGGAAAATTTTGATTAATTTTAGAAAATTGTAACTAAACTGTATTACAAACGCAGATGTCACGCCGATTTCACACAAATAAGTAAACATTTTTCTACGAATTCAAAAAAAAGTACATACAGCAGTAAGTTCGGCCGGGCCGAATCTTAAATACCCACCACCAAATATTAGTGTTTACTTTTCAGGAGGGCTTGAGGATACTTCCCGGAGATAAATTTAAAGATTTCACCCATGAGAACTATATCTGTTTATAAGAACCATTTTTGTTTGAGTTTTAGAAGAATCATTAACATCTCTTGTAAGTGTGCAAGAAAATTATAAAATAACGTCTTGATTTGAAATCTTAAACCTGTAGAAGTAAAATCTGGAAATTTACATTGAGTTTCAAAAAATTTTCATGATCAGTGCGCCTTCTACACCCTCAAGAAGTGAAGTCGGTCTATATGGAGGCATTACCAAATGGACCGATAAAAACTTAATCCCATACACATTTTTGTGAGCCTAAAATACCAGAATATTTACAGGCAAATCAGATAAAAACTACGGTGTCTAGAAACCCAAGGAGTTAAATCGGGAGATCGTTCTTATGGGGGCTATACTAAAATATGGACCGACACTCACCGTTTTCTGCACACCTCTTAATGACCCGAAAATACCTCTAGATTTCCAATTTCAGGCAAATAGGATAAACATTTCGGATTCTAGAAGCCCAAGAAGTAAAATCGGGAAATCGGTCTATATGGGGGCTATACCAAAATATGGACCGATACTCACCATTTTCGGCACACCTCTTTATGGTCTTAAAATACGTCTAGATTTCCAATTTCAGACAAATTGGATAAAAACTACGGTTTCTATAAGCCCAAGACCCCAAATCGGGAGGTCGTTTTATATGGGGACCATACCAAAACATGGATCGATACTCACAATTTTTGGCACACGTATTTGTGGTCCTACAATACCTCTAGATTTCCAATTTCAGGTAAATTGAATAAAAACTGCGGTTTCGATAATCCTAAGAAGTAAAATCGGGAGATCGGTCTATATGGGGGCTATACCAAGACATGGACCGATACTCACTATTTTTAACACACCTCTTTATGGTCATAAAATACCTCTAGATTTCAAATTTCAGGCAAATTGGATAAAAACTACGATTTCTATAAGCCCAAGACCCCATCTCGGGAGATCGGTTTATATGGGGACTATATCAAAACCTGGACCGATATAGCCCATCTTCGAACTTGACCTACCTGCAGACAAAAGACGAGTTTGTGCAAAATTTCAGCACGATTGCTTTATTATTGAAGACTGTAGCGTGATTACAACAGACAGACAGCCAGCCAGACAGACAGACGGACATCGTTATATCGTCTTAGAATTTCTCCCTGATCAAGAATATATATAATTTATATAGTCGGAAATCGATATTTCGATATGTTACAAACGGAATGACAAACTTATTATACCCCCGTCACCATTTTATGGTGGTGGGTATAAAAAATACTATATATATATTTTTTTTTTTGACTTCGTAGTGCGAAGCAAAAAACTGGAGTTCAAAAATGCTAAAATGTCTTCAGTGCCATATGAAGATGGGCACATTATTTGTAAACTTAACAGGTTTTAAGAAATTCTGAATTGTTTTGTAAAAAACAAGAATTCAGTACATTTTTTGCTTCATCGGTTGTAATATTTTCCCTTTTTTGGCGTCCCTAGTAAAAATTGAGAGATCTAATTTGATACAATTAGATATGAGTAGATCCGAAAAATGGTAAGATCTAATCATATCTAATTACTATGGAAATAGATCTGACAAGATCTCAATATTGGCCTAGATCTAATGTCTTAGATATAATTATATCTATCCCTATATATAATTTGATCTGATATTAGATGTGGTCATATATGGAATCATATACTTTTATATCTAGTTCTATCTAATCATATGTGGGTATATCTGCATATATCTAAAGGGGCCAATTTTGAGATCTACTCATATCTGATTACACGGGGTACGAAGAAAAAAATTATTGATGTCAAGAAAACTTTCTCAAAGCATAATAATTCCATGAACTAAAATAGAATTAAATTGAGCTTTAGTAGGGTTCACTTTTTTTAGTGTACATTTTTGCAACACATACAAGTTTATGCAAATTCCCAAACATAAGGCAAAATCTCTAAACGTACCTTTTTTTCATATATGTCAATTACTCCAATCATTGTAATACGGAAAAATTCATAAACCTTAAGAATCCCAAGAATGTTGAATATACACAAAAAATCTTATGCTACAAAACAAATAATCAAATAAAAGAAAAAATCCATTAACATAATGGACACCTTGTCACCGAACAACCCAACCCGTACAGAGAAATAGAATATTAGATACACATGGCCATATAATTCACAAAATCAAATAAACCTCTACAAATACTAGAATAGATGATGGATACAATCCAAAAATTTGGGTATATTAAAACAAGAAAATCCTAAAAATCTTTGCAATCACTTGAGCATACCAGGTCAGTTTGACACAAGGATTTTCCCAGAAGGGATGGGAATGCAAAAATCCCACATATACACATAGCCGAAAACAAACAAACAAGCAGAAAAAGACAGATGTGAAACATGATATCGTAGAAAATCCAATAAATATACCCTTGCAAATATTTTGCCATATACGATATTAAATTTCAAAGATATCCAACTAGCTAGCTGGTATAAGAGTCAATTTACGGTAAAGTTATGTTTGCTCAAAAATCGTTTCGTACAGTTTCTAAAGAATTTGAAATATTTCTTTGTGCATTCCAAGGGTCATGTGGACCATAAACATCAACATTTCGTAATTATTGGAGATCCTTTCCATTGTTTTCACAACATTCCTAAATTCTCCTTTTCCCTTATATTTGAACAAATATTTAACATCTGAGAATGTGGTGTAAGTATTCCTGACGATGCAGGTAAAGGGAAGTATTTACAAATAGGATGTAAAATACCACAAAATATGCAACATTTACAAAGCCAAATGAATCCCTAAAAGTATACTTTGATAGAGAAAACAAATGAATAAAACGCTGTGTGGAGGGGAATTACTGTGTGCCATTGACTGTTGCATGCACTTAACCTAGCTGTCCAATTAAACTACCGGAAACCTCAACAACATTACAGCCATAATTGGATATTTGATGCTTTGAGGGCAATGTTTTCGACATTTACAAAATCCAACTACTCTCGGATTAATTTGATTTTGAATGTGGTAATGGGAATCATTCAATCATTACCCAAATATGGCAATAAGTAAATTTTAAAAATCATATTTCGATTATAGCATTTGAAAATTGGAAACCCTCAACAATTTTAATCCATAATAAATTGGTAAATTACAGATTGCAATTTCATAAATACTATAGGGTATTTTCCATATGCAAAATAAAAAATCTTTATCTTTAATTAAAAAATTAAGCTTATAAGTGGAATTGACAGAAGGAGTTAAGATAAAATAGACGACGATGCCAGAATATGACCACCAATAAAATTTTCTGTCTATGTTTGCTGTTTATTTTGGAAGTTATGGCACTTTAATGTTAGACTTAATTTTGACCACTATAAACGGAGGTAAAGAAAGAGAGGGAAAATATTTCGCATATTTGACACACTATGAAATGAAAAAGATCGGTTCAGAAATTTCAGAGTTGACAGATGGACATTGCCAATTCAACTCCGAAATATTCAAAAAACTCATCCAAATATTTCTGACCATTTTGGTCCGTCTGTCGAAAACACGCCAACATTCGACCAACTTGAGAGATCTGATTTAAAGCTGGCACAAAAATTTATTTCTGCTATAATCAATTAGGTGATGTCAGTATTCACCCCTGAGGAACTCTATATAAACATGATCCTAATAGGACCATAATGTATACTTGTTTGATATCGTCTCCGACATATTTATTGTACAATAGAGTTTTTGGGACAATTTGGATTTATTGAAGTTCGACCTGAAAATTAAAGATTGACTTTATCAATTTAACTTTAGGCAGCAGTTTGTCCAATAAAAAGAACTGATGACCTATGAAAATCCGTTATTATGTTATGCAGTCTTCTAAATGCTTTGGAGTACTATTTTCTATTTTCCCAAATAACTACTGCCTTCGGAAGATTAGTAGAAAACCCGGTTCAATGTGGGTGAGTTGCTTCATATATAGTTACTTCAATCATAAGCGTAGGAAGGCCTCTGGGGAGGGGGCTTAGACCACACTGCCACCCCCTCCCTTCCAGAAAAATTTTAGCCCTCCCCCCAGAATTTGAAAACCTATTTACGATTTTCCATGGCTTTTATATAATATTAAACAAGTAAATACAACCGCACAAAGTTCCGCTAAAGACTTTCATGGTAGCAGTTGCCAATGCAATATATAGTTTTTTTTTTATATATGTGAATTATTATAAGTGAATGTTTGAAGTCCGATATTTATGAAATAAAACTGTGGTTGAACTAGGGATGCCAGGCGTACTCTGTTAAAGAGCACATGTGCTCTTTTTTACGAAATGTGCTCTTAAAACAAGATAGGCCAAAAGAGCACGCAAAAGTGCTCTATTTTTAATTAAGTACTCTTTTTGGGCTCTTTGTATGCAGCACAACAAATATTACTCCAACGCGATTCAATAAATGGTAAAAGTAAACTGAACATACGTAAATGTCACAATATGAGATATTCCTACGCCTTTATTTTCTAATTAAATAGTGTTTTACTTTATATATCAGAGTCGAAGAAGAGCCCGCCGATGTTGCTTCTTCACTTTGTACTCTGTTCTAAATGTAAACAAACTTCTTTCAATAAAATTTTTCACAAAAACACCAAACAAATGACTTGCAAAGTATTATAAGAAAATTAGCTTGAGTTGAAAGTGGTTTATTTTATGTATATGTTATGAACCTTTTTTATGTTTAAATGAATTATTATGGAATTAAATGTTTTTATTTTATTTGAAAAGTGTGCTCTTTTTTTCGTATGTGTTCTTTTTATAAACAGAATGTGCTCTCTTGGCCTCTTCAAAATCTGGCATCACTAGGTTGAACTTATGATTTAAGTTCCTAAACTTATGTTTAGTTTAATAACTAATCTACATTTATTATTTTGTTTAGTCAGAGTTTTAGTCGATTTAATTAAAAAAAAATTAAATGATATTAAACTATTATTTCATAAATGAATATCTTCATAACGCTGCAAAAAAAGAATCGCCAAAAAAGTAGTAAAACTGTTCTTTTTGTGTTTGGAAGTGGTGCAATATTGGCGCCGAAGCGATGAATTCAAGAAGAAGTTGCACTGAATTTCCATCACTTTTAAGGTGTGATCCGAATTGAGTGTGAATTAAAAAATTTTGTGATATTTTCCCAAATAAACAATGGGAAATGGGAACGTTTGGCCTAAAATATTTTCAAAAAATCGCAATTTTTCTAGAATGGAATTTGCATTTTGTCGACATAATTTAAATAATTTGTATCATTTTATTAATGCTTACTTTTTATCCTATTTGAAACAAATAATACCCCCTAAAAATATTAAAAAAAAAATAGTTATAAAAATTGAATTAAAACACTTCCTGTGTAGTTAAAATAATTAACTTCTTTGTGAGGACATTTTTGGAAGTGCTTTTAAAGTTGTGCCTTTATAACAACTCCCATTTTTTTTTTTGCTGGAACAAGTGTGGAACTACTTTTAGTTGCTTTATTATAAATTAATTGTCTAGTTAATCTGAAGTCTGATTTTTTATTTATTTTTATAATATAAAACATTAATTGTACCTATAACTTCAGTCCATTATTTTGTCTAGCTACGTTAAGGCCTTCAATTTGAAACCTTATCTGTACCGATATATAAATATGATCGGTTAATATACACGCACAGAAAAACCATGTTTGGACATGGTTGCCGCATCCATTTAATGCTTATCTAGAGCATGTAATTGCCGCGAAAACCATGTATTTTGTCTTTGTAAAAATAGTTTTCGAGCGGAGAAAAATATATGTTGGCAATAAGCATTTGAATGGTTCTCAAATACCGCAAACATGTTCTATCATTTAAATGATAGAATTTGAGACCATTAAATGGTCGGGAAAATCATGTATCTGACCATTCAATTCTTTTACTTTTTTACAGGGAAAAAAGTATTTTTATAGGTTAAGTATAGACATATCTAGAACCATTACATGGCCATAAAGACCATTTACATTTTTTTCGTGACCATTTAATTTTTTAACTTGTTTGCAGCGAAAAGAATTTTATAAAAACATTGAGCAGGTACACACGATTTTCATTTTGCGCGTCAGTCGTGTGTTGATTGTTTCTTGGAATGGACGGAGAACACGGATTTGCTGTGTTTTGTGTTAATTTATTTATTCAGAAGTGGCACGTGGTTTTATGTGAACACAAAAAAGGAAAGTGTAATTGAAAAAATGTACCTGTTTTTTGTTCTGCATTTTGCTATATGGCATCATTTATATTTATTTGCAGTTACATGATGTCTGCGTTTGTACATTTGATGCGCACGATGTAAATATGGAATAATTACTTATTGTTGAAATTGAAATAGAGTGTGTAAAAATATATGATGTTTGCTTGAACGGCATTATAAATACAAATAAACAATGAATTAGTTTATAAATAAATAAAAACAAACAAATAAAGTTAATTTTGTGTTTTCTTTTCTGAAGTGGCGTCCTTTTTTCGACGATGAAAAAAGTTTTTTCATAAAGATCAAAACATTTTAGGTTGTGACCATGTTCTTTTAACTAGGAGAAAAACATTTTTAATGAATACCATAACATTTTAAATCGTGACCATTGTCTTTTCATTCAAACAAAATTCTTTTTTATCAATATAGTAACATTTTAGATGAGGACAATTACATTTTTCTTAGAACCATGTTCACTGAGCCAACATGGTTGCAGATTAAAATGTTACATGGTCGCCGCAAAAATAGCTCCTATCATATTATTTTGCTCTTCGAATATGATTGTGACAATCATGTTTCTTCTCTGCGTGTACATATTACAATAAAAAAAAAAAACAATATACGCTTATTTATCTAATTAATGCCAAAGCCCATAGATTTGTTTTCGCTACCACAAAAATTTTTGGCATTTAAAATGTGCACCCTCCAACAAATTCAAGAGTTTTTTTTTTTTAAATTTGAACCAAAGTCCATTTACAGCATATAGTATATTTATATTGCCTAACTAAACGCCTTCCCATCTCCATTACATTTTCACTTTAAAAGCAATAAAAGAGAAAAACCCCAACGAATGAAGCAACAAAGTCCTATGGAAAAGGTGAAAAGTCGCCAAAAACCACTGAATGGGAAAATTGTGAGTGGTTAAAGTTTGCTGTGGCAACGACCAACTACGACGAGCAAACAAAAAAAGTCGACCACCAAAGAACATCGTAGTTCAGGTGTGAAACTGAAAACAACTTTCAAAGGCGTAACAGTTCGACCCTAAAATGCCAAAAACACCCTTTGAGGGGGTATTTATGGAAATGAGATGGTTGTGATAAGGCTGACTCCTTTTTCCGGCAATGATTTTCTGTTTGCTGTTGTCGTTGTTTTTGCCACTTAAAATCAACTTGAATTTCCAACAGAATTTCCTCGACAATATTTTGTTTAGTTTCTGTCTGGAATCATTCACTGACATTTTCCTTAACGATGGGTTCAATTAAGGGGTTGGGCGAAATGTTCACATTAAAATTGGAATTTCAAATTTCCTCTCCTATACTAAAAGAGACGACGATGATATTTAAAACTTCTTATTTCTCTCAATTAGTTCACTTTATTCTACTTCTAGTACTCGTTGTTGTGAATATCTATTACCAAAAAAGAACTGATAATTACAATTCAAAAATAAGCAGCTGATTTTTAGTTCAATAAATTCTTATCATTATTCTAATTGTATACATTATAAGTTATAAGTATATCTCCTATACCTAACTTAATATTAATACATTGATGATATCTAAAAAGTGACATTTTTAATAATAATAATTTAAAAAAGTGGCTCACTTTTCCGTAAGAACAATACACATTTTATGCATTTTTTTTTTCTTAATAGAAAAGTTTCTCTTATAATAAATTAAGTACAAATTATACTAACGCTCATTTTTTCTCGATTTCACACAAAATCACCTCTTGAACTTGTCAGTTCATGGGCGTGACACGATTTAATTACTATAGACAGTTTTCGTTGTATAGTTTTAGGCGGTAAATATATTCGCTTGAAAACATTATGGTATGCGAAAAGATAAATCAGTACATATATAGTATTGGTAACATATGCTAGATTATTTGTTAAGATACCAATGTTAAGATAGCACAACGTGACAAAAGGTGACACAAAAATGTACGGTAAAACTGTCAATGTTTGAAGTGACAAACTTGCACAATGATATCACTGTTCTTCAAAAATAGTTATAAAAATTGCTGATACATATTTACTGATACAAAATATGTTTTGTTTAAATATTTCTTTATTATTTTAATTTAGCTATTGATTAGCTATTCGTTTCATTAAAAATCTTCTGGCCTAACCCCTTAACCGCAACGAATTGCAACACTTGATGTTTCGATAACACTCATCGCTACCTGCTGCTACTCTATTGCAAGTACTTGCCTCATTTCGAAGTTCTTCTCCTCCTTTTGTTTTTGTAGATTTAAGTACCGACAGACAGAAAACTGAAATATACTTAGTTGACAACTGACAAGTGCAACATTGACTCATACTGAGAGAGAGAGAGTTAACCAAGTCAAACTGGGCAGCATTTCAATATAGCCTCCAATAAAAATGTCTGCTCTAGTTCCGGTTTGTAAGCATGAATGAAAGTTACTTGGAATGACTTCAATAGTGTTATCCATATTCAATTTGTATTACAGTTGTAAATCTTAGTATTGGAACGAATTATTCTAGGCAGAATAAGAAAATTTTTGTTATATCATATATGCGAATAATTGTTAGCTTGTGTTAGGTTAGGTATAGTGACAGCCTGTTAATTTAGGCTCACTTCGAGTATTCAGTCCATTCTGGTACCCTAGTTAGTGAACTTACAGTTGAGCCACTTTAGTGGCAATTATTTGTACCACACTTTTGAATATCTTTTAAATTTTTTTCAATGTGGTCCAACTTTGTTATAAATTTTATTTTTAAGAGGAAACGGAAAGTTTGGAGATGATCAGTTCGGTTCAAAAATTTTAAATTTTAGTTTTGAAATTATGCATCAAAATTTCTGCTTCGAGCAATAAGTCTTCTAAATCAAGCGATACTGAAGCCTCCTTAAATTGCAATATTGACTCAGTAATTGAGACATCCTTCAGTACACACAAAAAATTTTTTTCTGATTCAATCACCAAATTAATTGATCCAATTAATTTTTTAATTGAAATGTCTTCAATCACGAAAATGATAGTATCAATCACAGTTTTAATTGGGCATAGAAAAAATTCTTGATTAAAAAATTAATTGATTTTTTCAGCAAATTTCAATTAATTTTTTAATTGATTCAATTAAAAATTTAATTGATGTTGATTGCAAAACTCACTTAATTTATTAATTAAAAAAGGTTACTATTTTTAATTACTTTCTGAATTGGATTAGAGTTTTTATTTGGATTAACAAATGATTGTTTGAAATACATTTTTAATTAAAAATTAAAAAAAAAAAAATCAGCACATTTTTTTTAACTGAATTAGTCTTCCGAGTTTGATTAAAAAGTTAATTGTATCAATTAATTTTTTAATTAAAAATTTTAATATTTTCAAGCATTGACTTAATTAACTTAATGTTTCTATCATGATTAAAAAGTTAATTGTATCAATTAATTTATTAATTGAAAACATTTTCAACTTCAATTAACTTTATAATTGGAAATATTTTCGTGATATTTGTTTCTGTGTAATGGACTCAGGACTTTCAACCCACATCTTCTTAACGATTTCTTCATCGGTTAGTATAAACAACAGTTCAATTTGAGTTGATTGTAAAAACAATATATGATATTCAATAAAGCCACGAATTTTTTTTATAAAGGGGTAATTATGCGAAGGAGCATCAAAAAACAAACTATTCATTTCGGTGTTAGAATTCGTTAGGCATTTAACCGAGATGGGAAATTAAGTGAAGTTAATGAATATTAAACGGGGATTCTAAAGTTTGGGAAATTAAGTTATTTTATCGTAAACGGAGAATACTGTATAAAGCGTCAATGATAAACATCAATTGAAATTTGTATTGACCTAAATAAAAACTTATTAATTGCTTCAATTTGTCCGTTTGATTTTTGTTTGATTAAAATAAATAAAGTAATTTAATTTAATTTAATTTAATCATTAAATATTTTTAAATCGAATTGGATTGCTAGCTATTTAGGGATATTTATTTAAACAAAAAATTAATTTCCAACAAAATTGGTATGTCATAACCTCATTCCTATTAAACAATATTCACATTTTTAAACACTGCCCACATAAATTACTATGTGGATATATTTATTAAAAATATGCCGGCTATAAAAATACCATAAAATTTTAAACTATTCATATTTACAATATAAAACGTTGATTCTTATAGAGTTTAGTATTAATAGGTCAAGCTCATAAGATTTCAACAAAATATAATATAAAATTTAGGCACGTCTATTAAGTTTATATTGAGAATTTTCTTCGATCGTAAAACTACATTGAGTGGCTGCCCTCAGCATTATAAAGTTGTGGTCTTCCATTCACATCCAGAAGAAAATGTGGTTGTGAACATTTTCATATTTTACTCTTAGTGAATTGATTTGCCTCCTTTGCTCTTCTATGAAGACCATTACGAAGGGTAAACTTCAATCAAGTCGTCATTAGCTGACAGCTATTCTTGTTGTATTAAACATTATTTAACTTAAAAATGTTTATGATAAGCCTGTCCGAAGATATTTGAAAAATTATAAACATTAAATAAAGATAATTTAGTCCACAAACAATAGTAGAGACAACAAAAATCTAAAACGATATAGCCTCCCTCTCGGAAATTGATTCCCCTAAGTTGTTGATAATGACAGGTTACATGAGTTTTTAAACTTCAGCAAAAAAAGAATGAAAAAAAAAAAACGAAACCATTTAATGTTGTGTTCCTGCGTAAATGCTCAATTAAATTTTAAGTATACATCACTATTTACAACAACATAAGGGCGCATAGATTGCTGCACTTCTTTGGAGTGAGTCAACTGTGTGAAGAGTCTTTGTGGCGTGTGGTACTAAATATAGATCATCATGTGTCAGACGAGGTGTCAATTGTATGAGGCGTCACTAAGTTACCATTAGAAACATACCGCCACATCTCAGCCCTTAGCCAACTTAGCTGAACAAAATCCAGTGCTAAGGTACTGAAGACATACACACATGTAGGCTCCCTATGGGCATGCATGCCGTGTACAGATGAATGCGTAGGTAACCTTAAGGTTCAAAGAACTTCCCTAAAAATAGAGAGGCAAACACGGTGTCGTTGACAGATAGCACAACATCAAAAGACTGTTGGGATGGCAAGTGCATATATAGTACACAAGTAATGGCCATGAGTTTCTTGGGCCAGAAGCTAAACAATTCAATAAAATATTTTTTTAAAAAAATTTCTGGGGATAAGCTATAAATTGAAATGAATTAATTTAGATTTTCATTCAATTCAATGTAAAGCAATTGGCGGATTTTTTGTGTAGGCATATCTTTAGGTATATGGGGAACGTTCTACATCCAAGACGGCCACCTGCATTGGTCACAATAAGGTGATTAGAGTTGTTCTTCCCTCCTATGCGAATAAAATTTAGATTATTTTAAAAATCCTATAAAAAAGAAAGTAAAAAACTTTGTTACTTTAGTGAGTAAGCCACAATACTATGTTTATCTCATAACATATCATGAGCGAATGGAGTCGAATAATCAGGAGGGAAAGTCATAGACAATTCCACTTAAAACATGTGCATACTTTTAGGCGTATACATGTTGAGAATGTAGTATACAATACAACCGCATTTGTTTGCAATACGATCATACCTGCAATCACACTAGCTGTCGGGATAAATTTAAATTTAAATTGACAATTAAGAAGGTGGCTCGTGGCACATATCTGAAAAAAGTGTGGCATTTAGTTGCACAAAACAGTGGATCGCATGAAAAAAGTGGAATATTTACCAATAAAGTGTAAAAATGCTGTAAAACTCGGCACGGACAGTGCCGACACCCTTGAATGTATGGTGAAATGGTAATCATGTCAGCCTTACATACAAAAATCGTGGTTCAATGACAGTTTAGACCAAAGAACAAAATGTTTTCAGCGTTGGTTTACACCTTCTCATAGATTTTTTAAATAACTCAATCAAGTTTGGTACGCTGTTCCACACTCAAAGTATGCAATGAAGGAATTTCGGTAACAAAACCCACAGCTACTCCACCTAAACTATGAGGTATACATTGGTGGTTAGATTAGCTTTTAAGAGTGTGAAGAGATATTAGAGCATGATTATTGAAAATAATCACAGAATGTATTTTTACCTTACAAAACAAAATATAATGACATTTTCTGAATTTTGGAGAAATCCAAAACCTATAAATGATATTGAAGATCGGCAAAAAAAGTAAAGCTCAAAGAGTTATTACGATTTCTTCAAAGAAATATAGATTCTAAATTTTTGAAAAAAAAATCCTTCCAAATGCCTCCAACAATGCCCCCAGTGCTTATAAATTACGTCAAGTTCAAAGTCAATAGAATTCACAAAAGAGACACGAACTTGGAAGACCCATGATGATGCCTCAACATAAACATAAAAATGCAATATTTTTAAACTGAGGAACCACACAAAGAAAAAAAATCAAAAACTACGAACCATAATTAATTACTTGTTCTTACTCTGAAACACCCCTTAGGATTTTAAGTCAGCGTATTGCGAACAAAATGAAACAGGAGGAAAACAGAAAGACCCAAATGAAATTGACTGATCGCATACGGAAGCGAACATATTTTATGGTAGGGGGAAATGGGTACATTACTTCCATGTGAGTACAGGGGCTGTGACTTGGCAAACAACGTGTTTGTCGAAGACTTAAAGTCCAATTTATGACACAGTGGAGTAGAGCAAACATTTCAATAGAGCAGAAAATGTCACCAAAATGTGTATTTGGACGGGTGCAGAAAACTACAGATAGGTACGGACGGTCCTTGTTAAGTTGAACCAAGGATTCGATAAGACGGATAAAGTGGTTATGCTCAGGATATGCACACAGAAAATTTATTTTTGTGTATTCAATCACATTAATTGATTAATTCAATTACTTTATAACTGAAATTTATTAAACCACCACAATCATTTTATGGGTTACCAACATCAATTAAAAATTAATTTATCCAATCAAAAAGTTGATTGATATAACTTATTATACCCTCCACCATAGGATGGGGGTTATATTAACTTTGTCATTCCGTTTGTAACACACCGAAATATTGCTCTAAGAAAAATTCTGATTCGATCTAAGCATGTCCGTCTGTTGAAATCACGCTAACTTCCGAACGAAATAAGCAATCGACTTGAAACTTGGTATAAGTAGTTGTTATTGATGTAGGTCGGATAGTATTGCAAACATAAGCGTAGGAAGGCCTCTGGGGAGGGGGCTTAGACCCCCCCAGAAAAATTTTAGCCCCCCCCCCCCCAGAATTTGAAAACCTATTTACGATTTTACATTTTTCTAAAAACAAGTATTTACAACCGCACAAAGTTCCGCTAAAGACTTTCATGCACAATCGAATTACTTTGGTTGTGGTAGCAGTTGCCGATGGCAATGTTTGAAATCTGATATTTATAAAATAAATCTGTGGTTGAACTTTTGATTTAGTTGAATAACTAAAGCTCCTTTATTATTTTGTTTAGTCTGGTTTAGTCAATTTAATTAAAAAAATAGTAATTGATACCATTCTTTTATAAATTAATATCTTAATAATGCTGCAAAAAAGCATAGCCAAAAAGTGAAAGTGTTCTTTTTGGGTCCGGAAGTGGTGCAAAATTGGCGGAGAAGCGATGAATGTAATATGAAATTGTCATAGAACGAATGTCCACCGTTTCAACAGCCGTTGCAATGAATTTGCATCACTTCTTAAGTTGTGATCCAAATTCAGTGTTTTGAATGTGAATTAAAAAATTTTGTTATATTTTTCCAAATAATTAATTTTTATATTTTTAATGATTTCTAACTCTTGTTTGAAACGTTTTTCCTCGAATATTTTCAAAAATTCTATAAAAATTTCTATAATGAATTTAGCATTTTTGTGGCAAAATTTGAATAATTTGTACCATTTTATTCATTCTTACTTTTTTTTAAAGAAAAAAAATTACGCATTAAAATATGAAAAAAATTAAGTAAAAAAACTTCCTGTGTAGTTAAAATAATTAACTTCTTAGTGAGGACATTTTTGGAAGTGCTTTTAAAGTTGTGCCTTTAGAACAACTCCCAATTTTTTTGCTGAGAAAAGTGTGGAACTACTTTTAGTTGCTTTATTATAAATTAATTGTCGAGTTATTTTGATGCCTATATTTTTATGAAATAAACATTAATGCCCATATGCAAAACAATTTATTGACAGTTTATCGAATGAATTTATATGGCAAAAGTAGGCTTGAAGTATTCTGTAACATTATTGCATATGGGGGTAATTGAACCTATAAGTTCAGTCTATAAATTTTCAGCTAGGGGGGCTATAGCCCCCCCTAGGAAAATTGTCTAGCTACGCTAATGATTGCAAATGGGCCATATCGGACCACTTTTACGTATAGCCCCCATATAAACGGACCCAAAGATTTGGTTTGCGGAGCTTCTAAGAGAAGCATGTTTCATCCGATCTGGTTGAAATTTGATACATAGTGTTAGTATATGGTCTCTAACAAACATGTAAAAATTGGTCCATATCGGCACATAATTGTATATAGCCCCCATATAAACCGATCCCCAGATTTGGCTTGCGGATCATCTAAGAGAAGCAAATTTCATCCGATCCGGCTGAAATTTGGTACGTGGTGTTAGTATATGGTGTCTAACAACCATGCAAAAATTGGTCGATATCGGTCCATAATTATATATAGCCCCCATATAAACCGATCCCCAGATTTGACCTCCGGAGCCTCTTAGAGGAACAAAATTCATCCGATCCGGTTAAAATTTAATACGTGGTGTTAGTATATGGTCTCTAACAACCATGCAAAAATTGGGCCATATCGCTTCATAATTATATATAACCCCCATATAAACCCATCCCCAGATTTGACCTCCGGAGCCTCGTGGATGAGCAAAAATCATCCGATCCGGTTGAAATTTGGTACGTGGTGTTAGTATGCGGTCTCTAACAACCATGCAAAAATTGGTCGATATCGGTCTATAATTATATATATTCCCCATATAAACCGCTCCCCAGATATGACCTCCGGAGCCTCTTGGAGGAGCAAAATTCATCCGATCCGGTTGAAATTTGGTACGTGGTGTTATTATATGGTCTCTAACAACCATGCAAAAATTGGTCCATATCGGTCCATAATTATATATAGCCCCCATATAAACCGATCCCTAGATTTGACCTCCGGAGCCTCTTAGAGGAGCAAAATTCATCCGATCCGGTTGAAATTTAATACGTGGTGTTAGTATATGGTCTCTAACAACCATGCAAAAATTGGTCCATATAGTTCCATAATTATATATAGCCCTCATATAAATCGATCCCCAGACTTGACCTCCGGAACCTCTTGGAGGAGCAAAATTTATCCCATTCGGTTGAAATTTGGTACATAGCACTAGTATATGACTGCTAACAGCCATGCAACAATTGGTTATATATAGCCGATCGCCAATCACACAAAAATTGGTGTTAAGATATCATGCCATCGGCAAGTGTAACCGCAACCAAATTAATTCGATTGTGGATGACAGTCTTTAGTACAAGTTTCTATGCAATCCATGGTGGAGGGTACATGAGATTCGGCCTGGCCGAACTTACGGTCGTATATACTTGCTTTTGTTTTAGTTACGATTCAATTGGATATTATTTTTTTTTAATTCAATTAAAATTGGAATTGGAAAAATTTTGATAATATATTTTTTTCTGTTGATTGGGTATTTTTCAATTGAATTAAAATTTTAATTGGGAAAATTTTGATATATTTTCCGTTAAGAAAAAATAAAATATTTTACAAAATTAATTGGAACATTGATTGGGTTCAGTAATTTATTATTATATATATAATATCTTTTATGTAATTTATTAACGACATTAATTGAAGTCTATTTGCGAAATTTTGCATTACATATAACACTGTGTCCCACACTAATGCTACTGGGTAAAAAACACCAACCAGTGAACGTGTTGACAGTAAACTCACGTTAATGTAAAAAAATATTTTCTACATCACACTCCCACTTCGGAAATAGTATACGGTAGGTGTTTACTAGAGGAACTGAATACATGGTCGCCCCATCTTTTACAACACTTTGGCTGTAATGACATTAATCTCTTTTAGACAATATTTACACTAATTATGAGTTTCGCATTGACGAGGTCATGCGACACCAGTTTATCATTTGGGGTCTTGTTGCAGAAGAGAAAAATAAATGAAATCCTCCCACATTTAAAATAGAGTAATTGTCTCCCCTCCTATCACAAGTATCGAAGGAGGTTATTGTGTATTTTGCACTTGTTTTCATCCATAACTCCTTGCTATCCAAAAGAGGTAAAATGGATAGCGTTGCATTAACACTAACAGGGCATGCTAGCATAGTAAATGGATCCAATTAAATGAAAATAAATTTCGGTGTATTCAAGAGTGGAGTATAGTTTGTAATTTTTCATTGAACATTGTCTTGAGGTTGAAATATTAGCAATAAAATGGAAGATTTATTATTAGTGGCGTAAATGTGGAAGATATATTTATTTAAAAATAGCTTCCAAATACTCTAAAATATCACTGAGGATGGAAATAGGGGATGTCTTTGTCTAAGCTATTTCACTGTTCCAAAGTTCCACACCAATAACATTTCATGTATATGAGAAGAACGACAATGGAAATATTGATGCAGTTACAAAACTTTGATTTTCACCGTAAATAAAAATCTTGTTATTCCAAAGTCAAAGGCAGATATGACACATTTTGAGGTTTTGTATTTATAAACTTAATGCAATTCTAAATCTTCCAAAAATTTGTGAAGTATGTGCAAAATTGCCTTATTTCTGTTTTTCAACTAGACGAAAATTCTAGTTCGATGTATCGCTCGTAAGAAAGGAAGTGTCAACGTATGTGGTTTGTTCCCTTTAGAGGAAGTTTTTCTGAATTTTCTTGTGTGTCTATAAATAGATGGCTATTAAGATATTTTTGTGTTGTCAACACAAGAGCTACATGTGTTAGCTTTGAAACCATCAGAAATGTCACCAGCATTACTGAAGTGGGATAATCCACCGCTGAAAAGCTTTTTGGTGTTCGGTCGTAGCAGGAATCGAACCCACGACATTTTGTATGCAAGGCGGGCATGCTAACCATTGCATCGCGGTGGCTCCCAACGATATCTAAATCTGAACAAATATCCCTGAAATTTTGAAGATTTAAGAGGTACCACAAAAGATTGTCTTACGCCAATTTTATTCAATAAAATTACTGACATAAATGAGGATAACATCGAGCTATGTATGCAAATAATGGGATATATCCAAATTTGCGAAAGAACTACTAAATGGACAGATGAACGAAAGGACGGACTGATTAAGACTAGAGCAAATATATTCAACTACTTATATAAACCTTCACGGATTATATTTATGAAACGTCAACATCCAAACATCATTTTACTAGTTCTATGCATATGTCTGTCATAATGTGGAAATTATATATCTGAAAAATCCTATTTAGACTATTATCCTTACTACTGTTTCAAAGTTATCTAAAGGGTAGCCATTTTTCACTTAAAGTGAAATTTTAAAGGAAAATACATTTATACTATTGATTATAACAAATTGTGTTCCGTATTTGTGAGCAATTTAAAAACATACTGAGAAAGGCTAGGAATCATCACTCCATTCCTTTGAAGGATTGAATTGACAATAAATTTATTCAAATATTCATTAGAAGAATTTTCAGGGAGTTATACTTTTGTTTTTAAGGAATTACAATTTCTTGATTACCATTGCAAAAAAAAAATACTAACAATTGTTTCTATTCAAATTTAAATATCTAAGAAAAGTTTGTTATTCTATTCGGGGTTGTTAATGGATACAATGACAATTGAATACAATGAGTAATTGAAAAATTCACTTAATATAGAATACAAGTGAGGGAGAGGAAAAGGAGGGGGAAACAAATAAATAAACCGAGCTTGTTATTTTGAAGATGTTTAAGAAAATAGAAATCTTGGAATGACTACACATACAATAGGACGAAAATCGTGAATAACGACTTAAGTACACATTTTCAATTTAAATTTAGAGGACTTTGCAACTTGTTCGGCTTTTTCGTGATGAAACAGCTATTGCCATGAAGTGTAAGTTTGAGAACAAATGACTTAGCATCTTTTCATTCATCCAAGGAGCTCCAAGGAGTACAATTTTTGAAATAAATTTTAAAATATTTTGTCACCAGATTTTAACCCTTGTACCTCTGCTTTGGCATGAAACTTAAAATATATAAAATTTGGCATGTGACAATGTGAGATACGAAATTCCCCTATTTTCCTCCACAAACCGACAGACAGACATATTTCCTCCATCCTCGCATATGAATTATGCGCTGAGGCACATGCCGTAACACACAAATGCTGTAATAAATCTTAAGAAGATTTTTCTTTCAGCGCCTCACAGACTACATCTGCGATTATGTTCTTCTCTTTAATCTGTGCAGATGCTTGCTCTCATTTACACGTCTAATAAATAAATTTAGGTTCTCTTTTTAGGATTTTCATTATGAGAGGTATCCACGAAACTTTCTTTTGATGCAGTTCACCAAATTTTAATGCACTGCAACTGCACCTTCCCTGTCTGGCATCCGACTTCGAATATTCGAAGGAACCAAAAGTCTTTGGTGGCACTACATTAGTCTCTAAATGATCGCTAAAGCGCATTGTAGTTAGTCGCGTTCCGTAACTTGTCAGTGCCTGGTTGTTCGTTCTCCGTGTGGTCGGCAAACGGAGGAGTTCCTCTTGCGATCTTAATTCGAATGTTTTCATTGTTTGTAAACAAACCTCAGGGAGCAAATAATGGAAAGCGTTTTTTCTTTATTGAAAATTGAAAAGTATTCCCACATACCACCACCACCCTTTGTGAGCTCCACGCGTTTCATTTATTTTCTTTAATGAATTAATTACTTTTGGCGGCTGTTGCTCGAGAATGCAGTTGCTTGCCAACTTGATTCGCTGCGATAGCATGGAAACATGGACAGAGCAAAGCAAAGGATGGATGGGGCCAGAATGGGTCGGAACTAAGGGGACGGGTTCGTTTTACTTAGATGATGTGCGTGTATTTTGTCTATAAATATTTAGGAAAAACTGTGTGGTTTCAGTTAAAAAATAAATTTCGGTTTTTTCTTCTCTCTATCTGGGAAGTGCAGTCAATAAATTCGTCTAATAAGAAAAGCAACATGAAACGTAAAACAAACAAAAAATGAAATAAAATTCTGAAGTGAAAGCACACAAAAAAATCATTGAATTAAGAAAGAAAACGAATCAGTTATGGTGCCTTACAAAAAGAATCAGAAAAAAACATCCCAATTAGAAATGAGATAATAATGAAACAAATTGGGGTTAATAAATACTGAATTTATTTCTATCATTCGTCTAAGCGATCACATTAATAATGAAAAGCAAAAGTTTATCAAAAGTCCATTGTATGTTATAAGAGAGTGAAAATTAACAAAAGCATACTGTGAAAATTTTAATCTAAAAAAAAAGAGAAGTGAATAAAAATTTATTTTAAATGTTCGAAAAATTAAATTAAATGGATGTTTCCAAAAATTGACCCTTGATTTGTGGTGAAAAGTTTAATGAAGGGTATTTAAGCATAACAATAAAAGAAATTAATGTAAAAACAAGTTACAAAAAAAAAACAAAACTGGGGTGCTAGAGTTGACATGAAAATCTTAAAGTTTGTGTTGATTTATTCTTAGGGACAAAGGATACATTTCCTAACTCTCCTCAAAAATGAATTTTTAGAAAAAACTGAAGGAGCGAAATTTGAAGATTTTTTAAAGGCCTTCAAAGCATCATTCGGCGTCATTTCTCCATGAAAAATATTTTGCTCGAAAACGAATTTACCTACATTGAAATAAGAGTTTTCAGGAATTTTAGGCAAATGAAGTTTTCTTTTGTCGCTAAAAAAATACTGAAGACAATCGTTGCAACGCTTTTCATAAATTCGAGTTGATTTTCTCTTAAAGAAAATACGTTTTAACTAAGGGAAATTATATAGAAAAAAATTTCACGAAAATTTTTCCAATTAAAGTCTTAATTGAGTTTTTGTTTCTTGGTGTTTTATTCGATCTTTTTCTTTTTAATAAATGTCAATAGTTTTATTAAGTTTAAGTTTCCTTTATTTATTTTTAATCCATCATTACTAATATTTCGCAATTATCATTGAATTGCTTTTTCAGAGGCGATTTGATTTATGAGCCAATGATCACAAAACAATTATTATTCTAATGGAGCATCACTGCTCTCGTCTACACACAAAAAAAATTTTTCTGATTCAATCACCAAATTAATTGATCCAATTAATTTTTTAATTGAAATGTCTTCAATCACGAAAATGATAGTATCAATCACAGTTTTAATTGGGCATAGAAAAAATTCTTGATTAAAAAATTAATTGATTTTTTCAGCAAATTTCAATTAATTTTTTAATTGATTCAATTAAAAATTTAATTGATGTTGATTGCAAAACTCAATTAATTTATCAATTAAAAAAGGTAACTATTTTTAATTACTTTCTGAATTGGCTTAGAGTTTTTATTTGGATTAACAAATGATTGTTTGAAATACATTTTTAATTAAAAATTTTAAAAAAATCAGCACTTTTTTTAACCCTTTCACTACTACCGATGTCCGCTTTGAAGGACATTCGAAAAAGACACCAAATTCTATTTTTCCACTTAGATTTGATTTATTTCTCGATGTTATTTTAAAGTAATCTAAATAACCTATAAATATTTTCCATATTGGTGAGGTCCAAAGTACATTTTTGTAAACTTCTTTAGAAATAAACGAAAAATACGTAAATTTGAGACAATTTTTCTACTGTATGTTTCTAGTAAATGGACATTCATACCAAAACTATAGCTGACACTTTTTCGGGTTCTTTTTTGTATTTTTGCTCCCACTTTGAAGGACATTATAGGCCAAATAGCGCTTATTTTCGCAAGGCCACTTGGTCACAATTCAAGAATCAAATTTTCAAAACAATCTCATATAGCTCTTGAAGTATTTGAAGTAGGTTTTCAAAATGGCAATTTTTGTTCTACATGCTGTTAGTTCAAGTATAAACAGAAGAAAAATTAAAGTTTTTAACATTAGGTTTATTTCGGTAGTGAAAGGGAATTAGTCTTCCGAATTTGATAAAAAAGTTAATTGTATCAATTAATTTTTTAAGTAAAAATTTAAAAAATTTCAATCATTGACTTAATTAACTTAATGTTTCTATCATGATTAAAAAGTTAATTGTATCAATTAATTTATTAATTGAAAAAATTTTCAACTTCAATTAACTTTTTAATTGGAAATATTTTGGTGATATTTTTTTCTGTGTACTTCATCTATTGCACTGTCTTAATTGAGTTTTAATTAAAAATTTAATTGATTCAACAAATTTTTTAATTGAAACAAAAATCAATTGCAAAAATTAACAGTATCAATTAATTTTTTAATTGGATCAAATAATTTTTAAATGATACTCTCATTTCTGTGATTGAAGACATTTGAATTAAAAAATTAATTGGATCAATTAATTTCGTGATTTAATCAGAATTTTTTTGTGTGTACGTTTGTCTTAAATTTCGTTCCGGATGAGAGTAATTTTGCTTTGATCACACACAGAATCTAATCACAGTCAGAAAATGTGTTCTTTTATGAAAATAACTCTCTTGATGAATATCTCCCTTCTTTCTCAAAACCATTCACAAACCATTTTCTCAACTTAGATAAAATATCCACATCAATTGTAAAATATGCAAAAGTAGCCAATATACCCCCGAGCCATTTGCATTAAAACTAGCCTTCAATGGAACAAATTTCATTAAGACAGAGATTTACCAAAACAATAATCCCTGCAAAAAATATCCTTGTAGTCCTTGTGGTCATGCCATTTCATATCCCCAATGACCAATAAAAAGCAATTATCATATATTTACGAATGCCAATTGATCACATCTGTTCAAAAAGATTTCCGTGAGAAGGAAAAACGGGAAATCAAATAAAATCACATCTACTACCCCAGTAGTGGTGAAGGCTATAACATCACTACTTCGAAAATCAATGAGGCACAAAAGTGGTGATATTTTGACCATGCTTGATACCAGACATCGGAAAACCTGGACAAGCACTTGCATGTGTTCCATTGGTTTCTGTCCAAACGTTTTTATGACTGATGTACAATTTGAGACAGAACCAAAAATGGAACATGTGTTACAAGGCGTTGTCCGTCATGAAATGAAGCACCACATATAACTGCTGCACAAAGACAAACGATTAGACATCGATAATTGGAAACGGACCACTATGAGTTGCACACTTGACGCCACAGTCCCATTACCCATCCTAGCGGTAATAACAATAATATAAAACGAATTACCACCCAAAACCCAGAATTGAACTATATATTCAGGGAATTTTTATTTAATAAAAATACAATTCGCCTTCAAATAGGGTGGGTGGCTTTTGATATTTTTTTCCCTTTGAGTCATTGCGGAGTGCGGACAGTTGAAACATCACAGTAGGAGAACCAACCCTCACAAAAAGTCATAAAATGATTAGAAGCTCACAGGCAAAACGAATCAGCGAATATAGATAATGGTCGTGTTTTTGTGATGGGAAATTCTCTATAAAATTAGGTTGCTGTAAGAAACTATAAATTCCTTTTGTATAAAAGTGAAATCAATACTAAGATTTATTATACAACAAGTGCACAATTTTGTTTTTTTCCTTGTATGTGAGAGCAATACTGATTACCGGAGTTAATGAAAAGCCATACAATTACAGCATACTTTTAGGAATAAAATATACAATTATCACATATTGTCATATTTAATGCAAAGTTACGCACCAAAAAAGAAAATAATCCTCGGAACTTGTAAATGAATTTATTTTTTAAAATCAAATAAATCTATATTTATTGCATCAGTTAACACTTTTGTGTAAAAATTCCTATCATTTCCAAAGTCGCCATGAGACGATTTGCAAGAAAAAGCCGAAGGACCACCTTCAACCTTACAGGATAAAAAACATGACTTATGTCCCATCACCCCACCAGAGACAGGACCCTCAATTGACGCGAAATGCTAAACAGTATACACTTGCCAGCCTTTAACCTTTTTTTTTGGGAAAATAATTCGAAAAAGTTTTATATAATTTTCCCAAATTTTCTTTACGATTTCCTTAGATTTTCTCGAACCGTAACTTTATCTTTTTGTCTTTAATTAACAACAAAACGTTTTCGTTGCCCAAGTTTTCTTTTACAAATTAGAACCTTGGGGCTTTTTTCTTTCTTAAATTCTGTTCTCGAAGCTTTTCCGCATCAGCAAAGAAAGTATTTTCAAGATTTACCCCAGTTTACCCCGACCCTATGGCCAGCAAAACTCAAACACATACAACTCATGCCTAAATGGAAATGAGCCTCTTGGCGACTTTTTACTCCTTTCATCTAATTTTTCCTATTCGGTAGGTTAGCCGCCTAAGCACAACATTAGCAGCTGTTATTCTTCAAAAAACAGCCAGAGGCATAAAACTCTACGACTTTTCTTTCCCCTAATAAGGAAGACGTTCAACCATAGACCGACTAAAAGCGAAAGCAACAGCCAAAACAACAACAACAATTCGAAGAAACGCATAACCCCAGGAAATGTGGAGCAAACATTTGGAAAAAAGGGGGATAGACGTTAACATGAAAATGACGAGGAGCAGGGAGAGGCAGCAGGAAGGGGGACTAATTAAATTAATGTTATTTGTAAACATGCAAATGGTAAAGGAATTAAGGGTGTCTCCATTATGAAAATTTTGGGTAATAATTAAATAATGTAGTGTTTACTTCTAGGCAGCTTTGGAGAGCCACAAAATATTTTGCATACTTTTAGGCAAACTCATTATGTATTTATCCCATTCATTGTTTCTTTGTTCAAAACAACAATAGGGCAAACGGAAAAGTTCCCAAAAATCAAAGCTACCAAACTAACAACACATGCTTAACATAAAAGGTATTTCTGCCCTGGGTATTTTCGTAAGGTATAAGAAGGTGAAAATTACGTTTTAAAATTTATTTGTGAAAAATGCTAAGCAACCTTTCAAAACAATTCCTCGAAAAAAATGTTTGAGGAGTTTCGTTATTTCATTTTTGCGCCTCATTATCGAGTTTATTGAAATATGTGGCAGAATGTGTTAGTGACAGTCAAGGCAACAACAGTTGTATGGAATAGGCAGGTTTCTAGACCAAAGGATATGAAGGAAAGAGTGTAGTTGTTTTTCGTTAAAATGTTTTTCGATTTTAGAAGATGTAAAAAAATTAATTTTTCTCAAGTACAGGAAACTTTATTTCATAAAAACCATAACGGGTCTGTTGCAAAAATTCGTTTTTCTTACAGCGATTAGTACATTTTAACTACACTGAAAAAATATTTACGTGGTGTTAAAGATTACGCAACCTTAGGTTAAAAGGTTAAAGTTACAGCCCGATTATATTTTAGGCTCACTTAGACTATTCAGTCCATTGTGATAATATTTAGGTTGCGCAAATTATACATTATTAAGGACAAATTTCTTTAAAATAAAGAGATTTTAAATAAAAGAAAGTTTAAAATCTTTGCTTCAAAAATTGTTTTCATTAAATATAGGACACAAATTTTGGAAATTTGCGTCCCTCCGTTAAGGTCGCATGTCTTTGAACTAAGCAAATTTTCCTTAAAGTAAAGAAACACATTTTTAATTAAAAGAAATCGTCCTTAAATTAAGTGAAATATTGAATCTTAAGATTTAAGATAAAAGCGCTTCAAAAATCTTTGCTTCAAAAATTGTTTTCATTAAATTTAGGACACAAATTTTGGAAATTTGCATCCCTCCGTTAATGTCGCAAGTCTTTGAACTAAGACAAATTTTCCTTGAAGTAAAGAAACACATTTTTAATTTAAAGAAATCGTCCTTAAATTAAGTGAAATATTGAATCTTAAGATTTAAGATAAAAGCGCTTCAAATATAGGCTAAGACTTATCTTGAGGAATTAGCATCTTTGGTTTAAAGCTTTTTTGGAATTAAGAAAACATTTTGTACGTTGATGTAACCCTTATAATTTGAATTTTTAAAGTGTCATTTGTTTGTAAGTGAATGGCTTTATGAACCCAGCAAAAAAAAATTTGGAAGTTCTTCTCAAGGCACAACTTTAAAAGAACTTCCAAAAATGCTCTCCCAAAGATGTTGTTTATTTTAACTGCACAGGAAGTTCATTTGAGTCAATTTCTTTATAATTCGCCTTTTTCATATTTTTAATGAGATTTTTTTTGTGTTTCAAATAGGTTAAAAACAGATTAAGAATTAATAAAATGGTACAAATTATTTAAATTTAGCCGAAAAAAATGCTAAATCCTTTGTAGAAAATTTTCGAATTTTTGAAAACATTTGATCGCAAAAGTTCCAGACAAGCGTAAAATGCATTAAAAATCAAAAAAAAATATTAAAAATTATTTTATTTGTCAAAATATCATAAAATTTCTTAATTCACATCCAAAACACTGAATTCACCTTACACCTTAAGAAGTGATGCAAATTCAGTGCAGCGGCTGTTGAAATGGTTGACATTTGTCCTATGGCAAGCCCATGTTAAATTCATCGCTTCTGCGTCAATTTGGCACCACTTCCGGATCCAAAAAGAATATTTTCACTTCTTTTTTGGCGATGCTTGTTTTGCTGGGAATATACCGCGAAAGGAGAATAAAAATTCGATAAATGAGATCTGTATCAAAATTTTAATTTTATTGATCCTAGATTTAAAGGTAGATAGGTCGTTAAAAAAATTTCTTTATTTATTTAGATGCCGCATCTATGGCTCGGCATCAATACTTCCTTAAGGAAGGTCAAAATCTTTGGATCCAAGTAAACTTTTTTTGTACGTTGTAGCTTAAAGCACCAGAAATAGCACTCTATAAATAACCGATTAATGTTAGGTATTCAAATATTAGCCTACTTTCAGAAGTATACAAGCAGTCAGTGAATTTTTCTCTTTATTTATTGTTTATGGTACGCTAGTACAACAAGATTTTATATCTTATAATTGACAGTACGAAATTAATTTCGACAAATCAATTTATCGTGAATGTCAGAAAGAAATATTCTAAAAATATTTTAAAAATGTTGGATAATTAATTCTAATAAAAAATAATTAATTCAAGGATAAATATCAGAAATTTGAAAGATTCGTTTTTAAATGTTTTAGCATTGCTAATAGTTTGTATCATTGCCATCTCGCAATGAGTTCCAAAGGCGATAACCGTGTACGAGAAATTGTCATTCAGGCAGAAGGTTTTTTAATCCTAGAGTGAAATATTCACATATTTATTGTAACCAGCGTTATCATTAAAAACTTCCTACAAAACTTTAGAAGTGGAAGTAGTAGTAGAAGTTTTCGAGCCAATATTAAAAATAATTTCTATGAAATTACGATTAAATTAAATAAATTCCATTAAACGCCGCTTCAGAGCACAGTTTGCTTTTAAAATTTCTCATATGCATACTTTTTGGAGCACACATGGACTTTTGAGTGTATAATTTTTGTCGGAACCACCTCGGTTTGAATTAATGTTGGATACAAAATTCATATTCCTAATTAGCAATATATCTCAAATTCAATATTGCTTAATTTAAATTTGACTACCTATGTTTATGGCTCACAAAACTATGCAACATAATTATATTATTTCCTAAAATTAAATAATTATTATATTTATTGGCTCTTTTGTCGTAAATGATGCAAAAAAATATTTAACAAAAAATTCTTAAACATCATTCTGGCCAGAACACATTTTGGTTTCCATTGAAATATATGCATACTTTTTGGAGACCACAATTACTTCTGAGAGTATGTAAATGTTGCTTTAATCGATGTCGGGTATAACATTTGCTATAAGTTCACTTTACAATATTTTTGCTTTTTATTTTCAATTAATTTGGGATATAAATTCCATATTCCTAATTAAGAAGATATCTCAAATTGAATATTGCTTAATTGAAATTTGAGTATCTATATTTATGGCTCACAAAACTATGCAACATAATTTTATTATTTCCTGAAATGATGAGAATTTAACATTAACCACTCAAACGTTCACATGCTTTATGTATCCAATATTTATTATTTAATACAATAATTAGACATTTTGCACACACGCACACACACATACATACAGTAGCCCTAAAATTCTTTTGATCAATTTTACTGGTTTCTCATTAATTATCTTTCGTTCTAATCGCTGGTCTTCTCTTGTCAATAATTCATAGTCTACTTTTAGGAACTTATTGTTACATATACTTAATTACTTTCCTCGAATATTCTAAGAAAATTTCTTTACTCTTTGCTTGCTAGCGTGTTCATTATGATTATTGTTGCTGTTGTCAAACCTGTCAAATGTCAATTATCTACTTCGAAACACAAATTGCAAAATCCATACAAAGAAATGGGACCTATGTAACAACAAAAGCAGACAATTTCAAACTCTGACATATTCTTAATAAACAATTTGAAAAGAAATTAAAGAGAAGTTGTCCCTTGGCCATCAGTCGGTATTTGAATACACATTCATGCTGTCCTAAATGATCTTTAAATGTCACAAAAGTCAAGAAATCAGCATTTCCCAAACGTTTAGGTTACCAGAGGATAGGGAAAGTAATTCGTTTTATATGGAAAAACTGTTTCTTATGGGGTGGAGATACAATACCATTGTTGGACCTTTTTTCTAATGGCTCCAATTTTAGTTTAAATGGCAGCTGAATGGATGCTCAGGAGGGGGTGGGGCATTGACCTAAATAATTATCAAGAGTGTATCTTTTTCTTCTTTGTGCAAAATTGTAACATCATCGTCAGCACCACCAAAGAGGACTAATGTTTAAAGTTGTTTGTTTAATATAAAAACTTTGGGGAATTTTGTTTCACATGTCTCTCTTGATGACTTCCATTCATTTAATGTCTATCAAAAGGCTCTTCGTTTCTGATGACATCTCATCAAATATAAATGTGACCCACTTGTGGCATCAAAGAAGTCGCAATGGGCAGACCAAACCAAATAGTAAGACCAATGTAGTACAGCAAAGCTTCAAAGTGTATAGCTGCCCCTTCCCCACACTTTTATATCTAAACTTTACTCCCTCTCACCACACCATGTCTTTATATCATAAGAATTTTATAGCAATTTGATATTCCATAGAGTATTTTATTTATATTTACTTTTTTATATCTCTACCAGTCAGTGTAAGCCGCCATCATATCTTTGGCAACCAAAAATGATAGCGGAAGGAAGGGCCAAAGGTGAGTTGGTGTATGTTGCCAAAAACAACCGCACACTACCACCAGGGCCAATATCCATTCCAGGCGCCAAAAGCATGGAGAAACACGTCAAACTTTCTATGTACCTTTTAAGCAAATTGATTTTGGCAGGCACTTAGAATACCAAACAAAATCGGTATGCATATCTCATGAGCGCACAACAAAATGGAAATAAAAAAATTTGAAAATGTAATAAAATACATTTAGACAACATATTCATAGAAATAGGAAGCAATTGAAAATGCTAGAATTTTCAAGAAAAGAATGCGAAAAAAGGAAAATTGCCAACAATATGTGACACCTGAAAGTAGGCTACAAATCACAAGACATGTGTAGTCGCCCAAAAGAGTACTTGAGAAACATTCATGAATAAAATTTTATTTGTATTGAACCTAAGCCTAACAGCAGGGATAATTTAATCAGCATATAAAAATACCTTTTTTCGGAATCATAATCGTGTCACCAACACGCTCAAACTCTTCTATTAAATAAATTACTTAGATATTCGTTTGATATCAAATTTAAAAAAAATATCTCCTATTCCAAATTTTATTAGGGGGTTCGTCATTCACTTGATTCCCCCAAGCGATAAAGAATTGGATGAAATAACTGAAACATAAGAGTTTCTAATGTTCTTGTATAGGTTGTATAGATAACATAATAGCTAAGTTAGGTTAAAGTGGCAGCCGGTTTTGATTCACTTAGACTATTCAGTCCGATTCGATATTTAGCTCAATGGCAATGTGTTTCATATTACCAGCACTACGTCGAATTCGATTCTTGCATTTGGTGGGGAAATCGCACAGGAAAGCCCCGCTATATAACAAGCGCAAACGTGAACTATTTCAGGGCAGTAGTGTTGTTGTTGTATAGTAAAAGCATAAAGGAAACGATTTATGAGGTTAATAAATTGCAGTTCGCTTCCTTGAACTGTACATATTGTAATTGGGATTCCGATGTCTGGTCTGTAAGATTGGCAGTTCCCACAGCCAGAGAAGGATATGATCTCCCTAAACATGTTTGAAGAGCAAAATGATATTTTTTGATGGTGAACGTTGAAAATTTTTGTCGCAATCATATTATTTTCTCGAAAATTATGTATCTGATTTCGGTAACCATACATATGTTCCCGAGAAAATATCATTTTTGCGAAAAAATGTTCCATGTACACAGTCGAAATATAACAGTTTGTTCTTGAAACATGTTTGGGGTGATCATATTCCTTCTCTGCGTGCACATTTTTGTTGGGTTCTTGAGCGAGAGTTAGCGGTTTATGTACCTACAAGCCAAAAAACAAGAAATTTCTTCGAAAAATTCAAACATTTATCATTTTGGTTGTTAAAAAATTTTTGTTTTTTGTGTTCATCTTGGACTATATATAAAACTGCATTATTTCCCAAAATGTCCAAAAGATGCCCTCAAGATATACTTGGTACATTGCATATAGTAAAGGTAGGGTCGGACGTTTAAAGTAGTTTGAAGTTTCTTTGAATCTACTTTTGTGTGCCCTACAATCTAGCCCATAAATAGAATTTCTCGACTGTATGTGTTGCTACATGGCCCAGTGGATTGCTTAGAAAATGTATGGTCCGTGGTATGACGAATGGTTAGGTTAGGTATAGTGGCAGTCTGATATTCCACGCTCACTTATGAAATATTTGCTTCCTCATAGTTTGTTTTACAAAAGAAAAGTGCGGAGAACTAAATCATGTGGATATGAGTAAGATATGACGGACGGAGTTACACGACAACGTTTATCACAAAAAACCTCATCTATACTTTTCTGCCAAACAAACTTTTTTACAACAAAAATGGAAATTACAAACGATGTTCGTTTGTCTAAAATGTCGTTTAGGAGGTTATGATAGGTGGCAGCCCGATTTATCAGGCTCACTTAGACTATTCAGTCCATTGTGATACCACATTGGTGAACTTCTCTCTTATCACTTAGTGCTGGCCGATTCCATGTTAAGCTCAATGACAAGGGACCTCCTTTTTATAGCCGAGCCCGAACGGCGTTCCACATTGCAGTGAAACCACTTAGAGAAGCTTTGAAACCCTCAGAAATGTCACCAGCATTACTGAGGTGGGATAATCCACCGCTGAAAAACTTTTTTTGGTGTTCGGTCGAAGCAGGAATCGAAGCCACAACCTTGTGTATGCAAGGCGGGCATGCTAACCATTGCACCACGGTGGCTCCCAAATGTCGTTTGGGAAGAGAGTTTTTGTTTTGCGTTCGGAGATATCAGGCTAGGGTTGAGTCCCGATCTAGTCTCTCTAGGCAACATTATCTAGTCTTCATTTATGGGGGGGGTGTTCTCACATCATAAGTCTTATAAAACGCATCAGTGTGAGCCAGTCTCAGTGCTCCCAGCGCTGATGTTGCCAATTCCTTTGTAAAGTCGAACATGGTGCTTCGAAAGAATCTTCATAATTGTGGTACAGTTAAGATGTTCTTCACTTTCGCACATTATAAGATTATGACGGTACAGAAGCATCTAATGCATCTGGGATTCGTGCTGTAGATTGGGGCTTCTTAGGTGTCTTTGAGTGAAAACCTCTCATTGTCCACATCGCCGTTACAACGTTTCTCCATTGCGTCAGAACAATGAGAGAGTCGGTGCCAATGTTGCCAGTATTTTCTTGGCTCTTGTCCCCAAATTTGGACTCTTTTGTCCCCAAAAATCCCCAACCTAAATTAAAATTCCCCACAAAAATCCCCAACACATTTTTGACAAGTTTTTGAAAATAAGTAAAGGAATAGGCACTACTGTAGAAAATCCGTAATAATTTAAAAATTGTGTTCAAAATATCATCAAGCCCTCATAAGAATTAATTATGGGTATAAGGAGTTATCAAATTTTTATCTTTTGGAAATCATCTTTTAAATGCTCGAAAATTAAAAATTGGAGTTCGGTCACTATGTCTATTTAGGAATCAAAATTTTATTCTGAATAGTAAAGAAATAAAATTGGCTGATCGATCAATATGAAGGCGTTGATGCCCCAATATGAATTGTATTCTACTTGAATGGGATATAGTTTCCAAACCAGTGATGTACAAAGATGAGGGAACATCACTTTGATCCGAGTCCTACAAATAATTTCACAATAATAGAAAATTTTCTCAGGCAAGCAGAGCACCCAAATAAATAGGTTGGCATCAAGAGGAGGAAAGCTTTTTTATATTTCGAAGGTTCCCTATAGTTATTTAATTTCTTTAATTTTATATAAACCATAACTTTAAACCTGATTGAACTATTATACTAAATTATACAGATTTCGAAAATTCCCCAAATTTTTGAAAATTCCCCACCAAATCCCCAACTCAAAAATTTCGTCCCCATTTATGAAAAAATATCCCTGATTTGGCGAAAAATCCCCGATACTGGCAACACTTGTCGGAGCAGTAGTTTGTACTCACACAAAAAAAAAACATATTGTGTTCTTGATACAAAGCTCTTTCCTTGACGAAACTAAGGCGTTCTCTCATTAGAATTAAGAAATTCGATTTTTCTTTTATGGTCATACACATTGACCATAAAGGAAAATTCTATAGAATACCGCAAAAAATATTGAGAACGAATCTTCTGTATTATTGAAATCGTTCCTAAATTCGGGACATCAATATCTTCGAACATGTTTTTGAGTGTGTAGTCGTCGAGACACTGTCTCGTCTATCGTATTTCGTTTTTGTTTTATTTAACAACGTGCAAGCTTCCTGAGAAGGCCTTCAGGCTAACGTATAAACCATTGATCTTCATTGTTGATTGTTAACACCCCAAACAAAAAAGTTTTCAACATTACAAATTCTCCAATTTCTTCTCCATCCTTTTAAATTGGTTCTTATAACACCTTTTAGGTGTTGTGCAAATTACTCCGTCTACACATTTTTCCAGAAATGTTCATGGCAAACCATTAAGCTTGAGAAATAACCCATTTTGGCACACCTCCCCATACTAGATTTGGTTTATTTTGGCACTTGGCAAACATTATCCCCAACAATTGTTCCTTATCTCTTATCAATCAAAGCAAGAAATTGTCTTCTTCTCCCCTTTTCTCAGTTAGTTTATTAGCACGAATAGGAAATAAAATTTCGTCTTGGAACCACCTCTTGGCAATACCTCGTAAGTCATTTGATAGCATTTATTACCAAAAGTCAAAGTCTATTTTTAAAAGCTATATAAAAAGAATGTGAAAAATACCTTTTACTGGTGATTATTGCTTGCCGCCTACGTTGATGTAAAAAACAAGAATATAGCAAATGGAATAACTAAGCAGATTTTCTGCTGATTTGTCACTGGCCCATGGTAATAAATGAATAACAAATGTCCTTCTTTTATTCACTCTGATTAGAAAAGCCATTAACTAAAACAACCTTTTCTTACCCCCAGCCCTATGATTGGGGACTATCCTTTTCTTGATTTGGATTTTAAATCTCTGTATTGTGATAAATGGCCCAAACGAAATCTTTGTTGACAAGGGTAAACAATAACAACAACAACAGCGACACAGCGACAGCTACAAACACTCTTCGACAAACTAAGCAATTATGAAAAAAGCTTAGGCCGACCATATGAATTGGAAGACCTGTTGTTGGGTCGTTCAATGTGTTTAACCTTAAGTCACACCACAATCACCAACGAGTCTTTTCCATCCATTAGGCAATCAAGCAACCACCTTTTATTCGCTAGAAATATTCTGGCTTCGTAAGTTTTTCAATTAGCTCAGCAGGCGTTACCATTCTACGCCTAAAAGTATGCCTCACAAAATGTCTTATCAATGAACAACACCAATGTAAAAGGGGTTACACCTCCTTTTCCGCTTGCCTTCTTGATGTTGGTGTAGACAAAGAGCTGTGCTTTAGATAAAACCGCCAGCATAAATGAAATATTTTCACTTGCAGAGATTCAAAGGAGGTGATGTTTAAAAGCTGGCAAAAGTTACAATGGTTTTGACATACTTTTAGGTGTTTTAAAAATGAATGAATTTGAGTTCCTTTAATGGTGGCGGTTAGTGCGTAAATAGGCTTCTGCCAAAAGACGATAGACGCCAAGATAACACTTTATGGTTTAAACTGAAACATTTTTATGTGGCCAGGCGGAATTTATGTTATTATTATTGTTATTTTTATTGTTGTTATTATTACAGGAAAAGATGCTGTTAAGGGCATTCACTAAAGGAATATTAAATAAATTGTAATAACTTATAAGCTCTAGCCCAGACAAAGCCCCCAAACGGAAATATTTTCAAGTGTGTATATGTGTGTGTCATTGCATTAAAGTGTTAAAGCAAATATGATAGAATTTGAATAAAGTGTTGCCTATGTTTAGGCTTGCTGGTTATCAACTATTTGTTGCATATAATGTGCGACAAAGTAAATGGAAAAATTGCCTTCATCCATAAATTAAGAGTACAACACAGCCCACCAATATGTTGGGACGTTGTGTCAGCTACCAGGGATCCTGTGACAATATCGCCGACTATGCCAAGGTTTGTTTACTATCTAAAACAGAATCTTACTTTAATTGAATTGAAAAACTTTTAAACCTAACTTTCCCTTCTACGCCCCCTACTATGACCCCCTTCCTTTAACACTGGTACAGCTATAGATACTGCTGTAAGTAAAACCCATTTTATGTATTTTGTCTGTAAGAAAGGATAACGACTAAATCCTAAAGAAGAGCAGCCCAACATAGCACATAAACAATGTTAAAGCCACCAAACAAAATTGCCAGATTTACAAACCCAAGTAAAGACTCATTTTGTACTTCCTGCAACCATAGTCTAGTCAAAGTCCATGGCAAAGGAAGACATGCGAAAAACTGGATTTCAAATTGAAGGGATCAAATATTTTGTAATGTCTTAAAGTTTAGACTACAACTATTGAATGAATGTTGGCAGTTTCTAATGTTTCGGTCTACGAGTTTGGGTTTAAACACCAGCAATTTGTTCTAATCAACTTCACTAAAACCATCACCAATCACCAGAGTTATAAGCAGCAACAAACAGAGAAATAAGAAGGTTAGATTTATCCTTTTTGGCCACAGACAATATTAGAGATATTTAATATCTTTATTTGTTCGCTCATCCTCTGTCTTCAAAAAATACCTCACTTGACCCCTTTGGCATTTTTGGATAAGGCGGCTACAGGCAACATTTGTTGATTCCTCAAACTTATTCTGGAATTTTTCTAAATTAACTCAGGCATTATAATTAAGATGGCCCTTTCATCGAGCTCCCTAAGACCATAAAGACTAATGGTATATTTGTTTGCCAACAAAAATGGTCTTATCCTTGATACTTCTTAAGGTTTCCCAATTTTGTGTAAAGAGGATAACCCAAAACATACAATCTAAGCTCTTTCCTTGTCTTGAATATTGAAAAGGATAAATCCCAAGGACTTGTAAATATGTATATGTCCTGCAATGAGAGAGAGAGAGAGAGAGAGAGAGAAATAGGATGAAAAACACAATCTAATAATAGTGGAGGCAGAAGTTTTCCAACATTAGCCACAGTAAATATTCCATAAGCGAAGTTTGCATATGTTGCCCAAAGTGCATTTAACTCAGCTTCCGAGTCTGTAATTGTTTTAAAAGACGACTTGCCTGCTAATGATTTTCTAATAGCTGCAAAAGGTTATTTAAGACTTTAATGGAATTCAAGTGGAAAGCTGCCGCCCTGTATATTGGTCTACGAACACATGGTGCCGAAACTAATTAAGGCCATTAAAATGGGATAATGGCCTATTGCAAAAAATACAGAACGGAAAACCTACATTAATATTCAATAAAAATCTAACTTCATGGGAAATTACTCGTATTTAGATGTACAAATGGTTTAATTTGGTTTGAAAATTCTCTTATTGGCCAATGGTTAATTTAATTGTCTTCTAATTTTATCACTATTGCGGATGGAATTCAAATGAGATTATTTAGAAAAAAATATCATAAAATAGGACTTCACAAAGGTATAACTTGATAAAGTCCTTAAATTGGAGTAGACATTTCGTCAAAGACATACAGCTTTCTTCTGCTGCTGGATAGGTTGACCCAATTATAGCCAATCCAACGAGTCCACTAATTAACAGCTACACTGAAAAAAATATTGTCGTGAGGTCAAAGAAAGTTTTCAATGAAGCCATATGTCCTTATAATTAAGTGATTTCACATAGAAATGGGTATCATAACATGAAAGAAAAAATGTTTGGTCTAAGGTCAACTTGACTTGAATAATTCAGAAAATTTCTTTAAATTTAATGAAATTGTCTTTAAATTTGTTGTCTTTTTGCATCTTTATCGCTCAAATATAGGGCATGTCTTTCAACACTTTATTTTAAAGGCGTTTTTACTTGAGACATAGCATAATTTCTACTGGAAGTCGAGTCTTAATTTGGAATATAAAGTTGTCGTTAACTCGTCTTTAAAGGACTTTTAGCATATGAAGAAACTGAGAGCTGAGAAAGCGAAAAATTAAAATTTGTACACAAAACCCAAACTCAAAAGAGAATTTTATCTTAAGAATAACCTTACTTGTATTCTCCCCTTCTTTGGCTCGGAAATAAAAACCAAAATGTTTAAAGTAAAGACAAAATCTTTGGAACCGGACATGCTTTTTTTCAGTGTAACGTGCATTATTTTAAGCGAATAATAATTTTATTAATTTTATTTAATGATATTGTGTCACATCTATTAAGTTAATATGACTAAGTTCTAATTTTAACTTAATTTTCTTTTTTTGTTAAATTTCATAATTTCTCTTATCTGGAATATTGATCTAATGTGAAAGATTATGCAACCTACATTTTAGGAAGGCATTCACACAATATTAAGGACAAATTTCTTTAAACTAAAGAACACTTTGTAAAAAGAAACTTCATAATTATATTTCATGTTAGCCTGATACCGAAACAGGCAATTGACGTCCAAATGCATTATATCTAATTAAACAATTATTTTTCGAGCTTTATGGACAGATATCTGTCCATAAAGCTCGAAAAATAATTGTATAATTAGATAAACTTCATAATCTTTACTAGAAAAATGGAATTTTTCTTTAGCTAAAAGAAAAACACTTTTCACTTGAAGGAATAATCTTTAATTTCAATCTAACATTACGGCTACACTGGGCAAATATTTTACAGAAAACGAAAAACAATTCGTCGCCACAGTTAAACCAGCATTCGTTTTGAAATTTAACGAAATTCTATTTTGTGGGAGACACGAATTTAGTAAATCTGTATGCCTTATTTATATATAATTTTCCCCTTGCATGAGCTAAAATAGAATTAAATTGAGTGTGGATATGTAATATCAAGATAGGAATATTTTCCAAAATTAATATTGACTTTGGTCAAATATTTGCCTCGTATGACCCTAAGACTAATTTTGAGGATTTTTCGTCTTTGATTTAAAGTCTTGTTGTTCGTAAAAATATTCCATAAACGATATATGTATCTTAATTGTAATTTTGTAGAGCCTACACTCAAAAAAATTACTTGGATCCAAAGATTTTGACCTTCCCTTAAGGATTTTGGTATTGATTCCGAGCCACAGATGCGGCTTCTTTAAAATAAAGAAATTTTTTAGCGACCTATCTGGCTTTAAATCTAAGACCAATCAAATTAAAATTAGGGTACAGATCTCATTTATCAAATTTTCATTTTCTCTTCGCGGTTTAATAATAAAGGCACTAACGTACAAACAAATGCCAGTTTAAAAATCCCAATTATAACGGATACTTCAAAGTAAAAAATGTTTTCTTAATTCCAAAAAAACTTTAAACCAAAGACGCTAAATCCTCAAAATAAGTCTTAGCCTATATTTGAAGCGTTTTTATCTTAAATCTAAAGTTTCAATACTTCAGTTAATTTAAGGACAATTTCTTTAAATCACAAATGTGTTTCTTTACTTTAAGGAAAATTAGCCTTAGTTCAAAGACATGCGACTCTAACAGAGGGACGCAAATTCACAAAATTTGTGTCCTAAATTTAATGAAAAAATTTTTGAAGCAAAGATCATAAACTTTATTTTACTTAAATTTTCATTATTTTAAAGAAATTTGTCCTTAATATTTTGTAAATTTCGCATACTAAAATTTAGATTGTGTAATATTTAATATGACGTAAATATTTTTTTCAGTGTAGATTTAATTTTTTAGACAAGTCCCTAAAAGATGTCTTTATTGTAAAGAATCCGAAAGTTTGCCTCGAAATTATTTAATGGAATGTTAAAATCGTTGGATCGAAGATTTCCTTTTTCTTAGAGTAGATATTGACTTGCAAGTTTCCATCTGTAATTTTAATATGAGCTCATTGGACATGAAGATCAAGGATTTGGTATTATTAAGTTATTGAAAAAAAATCCCAGATACAAATGCCCACAAGCCTGACTATACATATGTTTCATCGCTAGCTAAGTCGAATTTCCACACTGAAAAAAGTATTGTCGTGAGGCCAAAGGTTTCATATCCTGAAAATACGAAAGCGAATTTTGCTTAGAATTGAAGACGCATTTCTCTGATTTAAAGTTGTTTTACTCGTCCAAAAGTCGGTAAACTTTTCCATGAAGTCGGTTTGTTCATAAAGTTAAATGATTTGACTCAAGAAATCGTTAGATGAAAGAAGAGTTTGTTGTACTAACGGCAACTTGGCTTTAATAATTTGCACAAAATTCTTCAAAATTAATGAAATCATCTTTAAATTTTTTGACTTTTTGTATCTTGAATCCAATGCCAAAAGGCGTTCAAAACTAGGAGATGGTTTTGAAAAAGGGTTTATAAAGACGTTGGTTACTTAAAACATAGCAAAATTTTCACTTGAAGTCGAGTGTGCATTTGGAAAATAGAGTTGTCGTTAAAACTTTATTTAAGGATTTTATTTAAGAATGAAGAAAAGAGGTGAAAAAACGAATAAATAAAATTTTTTTCCCAGAATCAAGTACACCAAAATTAAATTTAAAAGAGAATTGTGTTCTAAAAATATATTTACTTCAATTCTCCGCTTTTTTGGCTCGGCCAACACAATTAGTGTAAAGACAAAATCTTTGAAATCAGCCATGCTTTTTTTCAGTGCATAGACTTTAGTGTAGATCTTACGGAGTGAGGTGGTTAAACTTGGGTCTTATATGTGGATTTCCTATGGAAATTATATACGAGAATTATGCCTTCCAAATTGAACCATTTTTCACCACCTCTTTGCATCAACTTCTCCGTCGTTCGGACTCGGCTATAAAAAGGAGGTCCCTTGTCATTGAGCTTAACATGGAATCGGGCAGCACTCAGTGATAAGAGAGAAGTTCACCACTGTGGTATCACAATGGACTGAATAGTCTAAGTGAGCCTGATACATCGGGCTGCCACATAACCTAATCTAACCTATCAACTTCTCCAATAACTATTTTGATTCTTTTAACTTTAAATATATAATAAAATTAATAAGTTTAATTTTATTTGAATTTATGTCTATCTTTAGAATTGGTATTAGTAATTATCTTAACTCTTTCTTTAAATAAACAAAAAGAATAACAATACTGCAGTTATTTTGCCTATCGGCTTCTAATTTACGCTTTTACTCTGTATAATTTCAGATTTACACTGATTGGGCCAACTACTATTTGGAACGTGCCAAATCGAAGAAGAAGGTTACCGACCTCTCTTCCGATTGCCGCGATGGCCTACTACTGGCAGAGGTGATCGAGGCTGTGACTTCTTTTAAAGTTCCTGATCTCCACAAAAAACCGAAAAATCAACAACAAATGGTAAGTCGAAAAACGAGATTATGGAAACTTGTATACCTTTTTGGGCCAAACATGAAAGAATAGAAAGAGTAGATTTCTTTTCCGAGTAACGAAATTTTGGGTAAGCGAAGATTTATTTTGACGCTAGAAAACTTTCTTTAAAAACAACTAAAAAGGTTTGGAGACAATCGTTGAATATTTCGTCACAAATTCGGATTTAATTGCTCTCAAAGCGATTACTTTGTAAGAAAGGGCATTTGATTGGTGTACAATTTTTTTCCGAAGGAAAGTATTTTTTCTTTGGGTGTATAGTTTTTAAATAAAGCAAATCAACACGAAAACATAGTGTCAAATAAAAATTTTTATTTCTCAAAACGGTTTCTGCATCAATGGAAATTATTTCAACTTACTACACCCAAATTCAATGATGATTATTTCCTTTTTTTAATTTAATTAAAATGAAATTTCCACATTGTATTGAGAAAATTCATTTGTGATATTTTCACTACAATAGAGTCAGATGAAAATCTAAAGCTACACACACTTCCACAACAAAATGACCAAGTGTTTGTTTTTTTTTGCCACCTTGCTGGCATATGAGTCAACAGAGAATGTGATGTTTTTCAGTGGAAAGTCTTTAATTGTTTTTCCTCATATAATACAATGAGCTCCCGTCAACGTCATCGCAAAACACCCACACCCAGGTAATACACTGACAAAAACAAAAAATTAATTTCGAGTGATGGTTAAATATTTTATTACGAATTACTTGATATTTTACTGCAAAGCTTCTGTTATTTCTTTCGGTGTATATTGTCGGCCACCATCTTTCCTTAGCACTATCAAGCAAATGTGAAAAACCTTTTCCTCTTGTCGTTTTTGCGAAAAACACGCGACAAAAATATATGTCATCATTTGCGTCTCTGATGGCATATAGCATTATATTTGTCACTGACTCTAGAAATGATGTCGCTTTGGCTGGCACTGAGAGAGGGTAAAGTCATTGCTCGTCAGCTGAGTTTCAAATGGAATGACTGTCAACGACAATGCCAAGGATGATGAGGACATTGAAGGCGACGATGATGATGACGATAAACGCTGTGATGATGATGATGATGATTAAGGCTCTTGCACTAGCACAAACTTCATTTGACTCTTTTATCCTTTAGTGAACAATTCGTACTATGATTTTGTTTTTATCCTCGGTACTTTTTCCCCACATTGCTTTTCAGCTTTTGTTTTTATTCACTCAGCCACTTCATCAGCGGCACAAAAAACCTCGTTTCCCCATTCTTGGCCGTTGAACGCAAAAAAAGGGCGTTATAGAAAAAAAATCAACAAAAAAGGCTGTGGAAACACGGTACTACCAACCAAACAAGGTTGAAAAATCCATGTGGGCAAAATTATTTTAGATTTAGGTTTTCTCTACTTCTGTGTGTGTGTGTTTTTTTTAATTCCCAAACGATTGAAGTGCAAATGACTAAGGCAGCTTTCCTTGACGATATAGTTAGTCTATGTTGAAGGATTTGTCACAGCGCACATGCACGTAGGGAAATATTTTGATTCTCAGCTAAACTTAAATTGAGTTTAAAGTTATAAATCACAGTGTTGGATGACAGTTGCGCAGGACTAGATGTCAGAAACGATCAAACAGCATATGATAAATTGATTTTTCCAAATTCGTAAAATATTAAAGCGGACTTCGATTGTATGTAACGAGGGTGTTTTTGTATGAAGGGTTTGGGATAAGAGTGATAAAAATCATATTTGAACAAAAAATTGAAGGAGAACATGTGTAGTTTGTTTATATTTGAAAAGAAAATAATATTTTTGCGATAAAATTGTTCTATGTTCGGCGTGAAAAAGTTACATTATGTTAGGTATAATTACAGTCCGATATTTCAGGCTGTGATACCACAGTGGTGAACTTCTCACTGAGTGCTGTCCGATTCTATGTTCAGATTGTGGCGAAACCACTTAGACAAGCATTGATATACTCAGAAATGTCACCAGCATTACCACTAAAAAACTTTTTGGTCTTTCGTCGAAATTGGGATTGAAAGCTTGATCCTTTGTATGCAAGGCAATTTCCTTTGGTTTTTACACTACTTGTTTGAGTGTGGCTCGTGTTTATCTTCACAACTTTAGTGGAAAATTTACCACTTTTTTTTTGGGCGGTCCCACTTTTTGTTTGTGCCACTATATGTGATACTTTTTACGAATTTGTGCCACTTTTTCAAAAGTTTAAATTTTATGGGTAGTTATCACCATAAAATTTTTTTTATTAAGAAAGAAATGTGTTATTAAGTAAATTGAATATTGTGCACCAACAATAAGCAGCTTTCGCTCATTAATTCTTATTACGTGAACAGTTATGATTTAACTTATTTGGTAATTTGAATATGACAAATTTGTTGTGGCATTAAATATCAGGAAAAATATGAAAATATTTAAGGTTTGTATTGCGACTGCAGGAAATAATTGATGATGAATTCCATAAGGACTCAGTTAGAAAAAATTACAATCTCTCTTTGAGACAGATTGTTCCAATTCGACAGACTACACGCAGCGAAGAAATATGATCACCTCCAACATGTTTAAAGAGCAAAATGTTATTTTTGTATGGTGACCATGTAACATGTTTGTCACTAAAATATTATTTTCTCGTCAAATATAACCTGCTTGCCGAAATCAGATACATGATTTCCGAGAAAAGAACATGGTTGCGAAAACCATGTTAAATGATCACCACCCAAAAATAACATTTTGCTCTTAAAATATGTTTGATGTGATCATATTCCTTCTCTGGGTGTATATTCCTCAAACTGAATGCTGGAACAGTGGACAGTATTGAAGCATTACCTCATCAGAGAAAAGTTGGAAGAAAAATTTCGTAAGAAATTAGAGAAAGTATGAAGATCCATAATGCCCTTTCAAATTCGAAAGAGATTTATCTTAATTTTTTAGTTTATATGACTTCGATTGTATGTAACGAGGGTGTTTTTGTATGAAGATTTTGGGATAAGAGTGATAAAGATTATATTTGAAAAAAAAAAAATTGAAGGAGAACATGTGTAGTTTGTTTACATTTGGAAAGAAAATAATATTTTTTTGCCATAAAAATTTTCTATGTTCGGCGTGAAAAAGTTACATTATGTTAGGTATAATTACAGTCCGATATTTCAGGCTCCCTTAGATTATTCAGTTTATTGTGATACCACAGTGGTGGACTTCTCACTGAGTGCTGTCCGATTCTATGTTCAGATTGTGGAGAAACCACTTAGACAAGCATTGATATACTCAGAAATGTCACCAGCATTACCACTAAAAAACTTTTTGGTCTTTTGTCGAAATTGGTATTGAACGCTTGATCCTTTGTATGCAAAGCAAATTGCCTTTGGTTTTTACACTACTTTTTTGAGTGTGGCTCGTGTTTATCTTCACAACTTTAGTGGCAAATATGCCACTTTTTTTTGGGCGGTGCCACTTTTGCGCCACTTTTTGTTTGTGCCACCATATGTGATACTTTTTACGATTTTGTGCCACTTTTTCAAAAGTTTAAATTTTATGGGTAGTTATCACCATAAAAAAATTTTTATTAAGAAAGAAATGTGTTAAGAAAATTGAATATTGTGCACCAACAATAAACAGCTTTCGCTCATTAATTCTTATTACGTGAACAGTTATGATTTAACTTATTTGGTAATTTGAATATGACAAATTTATTGTGGCATTAAATATCAGGAAAAATATGAAAATTTTTAAGGTTTGTATTGCGACTGCAGGAAATAATTGATGATGAATTCCATAAGGACTCAGTTAGAAAAAATTACAATCTCTCTTTGAGACAGATTGTTCCAATTCGACAGACCATATTCCTCAAACTGAATGCTGGAACAGTGGACAGTATTGAAGCATTACCTCATTAGAGAAAAGTTGAAAGAAAAATGTCCTAAGAAATTAGAGAAAGTATAAAGATCCAAAATACACTTTCAAATACGAAAGCGATTTATCTTAATTTTTTAGTTTATATTATCAAAAGTATGAATACCGTTAACAAAACATTCCAAAGCGAATCCTCCTAAAGGTGAGTAATATGTTCGGTTTTCGAGTTGAAAATCACTTTATTTTCGCGATTATTTTTCCTGAAATAATCAAAATTAGAAATGAAAACAAACATATTGCCTTAAAGTCATGCCGAATTCAAGAGGAACAATTTATCTGCTTTATATTGAACTGATTTAGAAAAGTAACCGCGAAAATTTCAACTCGAAAATCAAACATAGCACTTGCCTTAAATTGTTTATTTAATACATTTAACAAAAATATTCTATTAATATTCTGTAAAAACGTGATTTAGCAGATATCGACTATAAAAATTCTTTGTATATTAACAACATTAAGAAAATATAGATAGGTCACAAAATCAAATTACAACCCGATAGTTGTGGACAAATTTTACCATGAACTGACATAGATGACAAAAACATGAAGAAAAGGGGATTCTTAGATCCGCATTACTTAAAAACCAATGATGATATAAATTATTTTGATATCGTAAATAAATTTAAAGATATAATTCAAAGGCCTGTTTATTTTATAAACGCTTCAAAAATAATTTTAAATAGGATTTGTTCCCCAATTTGTATGAATTCGCAAAATATATTTTAACTTGCCCTCAAAGCAGTATTTATTTTTTAAGTTTTTTTGTATAAGCTAATAAAAAGAATGTGCCACTTTTCAAAAATAATTGTGTAATAGTTTGTTTTTAAATGTTCAAAATAAAAACCACCGTGGTTTAATTGTTATCATGACCGCTCTTATGTAGATCTCAGTATCAGGCGAATACCACAAAATGTTGATATCTTCTCAGTACTACTGGTGAAATTTTAGAGGATTTCACAGCTTCTCTAACCAGTTGCATATTTAGTTGGTTGACAAGTTGTTGTAGCTCGACTACACAGACAAAAGTTTATTGATAAACGCATGCTTAAATGCATTTTTGTTCATTCAAAAAATTATTTTATTTTATTTTTAAAAATTTTGCCCAGCCTAATGAAACTCTCTTTACTCGAAGTATGCCTACAAAATTTTATGAACTAAAAGAAATGTAGATTCCAATGACCATACAAATAAGTTCAGTGCTAACTTCTCAAAATTTGTAGGAATAAACTACAGACCAATTTTGCTCTTATGAGAAGAATTCGTAAATATTAGTTAAAATTGCAAAAATGTTAGTAAATGGTCGTTATTTTAACAACATATTAGGGATATCTCAAAAACGGTTTCCGATTCTCTTACGATGTAGTTGATTTTTCCCATAAAATAGTTTACTTTTTTCTGTGTATTAAAAGAAGATGATCATCTTTGAACCACGTAGAGAATCGGGCAGCACTCATTGAAAAGAGAAATGTACACCGTCTGTGGTATCTCAAAGGACTGAATAATGGGCTGTCATAAGATGTAGCCTAGTAATGAATTATTTCATTTTTATAATAAATGCCCCAAACATAAAATTCAATATTCCGTTGTTGTTTAAAAAACTATTCCCAATATATACAGATCAATTAGTTTATTTCTTTTACATTTTAATCTAGACTCCTATTTACAGCGTGGCCTGTTCTATTTCACTTTGTGATTAATGTGTTAAAAAGTTTGTTTCCTTTACAAATATTGTTCTATTGACGTTTCAGTTAAATATTGTAAAGCGAACTGCATTGGAGCTTATATACATTAAAATGTGAAACAAAAAAAAAAAAACTTTTAAAAAATCGAATCAAAAAGTTTATTGCTTCAGCGACTTTTATCTTGGAAGCAAAAAAAATGTACAAAGTAAGCGTAGGAATAGATGGAGACTTCTTGAAACAATTGTATTTTATTCACACTCTTTTCGAAAAGCATTGAAACAGGCTTTAAAACTTTTCTGACTTAAATCCCACTCAAAAAGGCTGAAGCAAGGAAGTGAAATACTATTCAGTTTCCTTTTTCCCTCTTAGTTTGCTGTGTGAAAAAACTCGACGAAGCGGAAAAGCGTTCAAAGTCAACATTTTTTCGTCGATGATGCCGAGACGAATGAAGTACATCGAAATAGTAGAGAACAAAATCAAGCCCTAAACTGTTCCTTTAGTTTTCTCTTTTTTCGATTTTTGCAAAATACAAGTAGCAAACACTAATGTTTTCTGTCTTTCTATTCAAATGTTGGTTCAAGTTTGAAGCTATTTTTTCCCGAAGCTACTGCACCAGCAATCTCATTCAGGAATCCTAACAGCCACCGCCTTGATAAGATGTGATACGTCAAAGTGCTTTTTATGTCATGCCATGCCTTTCGTATTCGTATTCACTTTGTCATAAGTCCTTTGAGTAAACGAAGAAGTAGGTTCCCTGATAGGGAGAAGGATGTGGCAAACATTCTTTTTTTTTTGTCGGGTAAAGATAAGCTTACAGGGGATTTGAGATGAAATGTATGTTGCTAAGCATATTTAGGTATGTAGGAATCCAACAAAAAAAGGAGTTTATTTTTCTTACTTACACAGGCAATGTGCAGCAATTTGTATAAATGTGATTGAGCTATAAAAATGTCATTACAGAATTCTCCAAAGTAGATGAAAAGGCTTTTTGAAAGCCACATATATCCATTCTAAATTCGATTAAATGGATTTTAACTTAATTGTATAACAAAATATTAAATATTGGAATTTCTATATGGAATTGATATCGATAAAATTATACAATTGAAACACGAAGAAAAGTAACTAATATGAATGGTAATAACAAACAGTTGTATCGCATGGAACATACACCACAGAGCTATTTAGAAGAAAATCCTGGTTGAATTTAGGGAAATATGTATAAGATTTTTTTAACTTAACAGATAATTTTACATTTAAGTTTAGCTTCAGCAATTATTACATCTTCAACTACTGAATTCCTTCCTTCAACAATATTTTCCACTTATGTGAATGGTTTAATGTATTTCCTAGATTCAAAGCAAAAATTCACAATTTCCTTTGCCAAGCATCCTTTAAGTTATACTCCATCAAATACTTCTCTGTCTAGAATAGCTCTTCGTCCATGGTTATATTGCATAGCTGAAATTATTCTTTTTGCATTTTTTTACTTGACTCATAAATGTTTCTTCTATTGTTTTGCTTTGACCATTGTTCCTCAACAATTTTGAAAAGGCAAAAAAAAAAAAAACAATACCGAGAGGAGAAACAGAAACAGCAGGGCAAAAATATGAAATAATCAACCACAATAAAATACTGTTCGCATTGTTTAATGGCACGCAAGTGGAAAAAAAGGAAGTTAAATTGTTGTCAAAGCTTTTGTTTAGGCGTTTCGTCTTCTTTATCTGTAGAGCAAAATCAAAAACTGAAGTCACAAGACTAGTCTATTGGGAGCTATAAGTGGGCTTTAGAAAATACAAACAAAAAGTCCTTTAAAAAAATATTGACTTAATTTTGTTAAATTTGAAGAGTTAACTGTAACATCTTTAAGTATGTGTATGTGTGGACTTTTTTTTTGAAATTATCAAAATAGAATTAAAAAGTTGTTTAGCTAAAATGTTTCCTCTTCTCAGTTTAGTGTAGAAAAAAATTTTATCCACACATCTAGGGTCCTCTTTGGAGTTTTGTTTCGGTTTTCTGCTTATTTTTTGCAATGGTAAAAAGTGACATGTTCTGCTGACACGTTCTACTTTTCAATGCTCACGTAAAATTTGTGAACAAATTTCGTGTTCGCCAAGTGTAAAGCACGTAATCCTTAACTAAAGCTAAAACAAAACACTGCACTCGGAAAACGAACATAGGATAACTTGGGAAAAAAAAAACAAAAGAAAAAAGTCGAAAATACCAAAACATACTTAACCAGACTAGAAAACATCACCAGAACATCAAGCACTAAGGTTTTGGTAATTAAGGCCCAAACGAGTTTATTGCTCTCGAGTATGGCTAACACAGTGGTGCCAACTCTTAAAGATATTTTATAAAATTGACAATTTTAGTGTATACGAAAATGTTCTCTATCAGCGTCTTCTAAAGATTTTTTCATTCACTAAATAATGAAAATGTTTCAATACAACGTAGCTAGAAAATTACGACTTTTAAAGAGATGCAGCTACATTGTTTCTCTTTAATATTTTCTGACATTCTGACAATTTGCCAATTTTCCTTAATGGCAAAATTAGTTAAAATGTTTATCACTCTCTGTACGAAGATGGATATCAAAAATAAAATGTTAACAATATTTAAATTGAAGATTTCAAGCAGAATCATAAGGTTAAAAATGCCCTTATAAATCCGGTTTCAAAGCATAGTATTATAGATTAACATACCAAGCTAGGAATTTCTTCTACTGAACTTTGAATGGAAAAGCCTGTTTAATGCATACAGATTATTCGCCATTTTAATTTGGGAAAATCTGAGAACACAATAGCAGAAATATTTAAAAAAAAACGACATCTAAAATTCATTATATAAAACAGAAATATAAAACTGCGGTTAACAAGCCCAGAAGTGGTCTTCCCCGCGAAATTCCTGAAGCGGATGAACGATGAATTTTACGTGAAATATTCAGAAATTTCAGTAACTCCACAGACAATGAGAAATGTAAAAAAAACACGATTTCCATGCCAGATTTGCCAAGAAGAAATCGCCATATTTCAAAGAAATACCTAGCAAAAAAAGAGCTTCCAAAAAAGTACTTTGGATCCCCAATCTGTGATCCGGAAGTAGTGCAAACTTAGATCATCTCCAATGAATTTTACATGGGCTTGTCATAGGAAGGAAGTACTCCCTTTTTGGATCCTTTGCATTGCTTTAGAAGTTGTGCCCTGGAAGTTAATTTGAATGAAGAAATTTAAAAAGCGAAAAAAAAAACAATTTTTTCAACCAATTTCACTTTTTTTCATCCATATGTTTTATTACACAATTATTTTGCTATTATCTAATTTTTACAACTTGAAAAGCTTTTTCGCTCCGACCAGAGGTTGAACCTGGGTTTGCTGGCACCATAACAGAACGCCTTAGCACACTCAGCCTCACACACCATTGAACATAAAGCGTCGAAAGGTCAATTCAAATGTTTGTGATATGATCGTAATACGACACCAAGGAATAACATTCTAATTGCTTCTCGAGATGTTCTTTATTAGTATGAACGAAAAAATAAGAAACGCAGGCTCAAATCTCACCAGCGGCAATTTCTTTTATCAAATATTTTTCTAAAAAAATATTTTTTTATGTCATGCATCGTTTTTATTTTCGGCATATATTTTCGTATATATTTATATTTAATATATTTTATCCATTAAAAATCAACAACAAAATTAAAAATTCTCGTAATTTGCAAAACCTTCTCAAAAGAACTTCCATGGAATCGAAAAAGTCAAACGGCACAGGTTCAAATCCCAGCGGGGTGAAATTTATTTTTTTTTATTATTATTTTTTTATTAATTTTCTATTTTTTTTTTTTAGTTTTTTTATTAGTTTTCAATTTTTTTTTGTAAAATTTAATTGTACAAAAGTTGCACTTAAAATAGCCTGATTGCGTTCTTTCTAATACTTGTCCAAAAGGACTGCATCGGAAGTGGAAAAAAATCATTGGGGGATCCCACGATGCGCTTTAGAAGAAATGTTTGTGGACTTTGCCAAAAGGACTGCACCGGAGTTGAAAAAACTCGATGGGGTATTCTGGGATGGGCTTTAAAAGAAATGTTTGTGGAACAACTTTCAATTTTTTTTGCTGGGTATAGAAACATAAGGTTGGAGTTCGCCAAATAATTTGCGAATAAGTCTGTGGAAATCTAGACATGTGGAATTCTTTTTTTTGTCACTGTATAAAGTTTTTAGCATATTAAAAGGCCCTCTATTACAATTTGATTCAATATATAAATTTGTAAATCCGGGCCTTCATTCAGTCGCTAGTCTTTCCTCCCTACTGATTTAGCTTTAATGTCAAAATGTGTGTAATATATTTTGGGTTTGAGTTCAATGTCTTTAAAAAAGTATTCCCTCATGCCTATCATAGCAACCTCCGTGGAATCCTTTCGATCCTTCCTTCCCATTCATTTTCTTGCCTGATTATGTATGCAAACCTTAACGTTTTCCTTAACAGCACAAAAAAATTTTACTTCTAGATTTGTAGCAAGCACAAAAAAAAATTCCTTGTTTTGTTGTATAAAAGAGTTTATTATTATTTTGACAATGAACTTGAGCCTTCGCATACTCTCAGGGAATGAGCCATATAAGCGAGCCGTTTATCCCATCCTAGTAATCCTGGAGAGGACCACATACTTTTGATATACTCCTAATTTTGTTTTCCACTGCAGTATATGTGATACGTGTGGAAATAGTTTTCGATTATTCTGTACGTATCTCAATGACAATCACGTAGCAGACATGCAGTCTGCTCTCAGACATTGAAAATATTTTGGTAATTTCGACAAACGAATAATGCCTATCAAATTGCTATGGCAGCACTTTGTGCTACCAAAAGCAAAGAAAAAAGTATTAATAATAGACCACAAAATTGTTAAGGCGAAAATTGATTTTCTTGTTGTCTGTATTCACTGGGAAGGATTAAAATATTATACGAGTTTGTTAATGCTATAGAATCAACACCTTAACACTTCATAATTTGGGAAAGAAAACTTTGGGAGGAAGGTAAAGGGGAGAAATTAAAAAAAAAACAGAAAAAAGATTTAAATTATAGCATTCATTAGGTGAATGGAAAATCGATGCTGAGGCTCAGGGCTAGGGAAGATATAAGACAACCTTTCCATAGCCGAGTCCAAACGGGCTGTAGGAGTACGTGAAACCATTCTGAGAAATTTCGAAGCATACTGGGATGCTACACGTATGAAAGGAATATGATCACCTCTGATTTCGCCGACTTTTATAAATGATGTGATGTTAATTTAATGGAATTAATTTTATAAATGATGTGATGTTAATTTAATGGAATTAAACATATCTAAGTGCAAATTAATGCGATTTTCAAGAGGAACTTCTCTCAATACTAATTATTTTCTTGGCATTAACGTAACTAGAAACTGTAGATTCCTATAAAGTTCTAGGTTTTCTTATGGATCAACGTCTGAACTTTTATAAGTATACAAGTTTTCAAAATAAAAACAAAAAGCAACTGCGATAAATTCAAGTTATAACTTTTTTAATGTGCGCTGTGTGTAAAAAATGATTTTCCCGCTTTTCCGTTGAAACTTTTATTGAATTTTCTATATCTATAAACCTCCAGAGCCCGAGACCTTTCCAAAGAATGTAAAACCGTGGAAATCGGTTATGAAAAACCGTGTAAATCGGTTCGTGCGTTCCCTAGAAGCATCCTAGATGGCACTTTATATTAAAAAATATTTTCACGCTTTTCCGTTGAAACTTTTCTTGAATTTCGTTGCTATAAACCTTACGGAGCGCGAGGCTTTTCCAACGAATGCAAAACCATGGAAATAGGTTCGTGCGTTCTGGAGTTACTGCGCCAGGAAGGAAAACCCCACTTATTTTTATATAGTAGATTTTAATGGTAGCTTACACTGCCCTTGGCTACATGAAACGGTGGATCAAATGGAATATACCAATACTTTATGAACGTTTAGTTATAAAAGATTGGAAACCTACTTGGGATAAAGATAATACAATCAGATTAAACTAAACCCAATTGCCTTTTGTATGGAATGCTTATCGGTATACCCTAGTAGGTTAACTCATAAATTCAAGAGTCATTTACCTATGACTATGTAGGATTGGTAAATAAAACAATGGCTTCGAAATACATGGGGTTTCCCCATTCACACTCATTCTTATGAATACTCATGAATCCATTAAAATCCTTGATAAGTTTCTTGCGAATTTATCAACGTATATCGATGTTCATTAAGCATAAATTCAACATTTGTCCTTGGCACCTGTTTCACTAACCACCCTTGGCAAAATGAAAAGCGATTTCATTGGCCACAAGAGAAAATGTTGAGGCCATAAAATATAACCCATGGCTGGTATGGTATTTATGTTATGTTCACTCTTGGAATTTTAGCCGCCAAGGAACCAGACTCCAGCAACTGCCAATTGTCGCTAGTGCCCAACCATATCCGTTTCCGTTGGGTGCATAAGCAGCAAAATGCATATAAGAATAATTACCACTCACTACATAATTCAAGTAAAACTGCAAACCATTACACAGGAAAAAACTTTAACAGATTTTTGAGAAAAATGGCATATCTTGTGGGAACATTGAACTAAACTGCATTCCATTCCAATCCCAATTTTTTTTTTTAGATTCCCACAATGAGTTGCGAAAACTTACTGATATTTCTGGATTTTTAATACCATTTACAAAATTAGTCCTTCTCATTAACTAAAAGTAAAGTAAAATATATTATGCCCAAATTCTTGCCATATTAAGAACCCATTCTTGCTATTTTTGGATCATACAATTTTATAGACATACTTGGAGTAAAGATAACTTCTTAATAAATTATACAAAAAACAACATGGCACAAAATTAATTTGTGCATCAGTTAAACCATGAATTTGTTTCCGTGTAGACTTAAAGTTCCTTCTGCCATACGATGTCAAAATATAGAAACCCATATAGCAGAGACGTACCAAGGATTTTATTTCGGGAGGTTAGATGGATCTCACCCCAAAATTTATCTGCAATATTTTAAACGAACAAAATACATAAAGTGGCTGATATTCTGCTTTATAAAGGCCACGTCCCTGCAATATATCCTAGCTGGACTACCATAATTTTAAAGTTGGATTAGTAAAATTGATTGAGGCTTTCATACTTCAAAAACGGAAATAAAGCAAGGTCCTTGCAAAACTCGTTTGACTTCTCATGGTATAAAAAAGAAGAGATTCTGAGTTGGCCTATCGGCTGCCTGCCTGCCCACCATCGCCGATTGACTTTAATAACAAATGGCAGGCGATTAACAATTGTTTGGGGAATTATGCATTATTATTGAAGTCCACCAACCACCATCAATAATGGAATGAGTTTGGGGACCAGTTAATAAGGGAAACGAGCTATCGTTAAGTGAGCATGGCATTCATGCACTTAAGTTCACTGTAGTTCAGTAGAGTTGATGTCATTTGCTAAAGTACTTCAAATCATTTCAAATGACTCGGAAAGTCAGACCAACGGCAAGTCAACGGCATCGTTTGTGCAAATATGGAAATCTAACGTTTGGTCATTTTTAGGGAAATTTATAATGATGACGGAAAACATCAACCAAATAAATCATGAGCTTAATGTGCAGGAAGGAAAGTGATTATATATGGGTTATGTTTATGAGTGGTCTATTATGTGAAGCAGATACCTTATCCAAAAAAAAAATGGGAGAAATATGCATGAGAATATTAGGTTAGGTTAAGTAAATTTAGAAAACTTTTGGAGGGAGACGTGAACTATTTACGTAGCTCCTTGTCTCAAGAAGAAAAGTTTTTTATGTATGAGAGAACAAAAATTAACATATATTTTGGGTGCCTAATTACAGAGACTAATTGACCTATTTACGGCTTTTCTTAAGCCTCATAATAATACAGACCTATTTTCTTAAGTCTCATAATAATACTGCCCAGCAAAAAAGCGTCGCCAAAAAAGTAGTGCAAATGTTCTTTTTGGATCCGGAAGTGATGCAAACTTGGCGCAGAACCGATGATTTTAACATGGGCTTGCCATAGGACGTATGTCCACCATTTCAACAGCCGTTGCACTGAGTTTGCATCACTTCTTAAGGTGTGATGCGAATCCAGTGATTTGGATGTGAATAAAGGAATTTTGTGATATTTTGACGAATAAATAATTTTTAAATTTTTTTATAATTTTTAATGCATTATAACGCTTGTTTGGAACGTTTGGCATTAAATATTTTTAAAAATTCGCAATTTTTGTAGGAAGAATTTAGCATTTTTTTCGGCAAAATTTAAATAATTTGCACTATTTTATTAATTTTTAATCTATTTTTAACCCATTTAAAAAAAAATTAAATTTTAAATTTCTCATTAAAAATATGAAAAAACGAGTTATAAAAAAATTGACTAAAATTAACTTCATGTGCAGTTAAAATAAAGACCATCTTGGAGAGGACATATTTGGAAGTGCTTTTAAAGTAGTGCCTTAAGAAGAACTTCCAATTTTTTTTGCTGAGTGGTTATGGCTCATTGGGAGCCACCGTGGTGCACTGGTTAGCATACCCGCCTTGCATACACAAGGTCGTGGGTTCGATTCCTGCTTCGACCGAACACAAAAAAGTTTTTCAGCGGTAATGCTGGTGACATTTCTGAGGGTTTCAAAGCTTCTTTAAGTGGTTTTACTGCAATGTGGAACGCCATTCGGACTCCGCTATAAAAAGGAGGTCCCTTGTCATTGAGCTTAACATGGAATCGGGCAGCACTCAGTGATAAGAGAGAAGTTCACCAATGTGGTATCACAATGGACTGAATAGTCTAAATGAACCTGATACATTGGGCTGCCACCTAACCTATGGCTCATTCTCCGTCCACATCGGCTTTTGAAGAACCCAATGCAAACATTCCTTCATCTATTTTATTTTTTAACAGATGGACGGATATTTTGAAATGGACTATAAATTTTATGACAGTTAATAATGGGAAATCAGGCTTTAACTTATGTATTATAAATACAACGCATATGCCTTTAATCAATTATTATTTGGAAAAACTTTGTGTCTACATTTAAAGAAAATTGGTTAGCTTGAAAAATACGCAAATTTTTAGCTAAAAACTTTGCAAATCTATTTAAATTGAAAAGGTTGATTTACCTGTAAACCATCACTAAATTGAAAACAAATTTGCTTTTATATCCACCACATTGAGTGGAAGATGGAAAACGAAGCATATGCATCTATTTATACAACGTTTTCAATTAAATGTACATCTTCAAAACAAAATGTTGATTCAGTTGTTATTGTTTCCATTTAGTAGTACTTTTCCACTCTTTGTTGAAAACCGAAAAATGCCAATGCATTACAAGAGCATATCCTCCGCTTAGACCTTCTCAAACTCTCGTAATACTTGTTACATGAGTTAGTTTGTTGGAATACACAACTCATGCAACTTACACGTGTCCTTCGGCATATAATGTTGTATACAGTTACTCATATAGATCTATTGGTACTAAAGTAGAAATCTATCTGGATAGTTATATTAGTGTGGGTAAAGGAAATAGTTTTTGAATAAAAAAATCTTCATGCTATGATTTACTCACCTCTCGTATATTTTTTTTTTTTGTAAGATGAGACATTTGAAAATACATTTGTAGATTAATATTCTCACCTGGAATAGAAAATTAAAATATAGAATTAATATAAAATCACAATTATAAAAAATTATAATATATTAAAATACATTCATTATTATTCATCATTATAATATATTAAAATACATATATATACATATATATATATATATATATATATATATATATATATATATATATATATATATATATATATATATATATATATATATATATATATATATATATATATATATATATATATATATATATATATATATATATATATATATATATATATATATATATATATATATATATATATATATATAAATATATATATATATATATATATATATATATATATATATTTCGCCCGATATGGACTTATATGGCCCCAGAAGCCAGAGTTTTACCCCAATTTGGTTGAAATTTTGCACTAGGAGTACAATTAGTAGTGTAGTCAAGTGTGCTAAATTTTATAGAAATCGGTTCAGATTTAGATATAGCTCCCATATATAGCTTTCGCCCGATTTACAGTCATATGACCACAGAGGCCAATTTTTTACTCCGATTTAGTTGAAATTTTGCACAGGGAGTAGAATTAGCATTGTAGCTATGCGTGCCAAATTTGGTTGAAATCGGTTCAAATTTAGATATAGCTCCCATATATAGCTTTCGCCCGATTTACACTAATATGACCACAGAGGCCAATTTTTTACTCCGATTTAGTTGAAATTTTACACAGGGAGTAGAATTAGTATTGTAGCTATGCGTGCCAAATTTGGTTGAAATCGGTTCAGATTTAGATATATCTCCCATATATAGCTTTCGCCCGATTTACACTCATATGACCACAGAGGCCAATTTTTAACTCTGATTTAGTTGAAATTTTGCACAGGGAGTAGAATTAGCATTGTAGCTATGCGTGCCAAATTTGGTAGAAATCGGTTCAGATTTAGATATATCTCCCATATATAGCTTTCGCCCGATTTACACTCATATGACCACAGAGGCCAATTTATAACTCTGATTTAGTTGAAATTTTACACAGGGAGTAGATTTAGCATTGTAGCTATGCGTGCCAAATTCAGTTGAAATCCGTGCAGATTTGGATATAGCTCCCATATATATGTTTTTCTGATCTCGACAACATTTTCTTTGTAAAATCGCCACTGCTTAGTCGAAAAGTTGTAAAAATTGCTCTAATTTTCCTAAACTTCTAATACATATATATCGAGCGTTAAATCATAAATAAACTTTTGCGAAGTTTCCTTAAAAGTGCTTCAGATTTAAATGTTTCCATTTTTTTACTAACATTGTGTTCCACCCTAGTGCATTAGCCAACTTAAATTTTGAGTCTATAGATTTTGTAGAAGTCTATCAAATTCTGTCCAGATCGAGTGATATTTAAATGTATGTATTTGGGACAAACCTTTATATATAGCCCCCAACACATTTGACGGATGTGATATGGTATCAAAAATTTAGATCTACAAAGTGGTGCAGGGTATAATATAGTCGGCCCTGCCCGACTTTAGACTTTCTTTACTTGTTTTGTTTGGCAATTTGCAATATTTTCATAGTTTTCCTGAGACATAAAATAAACCCCATTTTATTGTAGCTGATTCTACCTTTGGCTTGGTTATATGTATAGCTGGAAGCTATTTTATTTTGTATGTGTATGTGTGTGATTTTTTCAACGATTGTTGAACAGGACGATATCAAAAATGTATTAAACCGACAAAAACACTGAAACACATTTTCAACTTTTTTACATCTGAAATAAAAGACTGACTGTCACATACACTAATACCGATACTCCAACTCAGGCACACAAACCCCCACGTATTTCATACACTGCCACACACACACACACCTATATATCAGAAACAAGGACATATGCATACGACATTCTTTTGACTATGTATGGCAGTATGGAGCAGTAGAGGTTAAACAAAAACAAGTGAACCTATCGTAATTCGTATACATATCCCACAGTCGAACACAACACTCAAACGTAGTCAATTGCTATGATGTCCTGTGCAAGATGTGTGGGTGTGTTAAGTTGTATTGAAATATCAACAGACACACACACACCCACACCCACCATACAGCCCTTAAACTACTCCCAGCAATTCCAACCATGGCCGGATATATGTATTTCAATTGCAAAAGGATTTCTTCATTGTCACCGTGAAATATACTTCCATATACACACAGGTTTCCGGGGATTTTCATTTGTAATTAAAGCTTTAGCTAGACAAAAGAAAGGACAGACAGATGAATGGATGGATGGACAGACTGGCAGCAAAATCCATTTTTGTATGTTGGCATTTTTGTGTTTCATTTGTTGTTTCGAGTTATGCCCTCTCATTTTATCCCTTTTTTTGTTTTAGATACAATATTTTTTCATTTTGGGTTTCTTGTCATTCCCCGGCAAATTCCTATGGATTATTGTAGGGTCCATGTGTTTGTGAATGACAACTCGAATAATGAGAACAACGACAATGTTTAGATTTTATTTTTTTTCGCCAAATTGCAAACATTCACCCTTGGATAAATGCTGCTCAAGCATCCCAGCAGGTTTAATAGCAAACAAAATTTACCCCACATGCAAATGCTCATTAAGATAAATTGAAGAGATTCCTTTGTAATTTGCAAAATAGATTTTAGATTTCTATATAAAATAGGTACGAAATTATGTGGACAAAATAGAAATTCACAAAAATTAAAATGGCAATGAATATAATGGGTTAGGGAAATAGAAATTTATTTAAATTATTCCCTAAGGTTAGGTTAGGTTATGTGGCAGCCCGATGTATCAGGCTCACTTAGACTATTCGGTCCATTGTGATACCACAGTGGTGAACTACTCTCTTATCACTGAGTGCTGCCCGATTCCATGTTAAGCTCAATGACAAGGGACCTCCTTTTTATAGCCGAGTCCCTCAGAAATGTCACCAGCATTACTGAGGTGGGATAATCCACCGCTGAAAAACTTTTTGGTGTTCGGTCGTAGCAGGAATCGAACCCACGACCTTGTGTATGCAAGGCGGGCATGCTAACCATTGCACCACGGTGGCTCCCGTGTACAGACTCTGGGTGATAATTGATAAATTTATGGTGGTTTAACCCTCTAATGCCCCAATTTTTTGCCAGCTGATTAAATTTTTTTAACGACACAAAAGCAAGAGAAAAATGAATACGGTAAAATTCAGCATATGCCGCGAAGCCTCTTGAATAGTTTCAAATAAGTTTTCTTTTTATTTTGCCCATTTTTGTTGTCTTAAGGCAAAAACTGTGTAAAACAAAGGATTTTTATATCTCGCCTTCTTCTCATGTGAAAACTAAGACCATCTCTAACAAATCGGACTTAAATATATATAGACCTATTGTGAAGAATTAAGCAACTTAAATTTTAAGGCACGCAATTTACACAATTTTAAGAAAAAAAATCTCTTTAAAATAAGGACATTTTACTTAAAAGAAAATTTATAATCTTCGCTTTCATTTTTTCATTAAATCTAGAGCAGGAATTTTGCATCACTCCCAAAAACTCATATATCTTTGAAGTAAGGAAAATTTTCCTTTAGGTTAAAACATAAACTTTAATATACTCAATTTACACAATTTTAATAAATTTGACTTAAAAGAAATTTTATAATCTTTGCTTTATTTTTTTTTTTTTTCATTAAATCTAGAGCAGGAATTTTGAGTCACTCCCTAAAAGTCATATATCTTTGTAGTAAGGAAAATTTTCCTTAAGGTTAAAACATCATTTTTGATTTGAATAAACAATTTTTGTTTGTTTAAAATTTCATTTACCACCATTTTCATGAAACTCCGTTAGTGTTCTGTTAACTAACGAACCTTTAAACCGTATTATTGACATGGCTGTCATTTTGCCTATATATTCCATATGCCAGTTAAGAACTTAACTACTGAAAAGTTTTCAGATAAAGTTAACCGGAGAGAAGATATTTGCAATTTTATTTCTGTTGACTGATAGTTAAAGCCTAACGGAGCTACATGCAAATGGCCGTTAGGAGGAATGAATAACTGCACAGAAAAAAATTCCACGAAATTTTTTCCAATTAAAATTTTAATTTAGTTTTAAAAAATATTCAATTAAAAATTTAATTGTTTCAACAAATTTATTAATTGAAATAAAAATCAATCACAAAAATTAATAGTATCAATTAACTTTTTATTGGATCAATTAATTTTTTAATTGACTTTCAATTAATTTTTTAATTGATACTATCATTTCTGTGATTGAAGACATTTCAATTAAAAAATTAATTGGATCAATTAATTTCGTGATTGAATGAGAATTTTTTTTTTGTGTGTGAGAATCTAATTTGATACAACCGTATCTGGCCATATCCGATTTCATCTGATTTATATAGAATTGGTTCTGAATAGATATCCTAAATGGGATAGAGCTAATGATACAGATAGAATTTGATATAGCAGCGGATATTGTCATATAAAATATTATATCTGTTCATACACAGAAAAAAATTTCACGAAAAATTTTCCAATTAAAATTTTAATTGAGTTTTAAAAAATTTTCAATTAAAAATTTAATTGAGTCAACAAATTTGTTAATTGAAATCAAAATCAATCACACAAATTAATAGTATCAATTAAATATTTAATTGGATCAATTAATTTTTTAATTGACTGTCAATTAATTTTTTAATTGATACTATCATTTCTGTGATTGAAGACATTTCAATTAAAAAATTAATTGGATCAATTAATTTCGTGATTGAATCAGAAAAAAAATTTTTTGTGTGTATATGGCGGAAACTAGCACCATGCTTATTTACAGAAAAAAACCATGCACGGTTCCAAAGTTATTGTCTTTACACTAATGATTTTGGTGTGGATTCAAGAATTGAAGTAAGGATACCTTTAAGTCACAATTTCATTCGTTGTTTCAGCTTTTTTTTCTTTATGTGCTATCAGCATCCTTCAAAAACGTGTTAACGACAAATTAAATTTCCAAATTCCGAAACGAATTCAAGAAGAAATTATGCTATTCAAGTAAAAAAAGTCTTTAAAATAAAGTATTGAGAACCATATCCTATTTTTAACGCCTTTTTTGCTCTATAGTCAAGATACAAAAAGTTAAAAATTTAAAAATTTATTTTAAAGTCAAGTTGGCCGTAGTCAAACAAAATTTCCTTTCATGTAGTGAGACCCATTTTTAAGTCACATCACTTAACTATAAGGACAAAACGACTACATTGGAAAGTTAATCAATATTTGGACAAGGAAAAAACTTTATACGAGAGAAATGCGCCTTCTACGCTAAACAAACTTCGCATTCGCATTATAGGAACATTAAACCGTTGGCCTCATGACAATATTTTTTCAGAGCACATATCATTTTTGAAATCCAATTATCTCAAATCTGACTCGGCCATCTTTAGCTTGGAATCAATACCAAAAATTGTTAAGAGAAAGTCAAAATCTTTAGATCCAAGTAATCTTTTGTTTTGAGTGCATTTTTGAGTATGAATTAGAAGTATTGAATTAAATATTAATACGTTTAGAGGGCTCGTGTTATATGTGCATTTGTATTTTGGTCTAGAGCTAATCAAATGCTCATCATATCTGGAGCATAGTATTGGCAGTTAAAGCATTTTTGATTTAGTTAACTAATACCCACACTCTATTGGCCAATATTCATTGCGCACAGCACATCTTTGTCATTGTTCATTTGTCATTTCGAATATCGCCTTCGGGGTCAAACTTCCATCAATTCAAATTGTCATAGATCCATATCACATTCAAAAACTATTTTGGCCACATCACGATCACGATAGATGACTGTTTCTATTTTAACTCTTGAAATCGATACTCAATAAAGCATCAAACAAACCACATTTCCTTCCACTGAAACCGAGTAAACAGAATCAACTTTGGTTGTGGCACAATGGGGAAACCTCTCGAATGCATCGACTTGCATGGATGGCATGCTCTTTGTGGCAATGGCTAAAAGCAAAGTGGCCAAAAGCAAGTTTCGTTTGATTATAATTTGGGGCCATATTTATAAAGTCATTTGCCGAAATGCCTTATGGCAATTAACTTTGGGAAAATTTTAAGCTAATGGAGGAAATTCTAAAGAAAAAACTGCTAAAGAAAATTAAACTATAGCCAAAATATCGATAAGATTTCACTCTGCCTCCCCCACTTGGGGAAACTTGTAATAAATTTCTTAACCCAGTTGGTTTTTTAGAAGATATTAGTAGAGTTTACATGACGACCAATTGAGAGACTCCAAGTATTAGCCGTACTATCATCAACTGCATCATAATATCTGCATACAGTCGATGGCACAGTCTTGAATGGTGGCGTTAATAAAGTGCACGTTTTTGCAATTAAAATTTATTTATTTTCAAACCCCAAGAGACCAGGCTTGACATTTTTATCCACATCACAGCAAAAAAAATTTAAGAAAAGCAAAAGTGGCTCCATCGCTATTCTGCCATAAGTTTATTTTATGTTTTTAAAAAGACCTACAGAATGAACGATGGGGGAGGGTTTAAACGTGGCATTGGCTTAAGTTTTATTAGCGTTAAAAAAAACTTTGCCAATAATTTTTTGGCAAAAGTGAAAAGTCGTAAAACATTTAAGCACTGTGACGCCATCCATCAACGAGTTGGAGGTTATAAAAATGAACTAAAATTATAAAAATAAATACAAATGGGAATATTTCCTCGCGGCGAAAAACGTGGAATGAAATCGATGGATTTTATTTCTACAAAAATAAAAAATTATTCTAGAATACTGTAACTAACCACAGCTTATATATTGAAGGAAATGAACAAAGCATATCAGACTTATTTTCAGAACTTCTTTGGGCGAACATTTAACAGAAATCAAAAATGTCATCATAATCATATCAACAAACATTACAGCATCCAGGTTACGAGGGCGGTTCGGAAACTTCTTAGCCTATCAATGAAAGAGAAAAGTTAGTTCTTCAAAAATATTTTTGTTTTTCAATATAATCTCCCGAAACTTCAATACACTTAGTTCAACGCTTCTCCAGCAATTCTATCCCTTGATTAAAATAGTTTTCCTCAAGGTCTTCAAAATAGTGGTTTACAACTGTAATTGCATCTTCATTTGAGGTAAAACGCTTGCCAGCAAGGAATTTTTTTAGATTTGGGAACAAGTAAAAGTCACTGGGAGCTAAATCAGGAGAATAAGGTGCGTGGTTAAGCAACTCGTACTTTACTTCGTTGATTTTAGCCATTGTTAAAACACTCTTGTTCGCTGGTGCGTTGTCTTGATGAAAAATTCTTTTTTTGTGATGTAAGCCAGGACGTTTTTCTCGAATTTGTACATTTAATTGATCCAATAGGTTGCAATAGTACTCTGAATTTATTATTTTACCCTTTTTCAGATAGTCAATCAATAAAATACCTTTGAAATCCCAAAAGACCGTTGCCATAACCTTACCAGCCGATTGAATTGTTTTTGCCTTCTTTGGGGCACTTCCTCCAGCTTCAATTCATTGTTTGGATTGTTCTTTTGTCTCTGGAGTATAGTGGTGGATCCATGTCTCATCAACAGTTATGAAAGGACGCTTAAAATCCATTTTATTTCGCTTAAAACGATCCAAACAAGCTTGAGAAATGTTCACTCTTATGCGTTTTGGATCGACTATTAACAAATGCGGCACCCATCTTGCAGAAAGCTTTTTCATCTGTAGTTCTTCATGCAAAATTAAATGGACTCGATTATTTGAGATGCCGATGGTATTAGCAATTTCACGCATTTTTATTCGTCGATCGTTTAATACCATATCATGCACTTTGGCTACAATTTCTGTTGTTGTTGCTGTTTTTGGACGTCCACTACGTGGTTCATATTCAATGCCTGTACGACCACGTTTAAATTCAGCAACCCAATTTTTTACTGTTGCATATGAAGGATCACTTTCACCTAACACATTCACCATATCATTATGAACTTCTTGTCCCGATAAACCTTTTTTATGTAAATATTTAATGACAGCATGCATTTCTAATTTTTCCATTGTAAAAAAAAAATGCAGAAGCGTCTTTTTCAAAGGACTAAATTCGTGTCTCCCACAAAATAGTTCAGAATTTTTTAAAATTTGTAAATTTTACCAATAATACGCCCGTCTTGAAAATCGTATGGAACTAAAGACATTTTTGCAGTTTGAACCAAAATTGTTCAACCTTCAAACTACGAAATTTTCTTTAACAAGTGGAAAAAAAATAATTATGTCTAATTTATCTTTAATTTGTCGAAAAATATTTACTTATTTTTGTGAAATTGGCGGGACATCTCCAAAAGCCTACACCCAGAAAAAAGGGTCTTCGAAACTAAAGGAAAAAATTTTCATCAATTTAGTTTAGCCATTTTATTTCCATTCAGTTAAATTTTTGTGTGAAATAATAAAATTTACTTGTTCCAGTAAAAAAAATCCTTAACTGAAAGCAGTTAGGAATAGTTCATTAACTAGAATAAGACATGGCATTTTACTAATACTGTTTTCTTCGCTGGGTATAAGAATTTACTACTGAAAAAGAAAATTTTATTCACTGATAACAAAGCATTCGTAAAAATAAACAAAAACCGAACTAAACCCAAGTTTCCTCACATTTAGTAAGATTTCTTGTAAAATGATAATTCTGACTTCCTTTATTATAGAAAGCTTATCATACATACGAATAACACTTGACATAGAAACATATTTTAGTTCATTCGTACTAAGAAGTATTCAACCCTTTCAAAAAAAATATATATAGAATATATAAAATATTTGTTATTTTAAATTAGTGAGAAAAATGTTCGTTTTTTGAAAATTGGTTTATAAAAAAGAAAACACCAGCAGTATAACAACCCCTTCATTCGACTTCATGTTGGAATCTTCAATTATCAAGTAATATTCAGTGACGCTAACCTTTTGTGAAAAAATTGATTTAGGATTTTTTGTTTATATTTGTAGGTATTGAAATTGTAAAAGATGGACAAAATTGCTAGGCAGAAACTTTTTCAAAGTGAAAGGTACTAGAAGAAGAAAAAAAATGTGTTTTAATATTTCAAGGTCAGTCGATGCTGTTGATTCTAAATAAATATATTTAATATATTAATAAAGCATGTCTTTTATTGAAGAAAAAATTGCTTATATAAATACATAAAATTGTATTTCAAAACGAAGGTAAACAGTTCTAAATTTGAAATAAAAGGTTCACCACAAATATGTAAGATTTGTCCAAATGAATGAAAAAAGTTCAATAAAAATCATTCCATATATGAATTCAATTCAGTTAAATTTTTTCATTCTGTAGTATAGTGGTACAAAAATATAGGAAAATGTTAACTAATATATGGAATGCATTCTACCTAATTTCTACGAAAATCACATGGTTCAAACAAATAAAAATGTCTGTGGCGCTGTACGAAGTGTAATTTTCTTCACAATGAGTTCATTTTAACTTAAAAAAGGGGTCACTTTTTTCTGGGCGTATCCTTAGTTTAAAAAAAAGAACGAAATTCGTACGGGCCCTACTCATTTGGGACAGTTAGTACGGAAATTAA